>NC_037357.1:138072725-138384865 GCF_002263795.3 Bos taurus | reverse complement strand
GGCTTCGAAGTTGGAGGTATCGTCCTCACTGCACAGCTTGGGGATAATTGGGGGCTGAGGAACCAGCAGAGATACAGCGCCGTGGTTACAGAGGAACAGTGTTCACCAGTAATCTTACCTTCAGCCACGCTTCAGCTTTCCCGCAATTTGCAGATACTGTGTTTTTTTAATAAATCAAAGCTTTGCAGAAACCTTGCCAGTCTGCACCAGGAAGTTGTTACATTCAGGCAAGCCCAGTTTTATCACACTTTTAACACTGTATTTGTTCTCTTTTTTTTTTTTAAATCAAAGCTTTGCAGAAACCTTGGATGGAGCAAGTCTGTATCAGGAAGTTATTACATTCAGGTACGCCTAGTTTTGTTACACTATTCAGATAACTATGTTTTGTTTTGTTTTGTTGATAAATCAAAGCTTTGCAGAAACGTTGCAGGGAGCAAGTCTGCACCAGGAAATTGTTACATTCAGGCACGCCTAGTTTTATTGCAGTTTATAGCTCAGTTGGTAAAGAATCCACCTGCAATCCAGTTCCATTCCTGGGTTGGGAAGAACCCGTGGAGAAAGCATAGGTTATCCACTCTAGTGTTCTTGGGATTCCCTGGTGGCTCACACTGTAAAGAATCTGCCTGCAATGCAGGAGACCTGGGTTCCATCCCTAGGTTGGGAAGATCCCCTGGAGGAGAGCATGGCAACTCACCCCAGTATTCTCGCGTGGAGAATCCCCATGGACAGAGGAGCCTGGTGGGCTGCATCCATGGGACTGCAAAGAGTTGGACACGACGACTCAGTGACTTAAGCGCACACACCGTACATACCCTTTTTTTTGTTGTTTTTTATGTAATCAAAGTTTTGCAGAAACCCTGCACGGAGCAAGTCTGACCCAGGAAGTCGTTCCATTTAGGCATGCCTCAACCAGTCCATTCTGAAGGAGATCAGCCCTGGGATTTCTTTGGAAGGAATGATGCTGAAGCGGAAACTCCAGTACTTTGGCCACCTCATGCAAAGAGTTGACTCATTGGAAAAGACCCTGAAGCTGGGAGGGATTGGGGCAGGAGGAAAAGGGGACGACAGAGGATGAGATGGCTGGATGGCATCACCAACTCGATGGATGTGCGTCTGAGTGAACTCCAGGAGTTGGTGATGGACAGGGAGGCCTGGCGTGCTGCGATTCATGGGGTCGCGAAGAGTCGGACACGACTGAGCGACTGAACTGAACTGAACATTTAATTACACTTTGTACATACGGTGTTGTTTGCAAGCTGAAGCTTTGCAGAAACTGTACATTGAGCAAATCTATCTGCGTCCTGCCTCCAACGACACCGCCAGACTTCTTGCTCTGTGTCACCTTCTGATAATTCTCACATTTCAAACTTTATGATTATACTTGTTGGGTTGATCTGGGACCACTGATCTTTGATGTAACCACTGACATTGGTATGTTTTGTTTTGTAATTTTTCAATTAAGGTATAGATGTTCTTGAAGACTCTTTGCCACACCATGGACTGCAGCATGCCAGGCTCCTCTGTCCATGGGATTCTCCAGGCGAGAACACTGGAGTGGTTAACCAGTCCCTTCTCCAGGGGAATCTTCCTGACCCAGGGATCGAACCGGGGTGCCTGTATCACAGGTCTCTTTACCAGCTGAGCCACCGGGGAAGCCCGACTCTTCAGCTCAGGTCTTCCCTCTCAACACTGTGAACTTCACTTATTCACGATCTGAACCACTTCATTAGGTACTCATCCTAAGGAACCGAGCCACAGACTCAGAGCCCGAGTCTATGTCTGAATCACTTCATTAGGTACTCATCCTAAGGAACCGAGCCACAGACTCAGAGCCCGCGTCTGTGTTCAGGACAGCTTGCGGCTGCCCCGGGTGCGAGCCGCCAGACTGGACGAACGGCCGTACCTTCAGCTTCCTTTCCGGGACCGCGCCCCAGTCCACGACCCGGAACCATCGGTGCTGTTTGACGTCCTCGGCTCCGTTCTGCAAAAAGGAACAGCTGTCGTCAGCGCAGAGAAGGCCGGCAGGACAGGAAAGTGCGTAGCCCAGAGAAGCTCTGGATGATTCCACACAGAGAGAAACAGTGATTCGATCTGACTCGAGCCTTTGTCCTCGGACAAACCACCAAGGAAGGCATGTGAGCGGCATTATATGCTTTTGCTCATTATAGGAAGAAATGCAGTCGTGGTGTTCAGGCTTCCCTGGTGGCTCAGGGGTAAAAGAACCTGCCTGCCCAGGCAGGACACGTGGGTTCCATCCCTGGGTCGGGGAAGATCCCCTGCAGGAGGGCATGGCAACCCACTCCAGGGTTCCTGCCTGGAGAATCCCATGGACAGAGGAGCCTGGTGGCCTATACTCCATGGGGTTGCAGAGGGTCGGACACGACTCAGTGCCTAAATACCAAAAGCCTGCTGTTGATGTGTATACTGCTCTGCACCACAAAGACCAAAGGGTGATTATGGTTCAGGCCCTCCCCACATACAGTGGTATTTTCACCTCGACAATTTCCTGCAGCTGAAGCTTTCCTCATTGTGTGTGTGTGTGAGTGTGTTAGTCGCTCAGTCATGCCCAACTCTTTGCGACCCTATGCACTGTAGCCCCGCCAGGCTCTTCTGTCCATGGGGATTGTCCAGGCAAGAATACTGCAATGGGTTGCCATTTCCTTCTCCAGGGGGTCTGCCCGACCTAGGGATAGAACCCGGATCTCCTGCATTGCGGGCAGGAAGCTTTACCACCTGAGCCACTTTTACAAACGCATAGAAGGAGGTTCACAAAATGATGTCATTTGCTCACTGTGGGCCAGAGATTAAGTCACGTGACTACGATGCAACTCGAGGATGTCACACTTGAGACGTGGGTTTTGCTTTTTTTTAAAGACTTGGCAGCGAGTGGGATTTTAATTCCCCAAGCCGGGGTAAGAACCGAGTCGCCTGCAGTGGAAGCCTGGCCTCTTAAGCACTGGGCCACCAGGGAAGTCGGAAACTTCAGAGAAGTGGTAGCTACAGGTTACTGGTTCTTTTGGAAGGAACGAACCTGTTCTTTAAAACTGTGGTGACGAGTTCATCATTTTGCAAACATATCGCAAGCCATCGACTGTCGGATTCAAAGGAGTAAACTGCATGGCGTGTGAATGACGAGAGGGAGGTTCAGGGGGAGGGGACATGGGTATCCCTATGGTGGATTCGGGCTGATTCATGGCAGAAACCAACATAATATCGTAAAGCAATTATCCATCAATGAAAATCTTAAAAAATATTCAGAAACAAAAAAAAATATGTAAGTAAATAAAGAAAGCGACGATTAGTTAACTTATAGATCGCTGCTGAGTCACTGACTTCTTTGGAGAGACGAGGAGACTCGACTCTGGGTGAATCAAATCTGAAGTTTGGCCAATGAAACGGTAAGACTGTTCTGCCATTGTTGACATGTCTGAAGTCAGATGAGAGGCATTTAAAGTGAGTACAACTTAATGCGTGCCGAGACACTCAGCCGTGCCCGACTCTGCGAACCCCTGTGGACTGTAGCCCTCCAGGCTCCTCTGTCCAGGGGGATTCTCCAGGCAAGAACACTGGAGTGGGTTGCCTTTCCCTTCTCCAGGGGATCTTCCCAACCCAGCGACTGAATTGAGGTCTCCCACATTGCAGGCGGATTCTTTACCAGCTGAGCCACCAGGGAAGCCCAAGAACACTGGATAGGGTTGCCATGCCCTCCTGCAGGGGATCTTCCCGGACCCAGGGATCAAACTCCAGTCTCTTATGTCCCCTGCACTGGCGGGCGGGCTTTTTACCACGAACCTCACGTGGGAAGCCGCTACCGTTCCACACACAAGGATACAAACACTCACCTTCATATTTCCCAGTCTCCTTGTTCTGTCGGTAACAAGCAGTTTCCTGATGAGGTCTCTGTTTGGGCCGGGGGTGGGGCAAGGAGACAGAAACCAGACATGTTGATATGGACCCACGCAAACACAGCAGGTCAACAGCAATAAAACCCACACCACGCGACAAGGACACCCGCCCCGTGGTTCAGTCTTCACGATGACTGAGCGTCTTCTAGCCTTTCTCACCACTTTTGAGTGCTAAGTCACTCCAGTCCTGTCTGACTCTCTTCGACCCCATGGACTGCAGCCCGCCGGGCTCCTCCATCCATAGGATTCTCCAGGCAAGAATACTGGAGTGGGTTGCCCTCCTCCAGGGGAATCTTCCCCGACCCAAAGATGGAACCTGAGTGTCTTATGTCTCCTGAATTGGCAGGCGGGTTCTTCACAACTAGCTTCACCTGGGAAGGCCCTTTCTCACCATTATCTGTTCCTAAATAACCTAAACAATTTACGCGATGCAGAGTTGCAACCCAGCTAAGGCGCAGAGGTTGGTCAGATCATCGTAGAGATGAACAGCCTTTGAACATCAACAGGAGAAACCCTGTCTGCCCTGGGGATGTCTGACCTTCATCTCAAATACACCAGCCAGGCCAACCCCAGCCAACTACACTATGTGTGATTCTATCAAAATCAGTCATCACACTTGGCACGGTGGGTCTGCTTATCTGTGGGATTCTTGTCTGGACTCCTTGCCTTCCCGGAAGCAAGGCAAGTATTTTTGTGTGTGCTGGGTCACTGAGATTTCCCTTCTAAATAGCAGACGGTATCAGAATACTGACTCACTGGACATCAACCCTGAATATTCATCAGAAGGACGGATGCTGAAGCTCCAAGACTTTGACCACCTGATGCAAAGAACTGACTCATTAGAAAAGACCCCGATGCTGGGAAAGATTGAAGGTGGGAGGAGAAGGGGACGACAGAGGATGAGATGGTTGGATGGCATCACTGACTCGATGCACATGAGTTTGAGTAAGCTCTGGGAGATAGTGATGGACAGGGAAGCCTGGTGTGCTGCAGTCCAGGGGGTCGCAAAGAGTCAGACATGACTGAGCGACTGAACAACAATAAAAAAATCACAACACAGAAAGAGAGAGAAGTCCTGCGTTCACACAGCAGAGGAGGACTCGACACAATTACGTCAAAGCGTGTTTCAAGAAATCATTTCCTTTTATTTCCCACTTAAAAATTTTATTTAAGTAACATAATCGCTCACAGTACTTACAGATTATACAAGGGCTTCCCCGGTGGCTCAGCAGTATAGAATCTGCTTGCCAACGCAGGAGATGAAGGAGACCCTGGTTTGATCCCTGGGTCGGGAAGACCCCCTGGAGGAGGGCATGGCAACCCACTCCAGTATTCTCGCCTGGAGAATCCCACGGACTGAGGAGCCTGGCGGGCTACAGTCCATGGGGTCGCCGAGAGTCAGACACAATCGCAGTGACTTAGCATGCAAAGTCATCGATGCCCACACCACCCACCAAACTAGCAAGAACAAGGGCCTTCTTCTCGAATAACAAAGCTGCTTCCTTATTCAATATGATCACAAACAGCCTTTATTCGCTAATGATAAATACACAACTATATCAAAAGATGTAAAATACGGCTGCAAGTCACCAAGAGATGAAGTGTCATCCCAGCCGAGTCATGAAAAGCTTTCCCCTTTTTGAGGGGAAAAGATGACCCAGCCAAAGAGCGTCAGTTCAGCTCAGAGGAACAAACCAGGATGGGACCTAGCTGGGCAGGACGCCTGCACTGGGGGTTTGTCACAGGCTTTAGAAATACACACCTCCGATGACCAGAGAAGACAGCTGACTTACTTGACACTGAACTCCAAGTGTCTGGGGAAGTCTATCTTGCCAGCAAGAATCTTCTGATAGATGCCAAAGGCGTTGTCATCGAAAAACGGAGGAAACCTGTTAGAAAGATAAACACGTCTATTTTTAGTGGCCAGTGTAGGGGAAAAAAAAAAAACCACCCCCAGGCTTTATAAGGATGGCTTCTTTCCGCCTGCCATGGGCAGAAGAGAATATTATTCTGCGGAGTGCGCTTTCTCCTCTCACCCTGGAGTCACGGATGACTCAGGACCAGCTATGGAAGCACGGTTCCAAGAAGCCAAGCATCAAGCACTTTGTCCCAACTACAGAGGACGGGCAAGTCTAGAAAAGGCCATGACCACGAGGCTATGTGACTAGCGAGACAACACACAGCCACTTGTGTGTTGTCTAGTCTCTGAGTCGTGTCCCACCCCCCCGCCCCAGTCTCTGAGTCTTTGTGACCCCATGGACTGTAGCCCCACCAGGCTCCTCTGTCCATGGGATCCTCCAAGGCCCGAATACCGGAGTGGGTTGCCATTTCCTCCTCCAGGGGAATCTTTCCAAACCCCGGGATCCAACCTGCGTCTCCTATCTTGGCTGGCAAGTTCTTCACCCCTGAGAGCACCTGAGAAGCCCATTATGGTCTCAGAACTACAACTAACCCGGCCAGCTGAACTTCTAGAGTAACCAGCTTCCATGGATCGTGAACCTACCGCGGCCAAGAGACACCCAGCCGTCGGCGAGTGTGAACGCCTTGGAGTGAATAAACCCCGAGTCGGCCCTCCGCCCCTGAGCCAGAAGCCAGTTCCAACAGCAGCCGGGGCTTCGTATCCCTGCCTTGGGCGGTGGCTGTGAATGAGGTTACGCGCGGGACGGTTTCCATTCAGAAACGGGCCCGGGAGAAAACGCATCATACATTCCTCCACGGGCTCCCGGAGAACACGGCATACGGAGCCCCGAGGAAGCTGGCGTGAGACGCCGCCGTCACGGGAAAGGTATGCCAGCAGTGGCTTTAACGAGCGGAAAAAAGTCATCACGAGGCAGCGCTCACAGATGGAGCCCGAGAGAAAAACCAGACGGAGCGCGCATCCGAGACGTCGGAGTGCGGAAAGCGGCCAAAGACGGCGCCCGGATCTCACGTCTGTGTTAGCCGCTCAGTCGTGTCCGACTCTTTGCCACCCCATGGACTATATATACAGTCCGCTATATATACAGTCCACGGGATTCCCCAGGCCAAGAATACTGGCGTGGGCAACCTTTCCCTTCTCTAGGGGAATCTTCCCAACCCAGGCATCAAACCCAGGTCTCCCTCATTGCAGGTGGATTCTTTACCAACTGACCAATAGGGAAGCCCGCCCAGATTTGAAAGTTATCTTCAAGTGTCTATCTTTAATTCAATGGAAACCGTCGAATAATTTATTTATTGGCTGCATGGAACAGGATATGGGGTATTCCTTCCCTGACCAGGGACAAAAGGCACACTGCTCTCAGTGGAAGCTCAGAGTCTTAACCACTGGACTTCCAGGGAAGCCTCCCTCCTTCTAAGCCTTTTTTTTTTTTTCTTTATTTGACTAATTTAACTGAAGGATGACCAACCTAGACAGCATGTTAAAAAGCAGAGGCATTACTTTGCCAACAAAGGTCCATCTAGTCAACGCTATGGTTTTTCCAGTAGTCATGTATGGATGTGAGAGTTGGACTATAAAGAAAGCTGAGCGCTGAAGAATTGATGCTTTTGAACTGTGGTGTTGGAGAAGACTCTTGAGAGTCCCTTGGACTGCAAGGAGATCCAACCAGTCCATCCTAAAGGAAATCAGTCCTGAATAACTGGAAGGACTGATGCTGAAGCTGAAACTCCAATCCTTTGGCCACCTGATGCGAAGAACTGACTCACTGGAACAGACCCTGATGCTGGGAAAGATTGAGGGCAGGAGGAGAAGGGGATGACAGAGGATTAGATGGTTGGATGGCATCACCAACTTGATGGGCATGAGTTTGAGCAAGCTCCAGGAGTCAGTGATGGACAGGGAAGCCTGGTGTGCTGCAGTCCACGGGGTCACAAAGTGTCGGATACCACTGAGCATCTGAACTGGAGGATAATTACTTGACAATATGGCGACGGTCTTAATAAAACAGGTAGTGAGTGCCATTCACGCATGTGGGCACGACTTGCATCTTGACATCAGCCGTGGTGAGCTGTAGACAGAAGGGATCACCTGTACTGCCCCACGAAGGCCAGCTCAAGAATGTCATCTTAGAAAATGCATGGCCGGGAACTTTTATGGCGGTCCAGTGGTTGAGAATCCGCCTTACAACACGGACGGCGCCAGTTCCATCTCTGGTCGAGGAACTAAGGCCCTGGAGCAAGTGAGCCCAATGTGCTGGATCCACGGAGTCCAAGCTACATAACCAGACTGTCTGCAGGCCGCCGTGAAAGAGCTGGCAGGCTACAACCGACAACCAACCCCCAACTCAGCCAAAGAAGTGTTCTTTTTAAAAAATGCACATCAGGGCCTCCCCCGGTGGGTCAGTGGTAGACAATCCGCCTGCCAATGCAGGAGACACGGGTTCAGTCCCTGACCCGGGAAGATCCCACATGCCTCAGAGTATCTAACCCGTGCCCACCCGCCACAAAATACATATATATGCCAATTTTGCAATTTTTTTTTCCCCCCATCACCTATCCGTGATCTTTTTTTTATAGACATCTTTGACCTACCTCAATGTTCCTGGTGGCTAAGAAGGTAAAGAATCTGCCTGTCAATGCAGAAGACCCGGGTTTGAACCCTGGGTCAGGAAGATCCCCTGCAGAAGGGCATGGCAACCCACTCCAGAATTCTTGCCTGGAGAATCCTGTGGACAGAGGAGCCTTGCAGGCTGCGGTCCATGGGGTCGCAGACTCAGACACGACTGAAGGTATAACAGATAGCACACATCCTATTACGATACTCCCAGGATCAGTTCAGTTCAGTTGCTCAGTCGTGTCCGACCACTGGGATACAGTGTATTAAAATAATAGACTTCTAATAATCATCTTTACATAATAACTGCAATAATCATTCTAATATATCCTATATTGTATTCTAATTCTACTCTCTTGTATTTTAATAATTTCTATTGTAGTATATTTGAATACACTATAGAATATGTAGGTTCCCACAGTAAAAGAACATAGCTGCTCAGTCGTGTCCTTCGCTTTCTGACCCGGTGGACTGCAACCTGCCAGGCTGCTCTGTCCATGGGATTCTCCAGGCAAGAACACTGGAGTGGGTCGGCATGCCTTCCTCCGGGGGATCTTCCCGACCCAGGGATCCAACCCAGGTCTCCTGCATTGCAAGCGGATTCTTTACTGTCTGAGCCACCAGGGAAGCCCCATATGTCCTAATAATATGCCATTATCTTCCAACGACATATCTTCCAATCGTATACTATATTGCAGCGTTATCTCTGCTACATTATTCCATATTCTTGTATTCCGTGAAATTACATTTTTTCCCCCCGTAATAATACAGACAAAAAAAAAAAACAGAAGACACAGGAAGTCCATTCTAGCAAAACGTCTTACGGGCAGCGGGATTCAATTCTCGGGCAATGCTACCCTCTGCTGGTCAGAAACGCTCAGGAAGGAACACAGCCACCCGTGGCTGGGACATGTTTGGAGCACTGATCAAACACAGGCGCAGAAACATGCACACTTCTTGCATTTCTTTTTACATCTTGCATTTCTGATACCGTAGGGAATGCATTTCAGTCTTGTGTTTCTGACCGGGAATTCCTGGGCTGGGATGCACGGGAAGGGATTTTTTTTTTTTTTTTTGGTCTATGGGATTGACTACAGAGGGCAAAGAGACAGAGAGAACAGAAGAAGGGCAAGGGGACGGGGGAGGGGCAGGTGGGGGTGGGGAGGAGTCCTGGGCGGACACCGCTACCCCTCCCCTGCCTGCCGGCCAAGCACAGCACCCAACAGAAGAGCCCTGTGAGCACAGGACGGCCAGGAAGCAGCGGGTCCACGGACGGCTACGGGGAGGACGCTTGCTGTCTGCCCAGTGTGGGGAAACCTGGTGTGCGTGCGTGCTCAGTCATATCCGACTCTTTTGCGACCCTGTGGACTGTAGCCCACCAGGCTCCCCTGTCCGTGGGATTCTCCAGGTGAGGACACTGGAGTGGGCTGCCATTCCCCTTCTTCAGGGGAATCTTCCCGACCCAGGGACCGAACCCGCCTCTTTCCGCTCCTGCATTGCAGACAGATTCTTTACCGCCGCACGGAATTCCTAGCAACACCTCACGAAAATGCCAGACTTGAGTAGTTAATCATGCTGATACAGGGTGCATCTCTCTGGAATCTGGACCGGGGAGGTAAATGGAATTCCAAACATTCCCAGGCACGTCTGGGGTTTTCAGGAAAGAACGCACTCTTTCATTTCTGTAGCGCTGTTCCTTCCAAATGTCCAAAAGAGCATTTCTTTATCCAACATGCCCGCTACCCAGCTCGGGGTTCCCTGGTGGCTCAGATGGCAAAGAATTTGCCTGCAATGCAGGAGACTGGGTTCCACCCCTGGGTCGGGAAAATCCCCTAGGGGAGGGCATGGCAACCCACTCCAGTATTCTTGTCTGGGACAACTCCACGGACACAGAAGCCTGGTAGGCTACAGTCCACGGGGTCGCAAAGAGTTGGACACGTCTCAATCACTAACATATACACCCAGCTCTGGGAATCAGTCCGGAGTGATCGGTGTGTGATGAATCGTATATTCTTGGCAGACAGGGACACTCAGAGACAAAAGATCTCAAGAGACACACCCTGCTGGTCCTCCAAGCTCCTGCTGTTTCTTCTTTTGAAAGCAAGCCGAATGGTCAGTTCATACCATCATCACCCACAGTGGGAAACTTTCGAAGACTCCACTCCAAGTATGTCCATCCCCTGACAATCCCTGCACCAAATCCTGGGGGCTGCGCACCCTGGGGAACTGTGGGAGACCCCACTCCAAGCATGTCCATCCCGACCCCCCGCACCAAATCCTGGGGGCTGCGCACCCTGAGAACTGTGGGAGACCCCACTCCAAGCGTGTGCATCCCTGACCCCCTGCACCAAATCCTAGGGGCTGAGCACCCCAGAGCAAGCGAACAGGACAGGGAGCTGCAGGCATCTTCCTCACAGAAGCGGTACTCACCCTGAGAGCATCTCGAATATCAGGATGCCAAGTGCCCACCAGTCCACCGCTCGGCCGTGGCCCTTGCTCTGAATGACCTCAGGGGCCAGGTACTCGGGGGTCCCGCAGAGGGTCCACGTCCTGTGGGAAGAAAAGAAGGAGGTGGGGTCCACAGAACTCAGCTGTCATTGGCCGATGCATGCGCCTCAGGAGCGGGGAGGCTACATCACTGAATTAATCTACGTGGAGCCTTAGACCCCAACCCCATAGATAAACACGGCGATGCTGTCCTCTGTGATGCTGCTCCTTTTATAGACACTTTTTTTTCAATTTAAGGTTTTTAACTTTTACTCCGTATTAGCATATAGCCGACGAACGATGTTATGATGGTTTCAGGAGGACACCGAAGGACTCAGCCACGCATACACATGTACCCATTCTCCTTAACCCTAACCCTCCACCCAGGCTGCCACGCGACACTGAGCAGAGTTCCCTGTGCTGTCCAGCAGGTCCTTGCTGGTTCTCCATGTTAAATACAGCAGTGTGTCCATGTCCAGCCCAAACTCCCAAACTATCCCTTCCCCCATGCTTCCCCCTGGGAAACATAAGCTTATTACAGAGTACTGAGCAGAGTTCCCTGTGCTGGACAGCTGGTCCTTGTCTTTATCCTACCCCATACATAAAGACAATAACCTTGTCTCCCCTGAGTTTCTTCCTTTTATGACCATGACGAAATGATGAAAGTCACTCAGTCACGTCCAATTCTTTGCAACCCCATGGACTGTGGCCCACCAGGCTCCTCTGGGATTCTCCGAGTAAGGATTCTTGGAGTAATTCTTCTCCAAGTAAGATTCTCTAAGTAAGAATACCAGAGCGGGTTGCCATTTCCTCCTCCAGGGGATCTTCCTGACCCAGGGATCGAACCTGAGTCTCCTGCATGGCAGCTAGATTCTTTACAGTCTGAGCCACCAGGGAAGCCCTGCTGCCTTTTATAAACACCAATTAAGCAAAACAGACTCGAAGTAACAGTCCCGTTACCACGGCTGTGTGTTGTTCTTGGTGTTTCTCTTCGCTGCTCAGAAGCAAAACCCCCACAGTCCTGTTTTCCAATAAAACATTATGAAAACAGATTCAAGCCACTGACTCGTGAAGCCCGCTGTACCTGGGAGCGACTATCAGGAACCCATATGTCTGCTTTATAAATAAATGAACTGGTTCTCTTCTCCCAGAGGAAAAGCAAAACATCAGTGAAACATCTTTTCTGCCGTCTCTGCAAAAGGTCTGAAGTGTGTGCTGAGCTTTTGTGGGTTCACTGACACGTTAGTGTCAGCAGCGGCATTTAGACTCTTGAGGTTGAGGGGCTCTGGGATGTCTGGGGTAGAAACAGGGCTGAGAACTTTGGAACGGATTTTCTCCCCCAGATGAGCTGAGACCTGCAAAAAGTTAGCTTTTGGCCCCACCTAGAGGACAGCCAGGAAAAGACCCTGATGCTGGCAAAGACTGAAGGCAGGAGAAGGGGGCGACAGAGGATGAGATGCTTGGACGGCATCACCGACTCGATGGACATGACTTTGAGCAAGCTCTGGGGGTTGGTGATGGACAGGGAGGCCTGGCGTGCTGCAGTCCATGGGGTCGCAAAGAGTCGAACGTGACTGAGCGAGTGAACGACAACAGCACATCAGGCTGAAAGCCGGAGATCCAACCAGCAAAGACGGACCCAGCAGAGAAACTGTCTCCCCTTAAGTCTGCTGCAGCAGCAGGCAATTAAAAAAAAAACCACTATCACCACCTCATTGCTTTGGCTCACGAAATTCTTTAGTTCTGCTGGCCGATCCCGTCAGAGGTGGGTTTCCAGCCTGGGGGCACATCCAAGGTTGCCTGAATACGGCTGGAAGCCTGGGCCTCAGCTGTGAGGTCCAGACCAGCTGGAGGCGGTAGCAGGTAACTATACCCTTTGCCAGGGGTGGTTTCTCCGCTTACGCGTGGAAAGTTGAGTCTGTCTGGCTGCAACCTCAGGTGAGGGGCCCACACATCAAAGGCTGTATGACTTAGCAGTTTTCCAAGAAGACTCAGGTAGCCTGACACCTTTTTCTTTTTTTAGCTCTACCAGTTTATTGCTACCAACCCATCTCCCTCCAACCTCAGGCACGCGTGCTCAGTCATGTAACCCCACGGACTGCAGGCCACCAGGCTCCTGTGTCCATGGGCCTTTCCAGGCAAGAACACTGGAGTGGGTTGCCATGTCCTTCTCCATATCTTTTTGAAGCAAAAGCTTTTTCCAAAAAGACTCCACGCTTCTTGGGAGCTCGAGAGGCATGAATTGCTAGAAAGAGCTTCAGAATAGAGCAAACCTTCTTAAAACTTTACATCTCAAAGCGGAATTGCAGTTCCGTGAAATGTTGCAACAGAATTTCCATAAGCCCCGGAAATGTCAGTCCTCACTTAATATCCCCAAAGAAAACTGAAAGCTGGGAGCTGAACAGACTTGTGTACACCCCCGTTCGTAGCAGACAGTTACTGAAAAGCGGGAACAGTTGTCTTCTTCTTTTAAGAGAATTCTCTTTATACTTAAAAAATTTTCCTAATCCTCTTGGGCAGAGACGTACATTGTTAGAAACAAGCTTCTGATTGCAGGAAATATGGAAAGACACAGACAGACAGCTATCAATGCTGGTGGGAAAGTGCTGGTCCTGGCTGTGAATCATCAATGCTCTGGTGTTCTCTTTTTCACTCACTCAGCTCATGGAGAGAAGGCAAGGGGATATCCACCGGTGTTACTTTTCTCAGCGTTATCATTTCCACTAAGACATGGGGCTTCCTGGGTGGCTCAGACAGTAAAGAATCCGCCTGCAGTGCGGAAGACCCGGGTTCAATCCCTGGGTCAGGAAGATCCCCTGGAGGAGGGCATGGCAACCCACTCCAGTATTCCTGCCTGGAGAATCCCCATGAACAGAGGAGCCTGGCGGGGCTACAGTCCATGGGGTTGCAAAGAGTCGGACACGACTGAGCGACTAACACTTTCAGCGAGTAGGAGAGAGAAGTTGGTCTGTAAAACAGACGTCCAGCTGGTGGTACATTCATATTCCCAAGTGCCCACCATGGCATCCATATTCGGTTCAGCTGGGTTCCACCCAAAAGTCCTAACAAAAGGCTGAATGTGATCTTTCTTGGAACAGGGTCTTGCAAGATGTAATCAAGAGAAGACTGGGACTAACCCAGTGACTCCTGTCCCTGTAAGAACAGGGAGGCGGACAGAGATTTCTCTTTACCACGGGAGGACATGGTGCGAATGAGCTGGGAAGAGACGGTCATCAGGAAGTCAGGTCAGTCAGCAGACTGATCGTGGACTTCCAGAACCGGGGAGGGTAATAAACGGCTCACAGGGTCACACGTCCTGTGGGTCTAAGACCGCACTGCCATGACGTCACCTGACCTTAATTTCCCTTGCAACAAGACTATCTCCAAACAAAGTCACAACTGGGGGTAGAGCTTTAAGACATGGATTCTGGAGGAACATAAATGCAGTCCACAGCAAAGGAGGGTGATCACGATGCTGGTGATGATGGTGGTGGTGATAAAGATATGGTGATGGTGGTGATGTTAATGGTGCTGGTAATGGTGGTGGTAATAATGATATGATGGTGGTGATACTGATATGATGGTGATGTTGATGATGGTGGTGCTGTTCATGGTGATAACGATATAGGGATGGTGGTGACGTTAATGATGGCGGTGACGATAATGACGGCCGTGATGTTGATGGTGATGATGGTGCTGATGCCGATGACGCTGGAAGTGGTGATGAAAGCGAAGGTGACCATTGTGGAGACGACGTTGGTGCCGTGAGAGTGGACGGGATAAACTCAGAAGCACTGACTCTCTACTCGACATTCACTACCTGATCAGACTGTTTTTAGGAAACATTTTCCAATGAGCAGATCCAGCCATCCTTACCTGTCACCCCACAGGGTAGGAACAGCTCTCATTTCACAGATGAGATGAGCAACGCAAGGAACACAGGAGTGACCACAGCCTACGACACACTCAACCCGACCCTCTAGAAACGGGCAAACACACGAGTCCTACGCAGACAAGCAGTCCCCACAGCAAGCCTTCACTCCTCAGGCCCCTCCGAGGCGCTTCCACCAACAGAGCCTCTTGGTAAGGGAAATAAACTTAACCTGAAACTCATAAAGCACTCTCGCTTGGCAACCGTGGGAACACGGGCAGACCGTCTCACCTCTCAGAACCACAGATTTCTCAGCTGAGAACTGGTGCTGGTCGGGCAAACTAATCACCCAGCGAATCTGTGAAGCATTTTACTGACCGTTTGTTGCAATCAGGCTTCCAAACAAAATGACTTTGGGAAAAAAAAAAAGAAGACTTTCATGTTGATGTGTGGTAGACATCAACACAATACTGGAGAGCCATTATCCTTCAACTAAAAATAAATAAATTTAAAACAATGAAATTCTGTAAAGCAATTATCCTTCAGTTAAAAAATAAATCATGGAGAAGGAAATGGCCACCCACTCCAGTATTCTTAGCTGGAAAAGTCCATGGACAGAGGAGCCTGGCGGGCTGCAGCCCATGGGGTTACATGACTGAGCACGCATGCATGAGGGTTCAGGGAGATGGGTGGGGAGCAACAGACTGGTATAAGCAAAAATAAATAAATAAATACATTGTTACAAAATTAATTAACTAATTAAAAAACAAAAAGCTGGCCTCCCCTGGAAGTTCAGAGATTGGGACTCCACCGCTGGGGTGGTCACACGTTCTCATCACCCCTGCTTCCTTGCTTTGTCCGGGACTCCACCGCTGGGGTGGTCACAGGTTCTCATCACCCCTGCCTCCTTGCTTTGTCCCCTGGGTCCCATCCCTGGTCCAGGAAGACTGCACATTACACAGGGCAGTGAAAAGCCCACGTGCCCCCGTGAGCGAGCCTGCTCTAGAGCCCGTCCTCCGCAACGGGAGAAGCCACTGCAGTGAGAAGCCCGCGGATCACAGCCGGAGAGGGGCCCCCTGCTCGCCACGACTAGAGAAAAGCCTGTGTGCTCTGCTCAGTCGCTCAGTCGTCTCTGACTCTTTGTGACCCCATGGACGATAGCCTGCCAGGCTCCTCTGTCCATGGCGATTCTCCAGGAAAGAACACTGGAGTGGGTTTCCATGCCCTCCTCCAGGGGACCCGCCTGATCCAGACATGGAACCCAGGTCTCCCAAATCGCAGGCAGATTCTTTACCATCTGAGCCACCAGGGAAGCCCAACAACACTGGACTGGGTAGCCTCTCCCTTCTCCAGGGGAAGTTCCTGACCCAGGAATTGAACCGGGGTCTCCTCCATTGCAGGCAGATTCTTTACCAGCTGAGCCACCTAAGTACAGCAATGAAGACCCAGTACAGCTTAGAACAATTTTTTTTTTTTTTTTTTAAAAAGGGTGGACTTTATACCCAACACTGCCAATAGGTGGCAGCACCGCTATCATCGACTAAAACCGAGGTTTAAAGCTACCTGTACTCTTTGGGACAGCGGAGCCTGGTGGGCTGCCGGCTATGGGGTCGCACAGAGTCAGACATGACTGAAGCGACTTAGCAGCAGCAGCAGCAGTCTTTCTACATAAACTGAAAGTCACTCAGTTGTGTCCAACACTTTGTGACCCCACAGACTATACGGTCCATGCAATGCTCCAGGCCAGAATACTGGAGTGGGGAGCCTTTCCCTTCTCCAGGGAATCTTCCCAACCCAGGGATAGAACCCAGGTCTCCTGCACTCAGGCAGATTCTTTTCCAGCTAAGATACAAAGTACCCCATTTTATTCTTAGCCATGTAAGTGATGAAATTCTACAGGGGAAAAGGATACTGACTTTAACCGCATCAGAGAACGTAATCCCAGGATGGCCCCTGTCTAAAAGCCATCAGACATGAACTATTTAATGTTAAGTCAGTTCAGTTCAGCTGCTCAGTCGTGTCCGACTCTTTGCGACCCCATGAATCGCAGCACGCCAGGCCTCCCTTGTCCATCGATAACTCCCGGAGTTCACTCAGACTCATGTCCATTGAGTCGGTGATGCCATCCAACCATCTCATCCTCTGTCGTCCCCTTCTCCTCCTGCCCCCAATCCTTCCCAGCATCAGAGTCTTTTCCAATGAGTCAGCTCTTTGCATTAGGTGGCCAAAGGATTGGAGTTTCAGCTTTAGCATCAGTCCTTCCAATGAATACCCGGGACTGATTTCCAATGACTATTCAGGATTGATTTCCTCGAGGACTGACTTCCTTGAATGTAAAGCTGCTCCCCAATTGTTTGCCACAAACAGATGTTTCTGCAGCGTGAGGAACAGGACCCATGTGAACAAACCCCAGCTCGCCACAGGAATGGACACCATGGGCATGTGTTCCAGATCTAGCTTCTGATACGGGAGTCATCAGTTGCCCTTTCACTGCACAGAGTGAAATTCTAACCCGTTTTAATTTGAATTTAAATGTAACAACCCACACTCAATGCACGGACTGAAAAATGCACGTGAATCTGCTTTCTCTCCAACTGTTTCAAGCGTCATGGCCAATATACACACATTTAGTGTTTCATATGGGAAATCAGTTCCCTCCTTAAAGACTCAACAAAAGAGAAATGGTGTTTGGAATTTCAAAACCTGAGTACCAAAGATTCACGGAGGACTTCCCTGGAGGTCCAGTGGTTCAGACTCCACACTTCCAAAGCAAGGGAGCATGCAGGTTCCATCCTTGACTGGAGAACTAACATCCCACACGCCGTGTGGTGCGGACAAAAAGTATTCACGGAGAGTCTGTCAACGCTGATATGGACACTATGTTGAAATGGTCCCATCTGGGACATCCTAAATTAAATCAAGTTCTGAATGCAATCATTTATGCCTGGTTTGACTTTTTGAAACGAGGCTTGTTAAAAACATGAAATAATACAGATCTGTGCTGAATTTGTTTTGGACAGCAATGCTCTCGAGAGCAACGTTAGGAAGTTAAATTAGTAAAATCGTGCAGAGGAAGGGAACACACATCTTTGTCCTGGGAAATATGGTACTGTATGCTCCTCTGTGTGCTAAGGTGGGACCGACTCTTCGTGACCCCAGGCGGTGTCAGAAGGACTGGGCCCTGGGGCTGTCTGTAAGATTGTACTGGGCTTGTGGGGGCAAAATCACACACCTGTACCTCTTAAAAGTTCATCATCCTTATTACAGACAATAGCCAAGGCATGGAGACAACCTCACTGTCCACCAGCAGAGGAAAGGATAAAGGAGATGGAGTACAGATGAGATGGAAATATTACTCAGCCGTGAAAAAGAATGAAGGCATGCCATTTGCAGCAACATGGATGCCCCTACAGACGGGCACATGACGTGAAGTCCGTCAGACAGAGACAAAAGCTACACAATGTCAGTTATAAGGGAGAGTGTTAGTTGCTCAGTCACGGCTAACTCTCTGCCATGAATTGTAGTCTGCCAGGCTACTCTGTCCATGGGATTCTCCAGGCAAGCATAGTGGAGTAGGTTGCCATTCCATTCTCCAGGGGATCTTCCCGACTCATGGATCGACCCTGTGTCTCCTGCTTGGCAGGCAGAATCTCTACCATGGAGCCACCATGGAAACCCCGTGTATATCTACATGTATATTGCTGTGTGTGCGTGCTCAGTCGTGTGCAACTCTTTTCGACCCCATGGACTATAGCCCTCCAGGCTCCCCTGTCCATGGAATTCACCAGGCAAGAACACTGGAGTAGGTAGCATTTCCCTTCTCCAGGGGATCTTGCGGACCCAGGTCTCCCGCGTTGGAGACAGATTTTTTATTGTCTGAGCCACCAGGGAAGCCCAAGAATACTGGAGTGGGCAGCCTTTCCTTTCTCCATGGGGTCTTCCTGATACAGGGATCGAACCCAGGTCTCCCACATTGCAGGTGGATTCTTTACTATCTGAGCCACTAGGAAAGCACAAGAATACTAGAGTGGGTAGCCTTTCCCTTCTCCAGCGGATCTTCCTGACCCAGGGATCGAACCGAGGTCTCCCACATTATAGGCAGATTCTTTACTGTCTCAGCCACCAGGGAAGCCACCCATCACTTCTTCTGAGATGCGGAATCGCAACAGAAAGGAACTCCCAGCACAGAAGATGGAGTGGAGGCTGCCAGAGGCAGAGGGAGAGGAAAAGGAGAAACACGGGGAGAGCAATGGTCACTCACTTGTCCACCAGCTTCTTGGCGAACCCGAAGTCGGTGAGCTTGACATGGCCGTCTCTGTCCAGCAGGATGTTCTCTGGCTTCAGGTCCCTATAGACGATGTCCCGGGAGTGCAGGTACTCGATGGCACAGACGATCTCGGCCGCGTAGAACAGCCCGGTGTTGCTAGAGAAGCGGCCACGGTTCCGCAGGTAGCTGAAGAGCTCACCGCCCGGCACGAACTCCATCAGCATGTACAGGAAGCGGTCGTCATGGCCCGTCCAGAACCTGCACCAGGGAAGGGGGGTGGATCACAGAGAGACTGAGCGCTGTGCCTCGGCCGGACAGACAGAGGCTGAGGTGGGAAGAGGACTGAGTTCATGGTACACGAACAGGTCATGCGAAGAAACATCTATAGGGGCGGGCTAGCAGTCACGTGTGGATGTGAGAGCTGGACCAGACAGAAGGCTAAGAGTCTGAGAATTGATGCTTTCCAACTGTGGTGTTGGAGAAGACTCTTGAGAGTACCTTGGACTGCAAGGAAACCCAACCAGTCCATCCTAAAGGAGATCAGTCCTGAATATTCTTTGGAAGGACTGATGCTGAAGCTGAAGCTCCAATACTCTGGCCACCTGATGCGAAGAGCTGACTCAATGGAAAAAGACCCTGATGCTGCGAAAGATTGAGGGCGGGAGGAGAAGGGGTGACAGAGGATGAGATGGTCAGATGGCATCACGGACTCAATGGACATTGAGTTTGAGTAAGCTCCGGGAGTTGCTGAAGGACAGGGAAGCCTGGCGTGCTGCAGTCCATGGGGTCGCAAAGAGTCGGACACGACTGAGCAACTGAACAACTTCCTTGGTTCTGCAAGTGCTGTCTTCATTACATAGGAGGGTGACAGACTCTAAGCAGAGGTGAGAAAGGCGTTGGAGAAAGAGAGAGAAGAAAAGAACACACTGGTAGATTCAACAGCCAGCACAAGGCCCTCAGTCATGAGAAAACCAGGGACTGCAGTCCCTGGGTGCACAAAGCACTGGACACGACTGACCAGCTGAACGACACACACGGTCAGAGACACGTATGTGTGTCTACATACACACGTCATGAAAAGTGAAGCCGCTCAGATGTGTCTGACTCTTTGCAACCCCATGGACTGTAGCCTGCCAGGCTCCTCCGTCCATGGGATTTTCCAGGCAATAGTACTGGAGTGGTTTGCCATTCCCTTCTCCATCTATTGGAATAAACACAATTGTATAAGATACGGCCCTGGAAAAGATACCCATAAGAAAGAGATGGTCATACTAAGTGAAGCCAGACAGAATCACAGAAATACTGTATGATGTTACTTATACGCAGAATCTAAAAAAGAATGACAAAGTCCCCTAAACAAAACTTTCATACGCACTGGGAAACCAAAAGCCTCTTGTGACTTGCTTTATGACACTCTCTGCTTTACTGAGGTGCTCCGCCGCTGAATCCGCTCTCTCTGAGGTCTGCCTATATAGCAAACTGTTACCAATATATACACGAAGCACTGGAGGAGATCGCATGCAATGACCCAAAACGTAACTGGAAGGGAAATCAGAAAGAAGAAATCAAGTGCAGTGGTCTGGAAAGTACATGTGCTTAGTCGCTCAATCGTGTCTGACTCTTTGTGACCCCATGGACTGCAGCCCACCAGGCTCCTCTGTCCATGGGATTCTCCAGGCAAGAATACTGGAGTGGGTTGCCATGCCCTCCTCCAGGAGATCTTCCCAGCCCAGGGATCAAACACAGGTCTCGCACTGCAAGCAGATTCTTTATCATGTGAGCAACAGGGAAGTTCCCAGGGAAGTATAACTTTATGCAATAAAAAAAAGATGAGGGAATTCCCTGGTAGTCCAGCGGTGAGGGCACTGAGGGCGTGGGTTTGATGCCTGCTGTGAGAACTAAGATCCCACAAGCTGCACAAGGTGGCCAAATTAAAAAAAGAAAAAAGACGGGCTGCAGAGACGAAAAACTTTTCTATGTCCAAGGAAAGCCTTTCAAAAAGAAAAACAACATACTGTTCTGATGTTCAAATGAATGTCTGTTTCACTCATCACTGCGGTTATCAGTTAGAGAAAAGTATGGGTCCTGCATACAAGAGGCTTTCTCTAAGTGTGCATTTAAATGTGAAGACTCTCCGAGGCTAGCCTCAGACGCATACTTAGTCACTCACTCCTGTCTTACTCTTGGCAACCCTATGACTGTAGCCCTCTAGCTCCTCTCTCTCCATGGGACTTCCCAGGCAAGGAGACTGGACTGCATTGCAATTCCCTTCTGCAAGTGGATCTTCCCAATCCAGGGATTGAACCTGTGTATCCTGCATCAGCAAGCAGCATTCCTTACCGTCTGGGCCACCTGGGGAGCCCGCTACGCTCAGACAGAGCTGCTGTTACCATAAACGCAAGCCCATCTGCCTGACATCCAGTGAGACCAACAATACTAGAATACTGGAATTTGGAACACAGAAAAGTTTGTTACAGGGCCACACAAGGAGATGGGTGCATCAAGCCTTAAGAAACCCAAAGTTACTGGAAGCTTTCAGCAAAGCCCTTTTGTACTGAAGGTGAGGGATGGGCGTGGTTAGCTGCTGACAACTTCTTGGCTTCCCAGGTGGCTCAGGGGTGAAGAATCCCCCTACAATGCAGGAGACCTGGGTTCGATCCCCAGGTTGGGAAGATACCCTGGAGAAGGAAACGGCAACCGACTCCAGTGTTCTCACCTGAAGAATCCCACGGACAGAGGAGCCTGGCAGGGTTACAGTCCACGGGGCCGCCAAGAGTCAGACACGACTGAGCACATTCACACGCACACACATCCTTTGCTCTTGAGGTCCCGTCACGGTCAGTGGACAAGGTTGCGCTAAATCTCTACCAGACACGTGTTATATTCTCTGTTCTGAAAACAAAGGGCCAGGTCACCAGGCACAGGTTTCACCCTTCAGGGTCCCAGGCCTGGCTCAGAAGGGACAGAGCTCAGCGGGCAGCTCCCTGAGGGCCAGGTCCCCAGACCCCGCCCAGCTGTCATCACTGAACTGACCCTCGGGCTTCTTAGGGTGCCCAGGTCAGGGGAGACGGGGTCCCTTAGAGATCCCTGACTGCATGGTAGCTAAGACAGACGCCCACTGTAGTTAGATCGCAGACCCAAGGATGGGGGAGACCCCCAGGCTTCTCAGTGTGTCCAGACGGGGGAGACGAGGTCCCATGGGGGTCCCTGACGGCAGGGTAGCCAGGACAGACGCCCGCTCTAGTTAGATCACAGAACCCAGGACGGGGGGAGACGGTCACCGTGGCCTGAAGCCCCGGGTCCAGACAGTGGGTGGCCCTGGCAAGCACCCTGGAGCCCCCCAAGCCATAATCCCCAGCTTGTTCCCGGGGCCCTCCGGGCTCTCCCACTGGACCAAGGCTGGGTGAGCTGGAGGGCCCCTGGGGGGTAAGGCCAGGGCACGTATCTGGACTCTGCGTCCACCTGATGACCATCAGTTCACACACCTTTGGATGAAAGCCCTAAGGGGCATTGAATGACAGCTGCTGGCCTGTGGGCGGGGCCCGCTGCAGTGCCGTCCAATGGCTGAGCAGCATCACTAAGCGCTGTTCATTGACGCTTCCTTGCCAGTGGGTGGGGCCCACTCGGTGCCGTCCAATGGCTGAGCAGAACCACTAAGGGTCGCTCATTGGCAGTTGGCTGCTTGTGGGCGGTGTCCACTGCAGAGCCGACCAATGGCTGAGTGGAGACACGAAAGGTTGTTCACTGACAGTAGCTTGTGGGTGGGGCCCACTGAGGTGCTATCCAATGGCTGAGCAGGACCACTAAGGGTCGCTCATTGGAAGTTTGCTTCTGGGCGGGTCCCATTGCAGAGATGACCAATGGTTGAGTGGCACCAAGAATGTTACTCATTGACAGTTGGTCCCACTGTGGCACTGCCCAACGGCTGAGCAGGACCATCACCAGGACTTCACTGGGAGTTGGTTGCTTGTGGGCGGGGCCCACTGAGGTGCTGGCCACTGGGTGAGCAGGACCACTAAGCGTCGCTCATTGGCAGTTGGTTGCTTGTGGGCGGGGCCTTCTGAGGTGCCAACCAATGGAGGTGCGGTACCACTTAGGGTCTCTCATTCATAGTTGTTTGCCAGTGGGCGGAGCTCACTGAGGCATCAACCAATGGCTAGGCACGACCACTAAGGGTCACTTATTGACGACTGTTTCTGGGCTGGTCCTTCTGCAGCACTGACCAATGGCTGAGTGGGACCACTCATGGGCGCTCATTCATAGTTGGTTGCGGGTGGGCTGAGCCCACTGAGGCCTCAACCCATGCCTGAGCAGGACCACTCAGGGTCTCTTATGGACAGTTGGTTGCTTGTAGGCGGGACCCGCTGCAGAGCTGACCAATGGCTGAGCAGGACCTGTTGCCTAGTAACGGTGCAGGGTAATGATGTACATTGAGGGCTGCATGCTAAGTGATGTATTCTCCTCACTTTGTTACACTCCTATAAATGCCTTTCTTTCTGCATTGCTAGATTTCTGCCTCTTGCGGCCAGGGCTGCCCAGGGACCCCATCTTTAGGAGGCACAGTGGCAGCCTCTTCTAGGGGTTTCTCTTTCCCCAGTTCCCATTCCCAGTCTCAAGGCTCGAGATCTGCAGTGTTGAGATGTGACAGAAGATAGGAGGCAGGAAGAGGGCTTGGGGTGAGGTGGGGGTGGTTTGTGGCTGTTGTTACTGGAAAAGGAACAAAACCTGCCCTCCCCCAGTATCTCTCTGGCATGCAGATTATCTCCAGCTGAAATCAAACAAGGTCCAGCAGACGCAAGGGAAAACTTGGACCGTCTCCCTGAACTGCCTAAAAGAACATAGAGGAGCTGCTCCTGGACTCCCTAGTTTCAGCAGAGATGTCTGCATAGGATATGGGCCCCTCTGTGGTGGGGCAAACAAAGCCTGGAGACCAGAGTTCACAGAGTCTCTCTCTCTCCTGGACCAGCAAACATTTATTTATAAAACTTTTGTTTTTTCTCCGTCTCTATGTCAACTGCCCTTCCTCCTCTTTGTTATCTCAAACCACTACCCCCAACATCCTGTTTTTGTCTTCCAGCTGGAGACGGTATTTAAGGGGAGTGTTAGGGCCATTTGGGGAGTCCCAGTTGGCTCAGGGGTAAAGAGTTCGCCTGCCGAAGCAGGAGACGCAGGAGTTCTATCCCTGGGTTGGGGAGATCCCCTGGAGGAGGACATGGCAATCCATTCCAGTATTCTGGCCTGGAGAATCCCATGGATAGAGGAGCCTGGCAGGGCTACAGTCCATGGGGGTCATGAAGAGCTGGGACACAAGTGAGCATGCAGGCTACACGTTGGGCCATTTTCAGGAGTGACTCCATTTTTGTAGCTCTCTCCCATGTATACGTGAGATTAAATTTTTGTGTGCTTTTTCTTCTGGTTCATCTGTCTCAGGTCCATTTCATTCTTAGACCAGCCAGAAGAGCCTGGAAGGATCAGGAACATGTCTTCCTCCCCGGCATCACTGTCTAGAGAAACCAGGTGACCAGACGCCCGTCTTTTTTCCATCATTTATAATCGAGACAAGTCTCTTTCTCTGGGCTGCACACACTCCTTCTCTGGGTCACATCATGACATGTCTGGGTCTAGCTAGCCTGTTTCTTGCCGTGATGCTCAAAGAGAAGCACACAGAATCCCAAAGGTATGACAGCCTCACTGTTCTTTCTTGGGAGAGCTTAGCACCCAGCGACCACTTTTCTGATGGGGAAATTTCTTCTAGGGTCCCAATGACACCTGACTGATGACCCTGCACAATGAACCTCTATAGAAACTCATGAGAAATGGAATCATTTCCAGCCATATCAGTAAACCAAGGATGTCACAGCCATGAGTGATTGCAACCACGATGGAGTGAGTCCATTAGCCCTGAAGGAACTCAGGAAACAACACTTGCCTTCTAGCAGCCACTCCCCATGGTGAGCCCTGAGGAAACTCACAAGGTGAACACACGGGACGCTGGCCCCAGGTAGCTGAGATGCAGAATAAAGGAATGACTTCAGTGAGTCCAGATTCTTGCATCTTCCTATACATCAGTTCAGTTCAGTTGCTCAGTCGTGTCCAACTCTGCAACCCCACGGACTGCAGCATGCCAGGCCTCCCTTTCCATCACCAACTCTTGGAGCTTGTTCAGACTCATGTCCATAGAGTCAGTGATGCCATCCAACCATCTCATCCTCTGTTGTCCCCTTCTCCTCCCACCCTCAATCTTTCCCAGCATCAGGCTCTTTTCCAATGTGTCAGCTCTTCGCATGAGGTGCCCAAAGTATTGGGAGTTTCAGCTTCAACATCAGTCCCTCCAATGAACACCCAGGACCGATTTCCTTTAGAATGGACTGGCTGGATCTCCTTGCAGTCCAAGGGACTCTCAAGGGTCTTCTCCAACACCACAGTTCAAAAGCATCAACTCTTCAGCACTCAGCTTTCTTTATGGTTCAACACTCACATCCATACATAGAAAAGCACTAAATTCCTTATATTCGGATATCTGATTTCCTTCATTAACAATCATCTTCTGATGTTCACACTACCTGCTCTCTGTTGCAAAACGTCTGTATAACTTGGCTCCCTGCACCCCATCCTGCTTCCTCAGAGCAATTCTCAGGGTTAATAGAGATGCTGCCTCCTGGGCTTAAGTCCTAAAAATGTCAGCGGTGCTGAGAACACCTGTCATGGTGCCACTCTCAAAAGAACAGATAAGTGTTAGCCACTCAGCCGTGTCTGACTCTTTGTGACCCCATGGACTGTAGCCCACCAGGCTCCTCTGACTATTGGGATTCTCCAGGCAAGGATACTGCAGTGGGTTGCCATTCCCTTCTCCAGGTCCCACTCTTGCTGCTGCTGCTGCTAAGTCGCTTCAGTCGTGTCCGACTCTGTGTGACCCCATAGACGGCAGCCCACCACGCTCCCCTATCCCTGGGATTCTCCAGGCAAGAACACTGGAGTGGGTTGCCATTTCCTTCTCCAATGCAGGAAAGTGAAAAGTGAAAAAAAGTGAAGGCACTCAGCCGTGTCTGACTCTTTGCGACCCCATGGACTGTAGCCCACCAGGCTCCTCTGACCATGGGATTCTCCAGGCAAGGATTCTGGAATGGGTTGCCATTCCCTTCTCCAATGCATGGAAGTGAAAGTGAAGTCGCTCAGTCATGTCCAACTCTTCGCGACCCCATGGACTGCAGCCTTCCAGGCTCCTCCGTCCATGGGATTTTCCAGGCAAGAGTACTGGAGTGGGGTGCCACCGCCTTCTCTGGGTCCCACTCTTAGATGCCAGCAATTTCTATACAGCAGAAAGGACAGGGAGCAGACACAGGGTAGCCTTCTTCAGACAGGACCGAAGCCATCCTCCCCTGGGAAATCTTGACTGTGTCACAATCCTTCAACACCCTGGACGCTGAGTTACTCAGCTCTTCTAAAATTATCTCTCCGCTGGCTGCACTGACCTTCGGAATGGCTTTATTGCAGAACAGAAAAGTTCTGTCCTCTATCTATGTAGTGAACCTCCTGGCTGGCTTTCAGAAAAATGCAACCAGTAGCACTTCAAATCCCGAACTTGCTGATAACACCCTGGGCGAACGTGCCAAACCCGTTCAAGCAGAAGTTCAGACTGGAGTCTTCCTTCGGCATGATCTTCCGTGCTCCACACAGCTTCATGTAAATACAAGGAAAACCCACTCGGGGTTTCTGGACAGTGTTTCAAAAGGCAGATATTAGGAGAAGTGACTCACTTCCAAGAGAAAACTGCACAGCTGGGAGGATTCAACAGCTGCTCACCTCCTGGTTTTCTTCCCACTCAACTGCATGCTTCACCCCGTGGCCGCGGGCGTCCCCTGCCGTCTGTTCCCAGGGCTGGTCACACAGATCCCTCTCCCCACTGCTCTTTGTACGGGGACACATCCAAAGCCTGCTGGCCCTGGATCAACGCAATCCCAGTTTTCAAACACAACCTGGTCTCTGAAGTGATAATGCACGGAAAAACATCCCAAACCTCAAGGACCTTATAATAACACCCTCATGGGCTCAAAGACCTGCACTGAGCAAATTAGTAAGTAGGTATTCTGGGCTGGATGGTCAAAGTGTCAGTGACTCGGTCATGTCCTGAGCTTTGTGAGCCCACGGACCATAGCCCGCTGGGCTCCTCTGTCCATGGGATTCTCCAGGCAAGAATACTGGGCTGGGTTGCCATTTCCTCCTCCAGGGGATCTTTCCGACCCAGGGACTGAACCCGTGTCTCCTGCCATTTCAGGCAGATTTATATATATATATACCATCTGCATCACCCCAAATCCATAAATTGAACTGCTAACCCCCCAGGACCTAGGAATATGACTGTATTAGGAGATGGATCTTCAAAGAGAGGATAAAGGTGAAATGACGTCACTAGGGCAGGTCCTGATCCCAAAGGACTGGGGTCCATACAGAAAGAGGAGGTCAGGAGACAGCACACAGAGAGGCACAGCTGTGTAGACTAAATTACAAGGGAAAACCCCCATCTCCTTCTCCTGGGATTCTTCCCAACCTAGGCCTCTTGGTATAAGGCCACCCACCAAATCGGATGACCAACACATTTCTACCTCAACAACTTAATTCTACCTGCAATGCCCCAATTTCCAAACAAGGTCACTTTCACAGGTACTTATGGTATATTTCTGGGCTTGGATGCTAGTTGCTCAGTCATGTGTGACTGACTCTTTGCGACCCCATGGACTGTAGCCTACCAGGCTCCTGTGTCCATGAGGTTCTCCAGGCAAGAACATTGGAGTGGGTTGCTATTTCCTTCTCCAGGGGATCTTCCTGTCCCAGGGATCGAACCCAGGTCTTCTGCATTGCAGACAGATTCTTTACCGTCTGAGCCACCAGGGAAGACCCATCTTTTGGGGAGGCAAACACAATTAAACCCAGAACGAGGTGGGATATCCAGAGCTGGAAGCCCCCGCAGCGCAAGACTCACAAGAGCATCACCCCAATGTTTCCTGAGTCCAGAGCACAAGCAACGAGGTCAACTCAGCATCTCCACTCTGCCACTCCCAGCCCTGAAAAGAGCTTCTCCCACCGGCTTCTTGCCTCTTTTCCAAACTCTTGTCTTCTCAGCAACAACATCTCGGACTTTTCCTATTCACCATCAAGTCTATCTGCTTCTCTTCCATGTGTTAGTCACTCAGTCGTATCCAACTCTTTGCGACCACACAGACCATAGCCCACCGGGCTCCTCTGTCCATGGGATTGTCCAGGCAAGAACACTGGAGTGGGCTGCCTTTCCTTCTCTTGCTCCCAGCCCAGGGACTGAACCCGAGTCTCCTGCATTGCAGGCAGATTCTCTAACCATCACATAAGCTAGCACAGCAGCTCAACAGACCACGAGGTCTCCAGAACAAACAGGAATCCGGCCACCAGGAGGCCTGTCTTCCTGGGAAAACTGGGCCACGAAGCACCCTCGGGGACACACCCTGGGGTTCTGGTTCGAGGACTTCCTGTATTTGGTTTAAAAGAAAAAAAAAAAGGCTCAAGCCAGTTCTCCTAAATCACGTGAGAATGCCTTGGCCACAGACAGAGCAGTCCACATCTCCTTTATAAAAGATTCATCGAAAACCGCTGGGCAACAGGAGTGCCTTCCCAGAATCTCTGAGTTCACAGGAGAGACACCGTTAAGAAGAAGCTTTGTTTTGTTGCAGAGGAAGACACACACGCATTCCATTGTCTACAAGTCTTCCCGTCAGCCACCTGGAGGCTCAGACTTGACTGGGGTCAGGGGGTTGACTCCGATGCACCAATGACTTCTGTTCTGATGACTCAAAAGCACGAGGCTCTAGTGACCTGTCCACACGGGCCCCACACTGCCCTTCGGCTCCGTAAAAAGAAAGTCAGACACACGCACAAAAAAGCCAGCTGCTCCCTTCTGTCCCCCATCAAACATGCCTCTACTCGTCTGGAGACATTGCTCCGGTGGTTTTGAGTTTACGGGTGTTTTCGTCTGTGCGTGGGGGCGGAGGGGGGGGACATGCAAGATGCTCCGAGACCATAGTAAATGGTCCTGTGTCTGCTTGCCTGGGCGAGTGGATCGCAGAAGGCAGGTGTGGATGGCTGAGTTGGGAGGTGGTGAGGGGCAGGGCAAGGCAGAGGAGGCGAGCATCGCAGTGGAGGCGTGATCCTGGGCTGACCACGTGGCTGGCACCCCCACCTTCCACTGCGGTCACTGTGCTGGGATGATGGAGGGAAGGGCATCTCAAAAGGGTCACCGTGCCCTCGTGCTCAGTCGCTTCTGTCGTGTCCGACTCTCTGCAACCCCGTGGACTGTAGCCGCCCGCAGGCTCCTCTGTCCGTGGGGATTCTCCAGGCAACAACACCGGAGCGGGTTGCCATGCCCTCCTCCAGGGGATCTCTGCAGAGCCGGGGATGGAACCCACGTCTCCTACACTGGCGGCTGGGTTGTTTACCCACTGAGCCAGGTGTTAAGCCCGAAAAACAGTCAAAGCCAGGGACAAAGCCAGAGCCCATGACCAGCCGTCTCGAGGACACCACTAAATAAAGCCCCTGGGATCATTCTCTCCGGACCTGCAAACACAGACGCAGATGGCTGGCGAGGCGCGGCGTGGGGTGGGTGGACCCCGATGACTGCAGGGAAGCGAAGGGTGCCTTGTAAGCAGTCAGGTCGGGGAAGCCAGAACAGCTGTTAACTCCGAGCACAGGCTGGGCTGGGGGACAAGGGGGATTGAGAGGAATACAGTGGAGGCAGGAGCTGGGAGCCAGGAAAGAAGCTTCCCCCCCACCTCCCCCCAGAGATGGGGACAGACAGCCTGCTGTGGACGCCTACACGTCTGGGCCGTGGGCCAGGGTCGTACCTTTCAGTAGCAAAGGGCGTAGGAGAGCCGCTTTCCTGGTGGCTCAGTGGGAAAGACTCCACCAGCCCGTGCAGGGCAGTGAGTGAAAGTCACTCCATCGTGTCCGACTCTTTGCGACCCCGTGGACTGTAAACCATCCAGGCTCCTCTGTCCGTGGGATTCTCCAGGCAAGAATACTGGAGTGGGTCACCATGCCCTTCTCCAGGGGACCGTCCCAACCCAGGGACTGAATCCGGGTCTCCCGCATTGCAGGCAGATTCGGTACCCAATGAGCCACCAGGGAAACCCCAGAATACCGGAGTGGATTGCCATTTCCTTCTCCCTGGACTGTAGCCCACCAGGCTCCTCTGTCCATGGGATTCTCCAGGCAAGAATACTGGAGTGGGTTGCCATGCACTTCTCCAGGGGACCTTCCCAACCCAGGAATTGGACCCGGGACTCCTGCACTGCAGGCAGATTCTGTACCCTATGAGCCAACAGGGAAACCCAAGAACACTGGAGTGGGTTGCCATGCCCTCCTCAAGGGGATCTTCCCCACCCAGAGATCGAACCCATGTCTCTCGGATCTCCTGCATTGGCAGGTGGGTTCTTCACCACCAGCAACACCTGGGTAGCCCAATAATCATGCACCTCAGCCCCCAAATCATAAATCAACCAATAAAGCAAACTTCAAAGAGTGTGGAAGACAGAGGCATGTATGCGCTGCATGCCGGGCACCATCAACTGGACAACGCCAGGATACATCCATGTGACGATACTCGAGACTCCACGAGACACCCCAGAGAGGATGGGAGTGGGCAGAGGGGAGCGGGTGACTGAGGTCCCAGGAAAACCCAGGAGATGAGAGCTCTGGCGATGGGAGGCGGGGAGCCCACGTGGATGTCTTGCTGGGGCAGACAGGCACCCCTTCTCCCCACCGACCCTGGGCAGGCACTCGGTGGGAACAGCATCCTCTCTTGTGTTAAGATGGGGAGCCTGAGGTGCGTCAGGACCCAGCGGGAACACGCTCCGTCCCCAGCACACATAGGAGACTCCCACGTTGGGGGGTGCGGGCGAGCAGGCAGGCAGGGACCCAGAGCCAAGGACTTACAGTTTGACCAGGAAAGGGTGGTTGACTTCCTTCAGCACCGACTTCTCATTGTGGACGTGCTGCTCCTGCTTCAGGCGGATGATGTCGGGGATGGTCATCACCTTCAGGGCGAAGAAATGCTTGCTTGTCTTCTCCTGGACGAGCTGCACGCGGCCGAACGTCCCTGTACCTGCATGCGGAGGGCAGAGTGGGGGAGAGGCGTGCTCAGTGACCATGGCTCCCCCCACCAGCAATGTCAGACAACCTGGCAGGTCAGACGACTCCATTCCCTACGAGACACCAGGCGACAGACACTCCTCTGCAACAGTCAAGTTAAATTCGTGCACACACAGCATCACTTGACTACGACGAAGCTACCAAGAGTCACAGCTGTGGTTCTCCCAGGAGCGACGCACAGATGTGCGAGCTGCACCATAAGGAAGGCTGAGTGCACTTAAGCATTGATGCTTTTGAACTGTGGGGCTGGAAAACACTTGAGAGTCCCTTGCAAGGAGATCCAACCACTCCATCCTAAAGGATCAGCCCTGGGTGTTCATTGGAAGGACTGATGCTGAAGCTGAAACTCCAATCCTTTGGCCATCTAATGGGAAGAGCTGACTCATTGGAAAAGACCCTGCTGCTGGGAAAGATCGAAGGCAGGAGGAGAAGAGGACAACAGAGGATTAGATGGTTGGATGGCATCACTGACTCGATGGACATGAGTTTGGATAAAGTCTGGCAGTCGCTGATGGACAGGGAGGCCTGGCGAGCTGCAGTCCATGGGGTCGCAGAGAGATGGACACGAATCAGCAGCTGAAGGACAAGAAGCGTAACTTGCCCCTGAATTGTCCTTTGATGAGAGTGACTGACTATCGTTTCTGGAAATGAGTCATCCCAGAGAAAACACACACGTAGGTAAAGGCAGAATGGGAAAGCACACCAAATACATTCCTTTGACGTGTCTTTTTCTTGACACTTTTCTAAATCAGGACGAGACACAGAAAACAAACTTACGGCAACTGAAGGGGAAAGGGTTGGGGGAGCGTTAAATGCGGAGTTTGGGATGAACAGACACACACGACTACGTGGAAAACGGACAAGCAAGAAGCTCCTACTGGACAGCACAGGGAATTCTCCTCCACATCTCGTATGACCATGTATGGAAAGAGAATGTAAAAAAAGCACAGATACGTAACTGACTCACTGTGCTGTACACCTGAAACGAACCCAACACTGTAATTAACTCTCGCTGCCGAACTGACTCTTTGCAACCACGTGGACTGTGACCCGCCAGGCTCCTCTGTTCATGGGGATACTCCAGGCAAGAACACTGGAGTGGGTTGCCATGCCCTCCTCCAGGGAACTTCCCCGACTCAGGGACTGAACCCCGGTCTCCTGCATTGCAGGCAGACTCTTTACTGTCTGAGTCACCAGGGGTGGTCGTAAACCCAAGGACAGGGTCCTCATAAGACACAGGACAGGAGAGACAGACCCAGAGGAGAAGCCACATGGAGACGGAGGCATAGATGGGAGGGAGGTGGCCACCAGCCCAGGGACGGACGCCTGGAGACCCCAGAAGCTGGAAGAGGTGGGAAGGACCCTCCCCTGGAGCCTCTGCAGGGAGCTCAGCCCTGGGACACCCTGACCTCAGACGTCTGGTCCCCAGGGTTCAGAGAAGATGAATGTCTACAGTTTCAAGCTTCCCAGTTTGGTGGAAATTTGTTATGGCCGCACCAGGCGGTACGAATTCAACCAAACAATGCTCAGGAATTGTCCGAGCATCCTTGTTGTTTAATCACTTAATACCACACGTTCATGTCTTTGCGGATAGAACCTAACACAACTTTAATCTTCCTCCTGTTTGAGAACAGGTCTGGACATGGAAATGTACATGTTTCAAGTGCCCCAACGGAGCTCCGCTCAGGTCTCTGGATACGCTGACGTGGTCTGGGAAAATCTGGGGAAATTAAAGGCCAGTGGTGAGGACACCACACTCAATTGTCTTTGTCCAGATTAACGCTGATGAGGACAAATTTGCAAGAAAGACAATGAGAAATCATAAAAAGAGAAGCCAGCCTGTTCTGGAAAAGTGATGAAGTTTGCAAAAGCTTATCAAAAGAAGTATGCACAAACAGTGTGTCTGCTTCTGGTAATAATAACATTTTCTTGGCAAAGGAAACGCTGCTGAGTTTCTGCTACCCGTGGGGTAAGCCCCTGGGCAGTCCTTACTGGGAACACACCCTGGCTAGAAAGGGGAATTACTCTCAGACTTCCTAAAAGAAGTTTCTCCCAAAAGACTGCTACAGTCCACGTTCCTTTTTATGAACTTCACTTGCACTGTACATTTTAATTAGTGGAAGGGAAAGGATTCCTCATGTTATAAGAAAATGTTTCTAACTGTACCTATGCATGGTATCTCATGCAGAAAATGGACACAGTAACACTTCTCTTAAGACATAAAGTCTTGCTTCCCAATAACTGTATTTTTTATCCTTGAGACTGCAGGAATCAAATATGTGATGACACTGTATCTTTCTTTTATTTTTAGATACCTCTGACACAATTTGGAAGAAATCGCATTGGTTTTAATGGTTCCACATCATGGAGACCACCAGTAGCATTTTCTTACATATTTCTCTCTTGTGTTTATGAACGAAAAGACCCCGTCCTGAAGGACATATTCACTCTTTCATGATCAAAGTATAATGAGACTAATGGAAGTGTTACTCGATCAGTCGTGTCCAGGTCTTTACCACCCCCACGGACCGTAGCTCACCAGGCTCCTCTGTCCATGGGATTCTCCAGGCAAGAATTGTGGAGTGGGCTGTCATGACCTTGATGATGAAAAGATTAGAAACAAACCATCTGAAGACACATTTAAAAAGAAACATTATTTCACACATAAAGGAAAAGACGTGGTCAAACAACAGGATGATGGTAACAACCGGTGAATTGAGAGTCCACATGGAAATCCCACCAAGGCAGAGGTTTACCAAAGCCTGGCTAAACGTACAAGAAGATCCTACATGGATGAATTTAATCTCCTGTGTTCTGCTGAAAAACAGGGAACTGGACTATGTCTTTCGCCTGATGAGAAATTACCTTTTCTTCCTGTTTCAGACATTCATAAGCACTGGGTGGACCAGAAAGTTCATCCTGTTTTGAGTAAAAGTGAAAAACATTTTTCATTTTCACCAAGAATTTTATAGAACAATCGGTTTGCTAGGCAAACGAACTTTTTTTGGCCAACCCCGATAGCCCTGGTTCCTTGAAAATGCCCTAGTTTGTGCTTTAAACGGGCTTCTCTGGTGGTTCAGAGAGTCAAGAATGTGTCTTCAATGCTGGAGACCCAGGTTTGATCCCCGAGTTGGGAAGATCCCCCTGGAGAAGGAAATGGCACCCCACTCCAGTCTTCTTGGCTGGAGAATCCCATGGACAGAGGAGCCTGGTGGGCTACAGTCCATGGGGTCGCAAAGAGTCAGACAGGACTGAATGACGGAGCACGCCCACACACCCACACACACACCCACACACACACACACACACGATGCAGAAAACAGATAATGAACAAGGCTGTACTATATAGCGCAGGGAACTCTATTCAATACTCTGTACTGACCTATATGTGAAAGAATCTTTAAAAATAGAGGAGATATATGTATAACTGACTCACTTTGCTATATACCTGAAGCTAGCACACCACTGCATGTCAACAGGAGAAAAATGAACATAACAAAACAGAGACGCACGAGACTTAGAAAACAAACTCATGATTGCCAGGGGGAAGAGATAAGTTAGGGAGTGTGGGATGGACATGGACACACTGCTGTGTTTAACATGGAGAACCAGCAAGGACCTGCTGGACAGCACAGGGAACTGTGCTCAGTGTCACGTGGCGGCCTGGATGGAGGGGAGTTGGGGGAGAACGGGTACATGTGTGTGGATGGCTGAGTCCCTTTGCTGTCCACCTGAAGCCATCACAACATTGTTAATCGGCTATACTCCAGCATAAAATAAAAAAGATTAAGAAACACAGAATAAAAGTTGGCTTTTGGAAATTATGGCTGCAAACCAGTACCAACTCCTGTTTCACTGGGGGCGGGGGAACCTTCAGGAGTTCTGTAAAGAATGTGTGCTAACTTTGATTAAACTTAAAACCATGGAACTGGACCCTTCCAACAGGTGAATTTTATTGATTTGGGAATTCTCTCTTAATAAGCAAAATCTACCCTCAAAAAAATGTGTGCTTTGGATAAAGTCATGAAGGTTTTTTGTGTTTTTTTTTTTAAGCTTGGAATCTTCAGCTTCAAAGATCAGCTGAATAAGCTGGACACAGTTCAGCTGGGCGCTGGGTGGGGCAGACCGCCCTTGTGAGTCCACTCGTCTAGACAGGCTTTCAAAAACAAAAACCAGTCATTCCCTCAAAATGCTGCGGAGTCAAGCCGCATTCCATTGCACAGTCACCTCCTTCATTCTGTAAGATACTTATTTTTAAAAGATAAAAATAGAACAGATACTTCACAGCACCCTCCCAATTCTTCTAGTCACGGACTATTTAAGTTACGCTGTCTCCTATCAAAGATACAAAGTGTGCAATCACAAAAGAAAACCAGGAAGAAGGGAAGTTGCCAGCCCAACTCCCACTGCTAACAAATGTTACACAAGGAGATGCCTTGAATTCCTGCTCTTGCACTGGGCTCCCTGAGAGAAGATATGAGCTGCTCTGAACCTCGCCTGGTAACTCTTGACCCAGAGGCAAAGGTTGGTCTCTGTAATTTGATAACACGAGCTGGCCACTTTAAAAGTCGAAGCTGCATCCAGGGTGGGACGTGACAATGTCACGTGGTCCGTGCTTTGTCGTGTCCGGCTCTTTACAACCCCATGGACTGCAGCCCACCAGGCTCCTCTGTCCATGGGATTCTCCAGCCAAGAAGACTGGAGTCGGTTGCCATTTCCTCCTCCAGAGGAGCTCCCCGACCCAGGGATCAAACCCAGGTCTCTCGCATTGCAGGCGGATTCTTTATCGACTGAGTCACCAGGGAAGCCCTCTCGGAGGCTAGACTTACATTTGGCTGTACTGTGCCTCAGTTTGAACACAGAGTATGTTTAGTCATGGCGTGTGGGATGTAGTTAGCTGACCAGGGATGGAACCTGTGTCCCCCTGCACTGGGAGCATGGAGTCTTTAACACTGAACCACCTGGGAACTCCCAAGACACTGTCTTTGGAGGAAGCCAATCCTAAAGGAAATCAGTCCTGAATATTCATTGGAAGGGCTAATGCTGAAACTCCAATCCTTTGGCTGCCTGATGCAAAGAACGGACTCATTAGAAAAGACCCTGATGCTGGGAAAGATTGAAGGCGGGAGGAGAAGGGGACGAGATGGCTGGATGGCATCACTGACTAGATGGACATGAGTAAACTCCAGGAGTTGGTGATGGACAGGGAGGCCTGGTATTCTGCAGTCCATGGGGTCGCAAAGAGTCGGGACACAACTGAGCAACTGAAGTTTGCAGTGGAAACTGGGGAGGAGGGAGGAGACTGGAGCTTGCGGTCTAGTTGAAATGAGCGTTGGTGACAGCCACAGACAAGAGCTGAGATTCAAGGGGGCGGAGGAAACGGGGGCAGAGAAGGGCCGGCCTTTCGAAAGCCTTCCACCAAGTTCTTTGGGAGAGGCAGTTCCAGGAAGTCACGGGGCAGACACAGGGGAAGTGGCCTGGCTGATCTGAGCTCTAGTGTGTTTTCAGTTTGTTTCAGAGATTTCCCTGTGGCCACAGAAGGCAGCGAGAAGAACCGAAAAAGAGGAGCTTGCGAACTCAAAGAGAAAATGCTGCTTGGGAATCGGCGGGGATGGGGCTGGCAGAGGGAGCCAGGGCAGGGAGGACGACAGGGGGTGGGTGAAGCATCTGAGAAGGTCCTGACGGTCCCCTCGCAGATAGGGGAGCCCTGGTGGGTGTCCAGAGGGGTCTGCGGAGTTGCTTTGTTTTGGGGAGAAGCTGGCGACAAGTTCTGTGCTGGAGCCTCCGGACAAGCGGAAGGTGTGGGATATGGTGGCTGGAAGGTTGTCTGGGCCCGAAACAAGATTCCCGTCCGCCTGCAACCCTTTTTTTTTTTTTTTTTTTTTAACTATTTATTTATTTTAATTTGGCTCAGCTGGTAAAGAATCCGCCTGCCATGCAGGAGACCCAGATTCAGTCCCTGGGTGGGGAAGATCCCCTGGAGGAGGGAAGGGCAACCCACTCCAGTATTCTTGCCTGGAGACTCCCATGGACAGAGGAGCCTGGGGGGGCTACAGCCCATGGGGTCCAGAGAGTCGGACGTGATTGAGCGACTAACACACACTCTTTTAATTTACTTGGCTTAAACTTGGTCACAGCCGCTGCATGTGGCAAGTACTTCCCTGACCATGGATCAAACCTAGGTCCCCTGCGCTGGGAGCACGGAGTCTTAGCCACTGGACCATCCAGGAAGTTCCCCCCTCCCCCGCTGCCAAACTTTAGAATGGGGAGTTACTTGGAAAGAAGGTATTTGCAGACATGATGGAGTGAAGGGTCTGAGATGAGGTTCCTCTTGGATGGGGGTGGCCCTAAACCCAAGAACAGGCTCCTTATAAGACAGAAGAGGAGAGACACAGACACAGGAGAAGCCACGTGGACACAGAGGCGGAGACGGGAGGGAGGCGGCCACCGGCCCAGGGACAGACACCCGGAGCCCCCAGAAGACAGAAGAGGCGGGAAGGACTCTCCCCTGGAGCCTCTGCAGGGAGCCCAGCCCTGGGACACCCTGACCTCAGACGTCTGGTCCCCAGGACTCAGGGTTTCTGGTCCCCGGGACTCAGGGTACAGGGGGGATGGATGTCTGTAGTTTCAAACCCCAGGTTTCATCTGTTACTATAGACTATGGAAGGTCACGAAGGTTGCAACAGCCCCAGGGACGGACGCCTGGAGCCCCCAGAAGCTGGAAGAGGCGGGAAGGACCCTCCCCTGGAGACTCTGCAGGGAGCTCAGTTCTGGGACACCTTGACCTCGGACGTCTGGTCTCCAGGGCTGGGGGAGGATGGATGGGTGTGGTTTTAAGCCACCTGGTTACTAATGGTTTGTAACAACAGCTCCAGGAAGCCAACACAAGGGGACCCCTGGATGTTCACGGAGAGAGACGGACCCCCAGCAAGCACCGCCTTGCGGATACCCCACCAAGCCCACAAGAGAAAGCTGTAGATGAAAGCGGTGCCTTTGGGAGCCCCCAGCTCCAGAACGAGAACAAAATTCACCATAATGAATAAGACCCTCCTCCTTTGTCATGTCCATCCAGCCTGCCAAAAACTGACTGTGGCTTACTGCCACCTCCTGCTTTTGTTCAACATAGTATCTTGTCAAACTGCTCTGAAAATGGGACTCAAAGTGAGACTTGTTAAAAAAAGAAAATTCCTCTCAGGTTCCCCTCTTGGTTTTTATCGTCTCTTAGGTTCCCTGAATTCTTCGTCTGTTCTGGGATCCCAAGCCTTCTGCTATCTTGATGTCTCGGACAGTTGTGAACGTACCGATCACAGTTAGGTTGCTTGTCTTCTCCTTTTAAGGAGGCAAGAAAAAGGACTTCCCTGGTGTTTCAGTGGTTGAGATATCGCCTTCTAACACGCAGGTTTGATCCCTGGTCAGGGAACTAAGAGTGAAAAAGCTGGCTTAAAAGCCAACATTCAAAAAAGTAAGATCACGGATTCCGGTCCCTTCACTTCATGGCAAATAGATGGGGAAACAATGCAAATAGCGGCTGATTTTATTTTCCTGAGGCCTGAAACCACTGTGGACGCTGACTGCACCCATGAAATTGAAAGACGCTTGCTCCTTGGAAGAAGAGCTAGGACTAACCTAGACAGCGTATGAAAAAGCAGAGACATTATTTTGCCAACAAAGGTCTGTCTAGTCAGAGCTGTGGTTTTTTCAGTGGTCATGTATGGATGTGAGAGCTGGACTATAAAGAAGGCTGAGAACCAAAGAATTGATGCTTCTGAACTGTGGTGTTGGAGAAGACTCTTGAGATTCCCGTGGACTGCAATGAGATCCAACCAGTCCATCCTAAAGGAAATCAGTCCTGGGTGTTCATTGGAAGGACTGACGCTGAAGCTGAAACTCCAATGCTTTGGCCACCTCATGCGAAGAGTTGACTAACTGGAAAACACCCTGATGCTGGGAGGGATTGAGGGCAGGAGGAGGAAGGGATAACAGAGGACAAAATGGTTGGGTGGCATCACCGACTCAATGGACACAAGTTTGAGCAAACTCTGGGAGATGCTGATGGACAGGGAAGCCTGGCGTGCTGCAGTCCATGGGGTCGCAAACTGTCAGACACTGGTTAGCAACTAAAACAAGAACAGCAGAGAACCAGATGCCACGTGACTAGGAGCTCGCATGCCAGAGCTAAGACCTGGTGCAGTCAGATAAATACATAAATGACTAATTTTTTTTTTAAAGATGCTGAAGCACATTAAACAAAAAAGTCCCCCATGACCCCGGATAGGGTAAGCACCCAGCCTTCATTTTTGCCCGACGCATGCTAACCGTGTTCTGGGCAAGCCCATGGGATCCGTACATCTATGAGGCAAAACAAACAGCAATGTGTCTCCAAACGCCCCTGGCCGGAGCCAAAGAGCGCAGTCATCACCAGGACACACACACTGTTCTGCAAGCCCAGGCACGGCGGGTTGGTGCAGAGTCTGGACACGCCAGAGGTCTGTTTTCAAAGGGCGATGCCACGCCAAGCCACTTGGGAAAGTCAAGTTCAACACCGGCAACTAATAAAAAGCCACTGAAAGACGACATCTCCATTCCTCAAGTTTACCGAAAATGTGTGCTGGTTTGCTCAGTCGTGTCTGACTCTCTGCGACCCTGTGGACTGTAGCCCACCAGGCTCCTCTGTCCGTAGGATTCTCCAAGCAAGAATCCTGGAGTGGGTTGCCATGCCCTTCTCCAGGGGATCTTCCGAACCCAGGGATTGAGCCCAGGTCTCCTGCGTGGCAGGTTGGATATGTTACCCCTAGAACCACCCCAGTCATTCCTCAAGAGTCCTAATAAAACCTGGTCACTCCATCTTCAAAGCCCGCCTGTCAATCTGCCTTCCTATAAGAATCCACCTGCTCTCAGTGTGGCTGGGTGGTTCGTGCGCTGGGCTGACATCCTGCCACTGCCGCTAAGCCGCTTCAGTTGTGTCCGACTCTGTGCGACCCCATAGACGGCAGCCCACCAGGCTCCCCCGTCCCTGGGATTCTCCAGGCAAGAACACCGGAGTGGGTTGCCATTTCCTTCTGCAATACATGAAAGAGAAAAGTCAAAGTGAAGTCGCTCAGTCTTGTCCGACTCTTAGCGACCCCATGGACTGCAGCCTACCGGGCTCCTCCGTCCATGGGATTTTCCAGGCAAGAGTACTGGACTGGGGTGCCATCGCCTTCTCCGGGGCTGATATCCTAATTTTACACTAATGCAGTCTTCTGTTCTCATATCACTGCGAGATGTTTGAAACCATTCACTGGCGTCTTTTCTGGGCTGCGAACGCATTTGAAACCATTCACTGGCGTCTTTTCTGGGCTGCGAACACAGAAGCCTGGAACCCCGACTCTCAGAGGTCACACTGCTTCCAAACTAAGACGTTCTAAAGAGACAAATAACAACCCACCTTCCGGGGCAGGTTTGGGACTGTCTACCTGGGAACTTGCCTGGTGGCTTAGGTGGTAAAGAATTCGCCTGCAATACGGGAGACCTGGATTTGATCCCTGGGTTGGAAAGATCCCCCTGGAGAAGGGAAAGGCTACCCACTCCAGTATTATGGCCTGGAGAATTCCATGGACTGTACAGTCCATGGGGCTGCAAAGAGTCAGACATGACGGGGTGACTTTCACATACACACACACAAACACACCTGGGAACTACCTGCCCAGGTAGGAACTACCTTCGAGCTGACTCAACAGTCAAGCCAGGCACTGAGTCCCAGAGCAGAGGATGGGTTTCCCATCCTAAGAGGCAGCGGGCTTCAGGTTTCGTCCAGAGTTATTTGTCAACATGCAAAGAACCGTTAGGGAAGTTGGGGACTGTTCTGCACGCCACCCCCACCCCACCTTGGCCAGAAACCTTCCTACGTATACGGGTGTGTGCTCCAACTCGTGTGGGCAGAAAGAAAAGCCCACGAAATCGCTGGACAATGAAAAGCAGCCGCTTTCTTCCTGCACAAAGGCAGACCTTACCCAGGAGGTCGAGAGCCAAGTCCACCCGACCACACACCCAGCCGTGAACAGCATCCCAGGTGCCAGACGGCGATCCTAAGGGTCGTCGAAAGCAGTCGTCCCGGGCAGTTTTACTTTTGCTTTTAAAGGAAGCCGTGCCAACTGTCCCGAAATGGACACCTCTTAGAAACAGGCTTCTGGGAGAACACTAAGAAGAGCCCTTAAAAAAAAAAAAAACTAGGAATACAACGAGTCAACACAACAAATACCCCAAAATCTGTTACCCAAAAAAAAAAGCTAACTAATCTTTTTGAGGATCAAGTAAATGAACGTCTTTGTGACTAAAATCACATCCCAACAGTAACTATTTACATTCAAGCATCCACGTAATCCTCTGACTCCTTGGTGGTTTGTTTTTTTTTTTAATAACAAACGGTAAATTTGCTTTTTTTTTTATGAAGGTGTTAAGGATAAATGGAAACTGTCACTCAAGTAGACTTTCCAAAAAATGAAACCGTAGTTTCCCATGTTAAACACAGCAGTGTGTCCATGTCCATCCCAGACTCCCTGACTATCCCTTCCCCCATCCTTCCCCCGGGAACCATAAGGTTATTACAGAGTATTGAGCAGAGTTCCCTGAGGTGTCCAGAAGGTCCTTGCTGGTTCTCCACGTTAAATATAGCAGTGTGTCCATGTCCATCCCAAACTCCCTAACTATCCCTTCCCCCATCCTTCCCCCTGGCAACCATAAGGTTATTACACAGTATTGAGCAGAGTTCCCTGTGTTATACAATAGGTCCTGAGGCAAAGAGCTGACTCACTGGAAAACACCCTGATGCTGGGAAAGATTGAGGGCAGGAGGAGAAGGGGACGACAGAGGATGAGATGGCTGGATAGCATCACCGACTCGATGCACATGAGTTTAAGCAAGCTGCAGGAGTTGGTGAAGGACACGGAGGCCTGGCGTGCTGCAGTCCATAGGGCTGCACAGAGTTGGACACGACTAAGCGAGTAACACTTTAGTTTACTTTAGACTCCAAGCTTGAGTTTTCAACCTGAACTAAATAATTTTGTTTTTTTGAGGCGGGGGAAGGAATTGCTCCCAAACATAAGCCAGTTCCCTGTCCACCTCTTCCCTGCTTCCTGCAAGCCTCAGGGCTAAGCATGCGCGCGCGCGCACACACACACACACACACACACACACACACACACCGCTCAGGAACACAGAGCCCTGCTTCCATCTGTCCCTCCACACTCAGACTCCGGGCGCCCTCACCACTACAAAGGCCGGCTTTCTCTGCAGCCGGAGACCCACTGGCCACACCCAGCCTCAGATGCGCTGGCTCCTTTGTTCTGCGAAGAGGCTCCCCAGAGAAGGAACCAGCAGGGTGAAGCCATCCGTTCAAGTCATCGTCCGCCTTTTCACAGGAACCCCAGGGAGGCTTCCCTCCAAACTCCTCCCCTTCGATGAACTGCTTCATCAAGCAAGTGTCCACATGAACCATAAGGAGAGAATTCAGAGACCAGCAGAAACCCAACTACATTCAGCAACACGGAACTGAACCCCATTTCTCATACAAGGTTAAAAAGCACACTGTATTTCCTTCCTGACCACATGCCCAGTCCCCGGCTCTTGGAAAGAGACACGCTTGAACTGAATTATTTCATCTGATGGATGACTCACAATTATGACTTTATTGCTACTTCTCTCTCGGGTATTCCTTCAGAAAAGGGGTGTCGACTCACGTATTCTAATGTATTGTTTACAGATTGTAAGATAAAGTCAAGCATAGTGTACCTGCTGATCATTCCTCACCTCATACTTAGAAATGTCTCCTCAGTTCAGTTCACTCACTCAAGTCGTGTCGGACTCTGCGACCCCACGGACTGCAGCACGCCAGGCCTCCCTGTCCATCACCAACTCCCGCAGCTTACTCAAACTCATGTCCATCGAGTCAGTGATGCCATCCAACCATCTCATCCTCTGTCTTCCCCTTCTCCTCCAGCCTTCAATTTTTCTCAGCATCAGGGTCTTTTCCAATGAGTCAGCTCTTCACATCAGGTGGCTCAAGTGTTGGCACTTCAGCCTCAGGAATTTAGCAAAAGATGCCGCATTCTGTCCACCCAATCCACCATAGCATCGGAGATCCCAGCCCTGAAATGTGGGGAAGACTATTTCTGCAATTAAGAGTAGCTTACAAGCATTCATTAATCTCCCTTGTGGCTCAGACCATAAAGAATCCGCCTGCAAAGGCAGGAGACTGGGGTTCGATCCTTGGGTCGGGAAGATCCCCTGGAGAAGGGAATGCCTGGAGAATCTCATGGACAGGGGAGCCTGGTGGGATACACTCCATGAGGTCGCAAAGAGTGAAACACGACTGAGCCACTGACACAGAAGCACAAGAGTATCTGTAGTGTTGGTTTGGTTATTCTTCAAAGGGTAGCCTCAGAAAAATAAAAACAGCCTGAGTTTGCCGATGGACATGAGTTTAAGTAAACTCGAGGAGACAGTCAAGGACCGGGAAGCCTGGAGTGCTTCAGTCCACGGGGTAATAAAGAGTCAGACAGGACTTCCCGACTGAACAAAGCTTACCAAAAAAAAAAGGGAAGTAAATGGACTCGTGATGTTCAATCAAGCGACACTCTAAAGGCTCCTTGCGAACAAGCCTCCCCTCCATCAGCCGCGTCTCTGCCGCCCGGCTGATACGGATACGAGCGTGGTTTCCGGGATTCCACGCAGCAGCCTGCCCAACGTCCCCACTCCAAGACCCATGGCTCAGAGCTGCGTGTCTAAAGGCGCATCCCAGAGCCAGAAGCTCCTCCTCAAAGGGAAGGTTTTGCGTCTCGTCCAGGAGCAGTCCTGGGGCTGGGGCCCTCCTGTAACATTCAGAACTGGTTCTATTTGTCCAGCACCAGAGAGGGGCCTTACTGGTGGAGGTGGCAGTTAGTGGACAGTCCAGTACAGCCCGACAGCCTCAAGTGGTCATGAATACCGTCCCCACTGCGCACACACGCACACCTCCAGCCCCATCTTTTGGTCATCGTGTTTCCCATTTGTCGTAAGGAAGAGCTTTTTTTTTTTTAAGTATTTATTTATTTAGCTGCGACGGGTCTTAAATTGTCCCAAGGCTTTCCCCGGTGGCTCAGATGGTAAAAAAATCTGCCTGCAATGCAGGAGACTCAGGTTCCATTTCTGGGTCAGGGAGATCCCCTGGAGGAGGGCATGGCAACCCACTCTGGGATTCTTGCCTGGAGAATCCCACGGACAGAGGAGCCTGGTGGGCTACAGTCCCTGGGGTCGCAAGAGAGTTGGACACGACTCATCATCCTGGTGGGATGGTAAACGGAGATGAAATCTCTAAGGAGTAAGGATGTCCTTAGGGTGGAGCCCTAATCCAGGAGGGCCCGTCTACATGTCCTCAGAAGAGGAGACCCCAGAGATGACACTTCCTTCTCTCTGTAGACACAGCACGAACACAACTGTCTGCCAAACCAGGAGCCACATGCTCTCATCGCAAACCCCAATCAGCTCACATCCTGAGCGTCTGGGGAGGACACCCCGAAACGCCCTGGTCGCCTCCCTTTCCTCCCAGAGACTCCCATGAAAATCCAGGGAGATGCCTGTGGCCTTCCCTGGGACCGGAGCTCTCAAAGACTGAACCTTGCTTTTTCCCGGTATTGACTGGTTCTTCCCGGCAAGAAAAAGCACTTGCAGTTTCAGCGAAAAGAGGACAAAGGGAAACATTTTCGAATGCTCTGAGGGTGCTGACATGTGGGTGTCTAAAAAAAAAAAAAAACTTGGGGAAAATACCAGGAAAGCCCCACAGCGCGATGCCCAAAGCGAATGAGGAAGGTTTCCTGAGAATTGTGAATGCGGCTGTTTTTTTTCTGTTCTCTCCCCAACAGGAAGGACAAGGTGGTTACAAGGCTCAAGTGACCCAGGGAGGGGATGGTCACGCCTGTGCCACATACTCTTCTGGCCCTTTCCTTAGAGACAGACGCGACCTCCTTGGTGGTACCCATCCCAGGAGCAAGGCTGACATCAGCATCACCCACCGTGTCCTGATGTACCGGATGACCCGGGAGGGCGTCAAGGAGGCTTTGTCCCCAGCCCCAGGGGGACAGGTGCTCTCCTGGGAGGATTCTAGGATGTGGCAACGTGAAGGTGCTGCTGGAGACAGCCACCTGTAGCCCCAAAGGCAGGTCAACCTTCGACCTCAAGGGAAGGTAGGTCAACATGCCAGGAGACGTCAACCCCGGTCTTATGGACTGAATGTGCATGTCCGCTCAAGATGCTCAGGTGGAAGTCCAAACACCACCCACACACACACCCACACACCCACGGACACGTGATGGTGTCTTGAAGTGGCTCTCTGGGAGGGGATGAGGCTGACAAGAATTCACGAGGATGGGATTACCATCCTTAGAAGAGCTTCCTGCTACCCAGCACCCTTGAGGACGCTGCTGGAAGCCAACCCAGGAGACATCTCAGAGCAAAATCCAACCACCCTGACTTTGAACTCCCAGCCCCCAGAACCGTGAGAAGCTGATCTGTGTTGCTGATAAGATACCCCATGGATGGTGTTCCTGGTGGGCCCATGCCCCACCAAGACACCAAGGTCGGCACGGATTCAAGATGGTACCCGTGGGCCTGACCACACAGGAAGCTGGTGGAGACTCTGCCCCATGGAGCTCTGCCAAACAGTGAATGAGGGACGCCTCATCCTCTGAAGGGGCTTCCCCAGGTGGCACTAGTAGTAAAGAATCCACCTGCCCATGCAGGAGACGTCCGGGACGCGGGTTCCACCCCTGGGTCGGGAGATCCCCCTGGAGAAGGAAACAGCAACCCACTCCAGTGTTCTGGCCATGCAAAGAGGTCACCTGGCGGGCTACAGTCCACGGGGTCCCAAAGAGTCGGACATGACTAAGTGACTGAGCATGCACGCACAGTCCTCTGAAATGAACACGTGGCTTTCTGGCTTCAGACACCTTCTGCGTGGGATAAGAATAACCTTGGAAAACACTCGTCTGACATGGAACCGGGGGTCCTCGACCTCCAAGGATTTAGCCTAACCCATTTTTCACGGACCGAGCTCCAAAGTCACGTAGAAAGCTACTCTGCAGTCCTTTCCGGTAGTTGTATGAGCTTCCTGGAGCTCTTACAACGTGGGGGCTTAGCAACCACACACATCCACCCAGCCCCAGCCCTGGGGACCAGACGTCTGAGGTCAAGGGGTCCCAGGGCTGAGTTCCCTGCAGAGGCTGCAGGGGAGGGTCCTCCCTGCCTCTTCCAGCTTCTGGGGGCTCCGAGTGTCCATCCCTGGGCTGGTGGCCGCTTCCCTCCCGTCTCTGCCTCCGTCTCCATGTGGCTTCTCCTCTGCGTCCGTGTCTCTCCTCTTGTGTGTCTTATAAGAATCCTGTCACTGGGGTTTAGGGCCACCCCCATCCAGGAGGACCTCATCTCAGACCCTTCACTCCACCACGTCTGCAGAGACCCTGTTTCAAAGTAAGGTCCCACTGTGAGGGGACATGATTTGTGTGTGTGTCCGTGGCCGAGGGTCCAGACTACCCAGGAGCACAGGCTTTGTGTGGACATACCTGTGGGTTGTTAATTCATTCCTGTCCCCCTCTTTCCCCGAGTGAGAACGAGAATGCAACTGTTTTTCGTTGCACATTTCTACTCCTGGATGGTCCTCCCACCCCGGTATTTTTGTTTCCTCGGGCTAGTGTTCCTTTTCTTTCTCCCAAACAGGGAACCATCGCCTCTGCACCTCCCAAGCTTCTCTTGAAGCAAAGTGTCAGTCGCTCAGTCATGTCTGACTCTCGGCAATCCCATGGACCGTAGCCCACTGGGCTCCTCCGTCCATGGGATTCTCCAGGCAGGAATACTGGAGTGGGTTGCCATTTCCTTCTCCAGGGGAATCTTCCCGACCCAGGGGTCGAACCCGGGTCTCCTGCATCGGCAGGTGGCTTCTTTATCCGCTGACCTACAACCCTTGGAGATGAAAAGTTTACAAAGGCCCCGCCCCGCAGACATGGAACCTGACGAAACAGAGTCTGTGTGAAGATGACAACACGCAACAGGCAAAACCATGGAGACAGACAGCAGACAGGGGGTTCTCAGCGGCTGGAAGAGCAAGAAATGGCTGGGGTGCGGGGCGGGGATGACTGGGAGAGAGTCTCCTCTGCGGGGGACAAAAATGTTCTGCAACCTCACAGAGGCGAGGGCCACGCACTCTGAATATGCAAAAGGCCAGTGGACAGTTCTCTTGAAAACAGTTCCTTTTATGTCACATCAATGTCACTGCAGTCTTTAAAAAAAATGAGAAGAAACAGAGACTTCCCTGGTGGTCTAGGGGTCAAAACGCCATGCTTCCGACACAGGGGGTACAGGTTCGATCCCTGGTCAGGGAACTAAGATCCCACAAGCCACACAGCATGGCCAAAGGGTAAAAAAAAATTAATAAATCAACTTTTTTTTTTTAATGAGGACAAAGAGCCTGCAGGACTTCTGTAAGAAGCAATATTTTTTTTCTGGTCTGTTACCTAGCTTGCGAAGTTGCCGTGACGCTCTCAGGATGAAACTATCATCCGCACCCACGCAAGGTGAGTTAAGATTAAAAGGGGCACACGAACATTATCGTGGGACAAGAAACCACAATCCCTCCTAATGGCAGCTCCTGTCAACACCTCCCGGACAAGGAGTCATTCACCAGCATGGGAGATCTCGCCCGGCAGGATTCCACCGGCCACGGAGGTTATGTTTGTGTTGTGGTTTGGGAGCAGGAGCTCGTCCATGTGGGAGGGAGAAAGAGTACGGTTGATTCTGGGGAACCAAGAGGCGTAGCAGTTGAGAGGAAAACAATCGTAAGAGAGAAGAGTACGGGTTTAATTATTCACTACGGAAGGACTCCCAGATCGTAAGAACACACGGCTTTCTGACAGTGTGATGCTACGCTAAAACGAAAAAAATAAAAAAAAAGTCAGGTGTGAGCACACTCCTGTGGTCAGGGAATGAATTTTGTGCCTTGATCTCGATCTCAGACATGGGAGGGGGCTGCCCAGACGGACGCACAGGATAAAACTGCAGAGAACTACACACACACACACGCACACACACACCCTCCTCACACACTCAAAAGAGCTTCCATGAAAAGTGGGCACAGTGATTGGGGCTATGCTCTCTCAACACAATATGGAACCCATTCCAACATCCTGGTTCATTTTCTAAAAAAAATAAAAGATAAAAAGCTTTATATTTTAAACTGGAATATAGCTGATCAACAACATAGACAGCAAAGGGACTCAGGCATACATATACAAGCATCCATTCTCCCCCAAACTCCCCTCCCATCCAGGCTGCCACATGACATTGAGCAGAGAGTTCCCTGTGCTGGACAGCAGGCCCTTGTTGCTTATCTACTTTAAATATAGCTGTATGTACAGCCAACATCCTGGTTTTAATATCGTATGATAGCTAAAGAAGATGCCACAGGAGGCAAAGCTTTGTGATTGATACACGAGCCTAGGTGTGGGTTTTGGGAATCCCCTGCGCACCTGCTGTTATTCCAAAACACTTCTTTTTAATAGAACCACTGTTTGTGCTCATGGCAAGAAATCAAGCGTGGCTGCAAACCATTCCTGCTGTACCTGAGCCTGAGTTTCCCAATCCAGGAAATCAGTTTAGCCAAGATGGTACCCCACCCCCACCACTCCAAGCCCTTTAAAAAATGCCCTTCATGGACTTCCGTGGTGGTCCAGTGGGTAAGACACCACACTCCCAATGCAGGGGGCCCAGGTTCACTCCTCGGTCGGGGGACTAGATCCCACGAGCCACAGCTAAAACCTGGTACCGCCAAATAAACATTTTTAAAATAAATAAAGAAAAATGCCCTTCGTGAGATTTTTCACCAATACAAGCTGAGCTTTCTTCCAAGCTGTTTGAATTCGTGGAGAACTCGTCAACAATTCTGGACAGTTTCCCAGAGAGGGTTTATCCAGGAGCCCAGAACAAGAGCATCTGATCACTGACTGTCCTCCTCAGTCAAGCTCTCCAAGATGTTGTGGACTCCCCAAGAACTGGGCCGTCTGCTGCCAGCTGGCTTCTGAGGTCACGGTCCCTCCGCCCAACACCGGGGAGGCTGGGGGGTCAAGGAGGGTGTCCCACCATCTGAGAAGCCCTGGCCCCCCCCTTTTTTTTTTTGCTAAATCAGGATGAAGCACACCTGTGCCCACCTGCCATGTTCCACCTGCGCTGAGAGATCAAACGTCAGCACAACCATCCTTGGGGGATGGTGAGTCAGAAATTCAGTCCCACAGGTCACTCCCCCGGGGCTCAGCCCACAGGCGAAACGAAAAGATGGAAAAAAAAAAAGTGTGTTGGTAAGAAAACAGAAGAGCTGACCCACTGGAGTGGACACGAGACCAGTTGAAAATGCCTCCCTATGCGAAGCCTGGGCGCTAATACACCCTTCAGGGTGGTGGCTCAGTTGGTAACGAATGTGCCTGCCAATGCAGGAGAGCCGGGTTCAACCCCTGGGTCGGGAAGATCCCCCTGAAGAAGGGAGTGGCAACTCACTGCAGTATCCTTGCCTGGAGAATCCCCCTGGACAGAGGAGCCGGGTGGGCTACAGTCCAGGAGCTTGCAGAGAGTCGGACACAACACAGCGAGCGACACATTCAGGCTGGGGAACAGGTCTGGCCACCCTGACTCATTCTGGAAGTTTCCGAGGGGGTGGGGCCCGTGATAAAGGCTGAGACGCTTGTGGGAGCGGTTAGTTTGTGTTTTGTGTGTGGGTTCCTTTCATGGCATGCAGAAAGGCCTTCCTCAGCTGGAAGAGTGCGCACAGACAGTTCATAGACACCAGGGGAGCCAGTTTGTGATGGGGGCTGGTGAGGCATGGGTCCGTGACCACTGAAAAGGGAAACTGTACTTTCCCCAAGTGGAAACTTGGGATGAAGAGACAGCAGGCTAGTCTGGGCTGCATTCTAACAGCAGGCAGCCTCTCACTTTTGTCCCAGACACCGTATGATATCAAGTTACTGGAAACTGTGACACCTCCGGAGGATTTAGGACTTTTTCAAGCTCATTCTGACTTTCTTAGCATCTCAGGCAGTGCGTCTGCCTGACTTTTCTTTAATGTTAAAAGATTCTCAAAAAAAAAAAAAGATTCTCTCACACGAATCTTTTTTAACATTAAAGAAAAAGGTCTTGGCAAAAGGTGATTTCAAAACAAAAAGTCAGCAATATACCAATAATGGCTGATTCAAGTTGAGGTTTGACAGAAAACAACAAAATTCTGTCAAGCAATTATCCTTCAATAAAAAAATAAATTAAAAAAAAGTCAGCAAAGCTCCAAAGCGACACACACACACACACACACACACACACCCTGGTTCCACACCTGAGCTAGTCCAACATCCTGAATATGGATGACCTGGCTCTCCCTTCATACCCTTGGAGCCCACAGGAAGTTATCCTTGAAGCATAAGCATCTTCTTCATTAAGAAAGGCAAAGAGAGCTCGTCTTACCCTACCTGGCCCCACTCCGTCCCCAGAAGCGGTGGCGCTCTATTTTTAAGGACCAGATGACTCACCGGGGCTCCCCATGCCCACCAGGCAAGCGCCAGAGTGTCCCCAGGGGGCTGCAGACACCAGGCTACGTCACGGCCCGCAGTCCACCCACCTGCCCGCAGGGGGCCCCGCCGGACGCCCTGGCATCTTTCACGAGAGACTGGCTTCAGTGCCCCAAACAGATCCAATTGCCAGAGCTGTGTGCCAAGGGGCCGGCGGGGCCTCCACTAACTTTCCATTGCTGGTGTGTGTTTTAGCTAGAGGGGGCGGCGGGGGTGGGGGGATGGCTGCCCCTTGATCTGGGGTTTCTCACCTCCTCTGCTGCCTGCAAAAAAAAAAAATAACATGGGCAGCTTCTTAAATCAGCCCAGTGGAGTGCCCCAGAGAGAGGAAGAGAGAGAGAGAGAAGACAGAGAAGGTGAGAGACACAGAGAGTGAAAACGGGAGAGAGATGAAATTGAGGAGGGACAGAGACAGGAAAGGGAAGAGACAGATGGAGACAGAGAAGAAGGAAGGAGCAAGAGAAGAACCGGGCAGACAGGGAGAGGAGGTGAACGGCAGGACAGACGGAGGGTGCCATCGATTCACTCTATCCCAAACCAGGCTTCCTGGGGACCCTTTCCTCACTGCTGACTACACATGGCCAAGAGGTTTCAGATAAAAGGGGAAGTTTCAAGGCCACTCTGGCTGTGCCCTTTGGTCTTATGAAGCCTCAAGCGTGACCCTGAACTCAGTGCTTCCTCCCTTGAAAATGAGGGTGGAGATAGTGGTGGGTGTCGAGTTGCTAAGTCATGTCTGACTCTTTGGGGGTGACCCCATGGACTGCAGCACACCAGGCTCCCCTGTCCTTCACTGGCCAACCACTCCACTATTCTTGTCTCTCCACAACGCCACAACAATATGAAAAAAAGGCAAAAGAGGGACAGGTTGGCACAAGGCCCTTAGCAACAAAGAGTTGTCAAGAAGTCACAGGCTGGCTTGAGCCCCCGGGGCTGAATGAAGCACCCTTGTGGGGTTGGGACATTCTAACCACTCGGGGGCGGACTCCAGAAACCAACATGTCTGGGGACCGAGGCGCAACCTATTCAGTTGCGTGGGAGTGGTCAGGTACAGAGGTGGAGGTGGAAAGTTAGTGTTGCATTTAAAAAAAAAAAAAAAGAAATGCCAAGTTTCAAAGGTACACAGGAAAAGTACCACGGCTGTCATCTACTTCCAGTGCCGTCCAATGCCCCCCCAACTTCACGGGCCACCCCAGATGTTCAAATGCACACAGGAAAAGAACTGCGATGTAAAGAACTTCCCCCCAGAACGCCAGGGAGGCACCCCAGAATTCTAAAGTCCAAGCGGGAGCATCCTGCTGCTGGACAGGGGAAGAGGAGACTAACCAAAGTGAAGTCGGCAGGTGTCTCCACAGAAGCTGCCTGTGTGCCCAAGAGTCCCGACCCGGGTGGGCGGCGGGGTGGGGAGGGCCCGCGCGAGACCACCAGTGTGAACTGATCCCCGGCAGGCTTTGTGACGTCGGGATGGGGGGGCGGGTGAGAGCGGCCAGACAAGGAGATGGTTGCTGGGGGGGCACCGCGCGGTGCTGGGGCGGGGGTGGGGGTGGGGGTGCCGGAAATCTCAATAAAGAGACTTTGAAAGATCGAGAGAGTGCGCCCGCAGGTGGGGAGACGAGATCTCAAGGGGCGGGGTTGGGGGGGAGCCTTCTAAATCTATGAGTGCTGGGGAGACAGTCCAGAGAAAGGAATGGTTGCTGGGGAGGTTGGGGGGACGGGTGTACCGGGCGGGAAATCGCAATAAAGAGACTTTGAAAGATCCTGAGAGAGTGCCCGCAGGTGGAGTGGCTCTTAAGGGCCAAGGTGGGTAGGTCTTCTAAACAGAGGAGCGCTCGGGAGGTAGGGGGGCAGTCCAGACAGCGGCAAGGCTGCTGGGAGGTGGGGGGCTCTGGGGGGTGGGGAGAGATGTAAATAAAGAGAGTTTGGACGATCGGGAGAGAGGGAAGGCTCTCCAGGACCGGGGGGTAGGGGGGGCGGGGAGAAGCTCTCCAAGTGTAGGGGCGCTCGGGGACCCCCACGTAGGCAGACGGGGAGGGACCGCGCCAGAAGGGCGCGCCCGGGGAGGCGGCGCTAGAGGGGCGAGCGCACGCGACCCTTTTGTGTGCCGGCCCGAGTTCCCCCCGGGGGCGGCGGCGGCGCACAGAACTCACCCACGGTAGCCCGCATGTGGAAGTCGTCCGGCCGGTAGGCGAGCGGCTCGGGCTCCGGCGCGCCCGCGGTGGGCTCCGCGGGTCCTTCTCGGGGGCCGGCGGCGTCCGCCTCGGCCAGCGCGCGCGCCTCCATGTGGGGCGCGCAGAGATCCCGGGGGTCGCGGGGCGCGGGGAGGGGTCCGCGCGGGGCCGGGCTCCTGCGGACGCAGCCTCGGAGGGCGGCGCGGAGGCGGCGGCATCAGCCGGGCCCCCCCATGCGCGTCCCGGGGGGCGGCCGAGCGCGCCGGGGACAAAGGCGCGGCGCGGCGCGGCGCTCAGTGCAGGGGCGGCTGGAGGGAGCAGCCCCCGGCCTCCAGGGGCGGCGGGGGCGCGGCCGGGGCGCGCGGCGGCGGCGGCGGTGGCGGCGAGGCGGGGTCCCGGAGGCCTCGGGAGCCGGGCTGCGAGTGCATTCCTCGGGGCACGCGAGCGCCGCCCCTAACGCCGGCCGCTGCGAGCGCGCTACTCGGAGGGAGGGAAGAGCCGGCGGAAGAGGGCTGGGCGGGGCCGCGACCGCGCTCCCTGAGCCCGCCCCGGGCGCCGGCCCCGACCCTGCTCGCGCGGCTCGGGCGTAGGCCCGCCTCGGCTGGCCGCGCCTCCGTTAGCCACGCCCCTTCCTACCCTATGTTGGCCTGTGGCCCGGCTCCGCCACGCCCCGACTCCGCTAAGCCACACCCCTTCCTACTCTACGTTCGCCTATGGCCCGCCTCCGCTGGTCCCGCCTCCGGTGACAACGCCTCCGCTAGTCCCACCTCCCCTGGCAACGCCCTGCTAAGCCCCGCCCCCTCTGCGCTCGGTTTCGGCCGGTCTCTGCTAGCCCTGTCTCCGACGGCCACGCCTCCGCTGGCCACGCCTCCTATAAGCCCCGCCCCTTCGTACTGTACGCTCGGCTATGGCCCGCCTCCTGTAGCACCGACTCCACGGGCTCCACCTCCGCTAAGCCACGCCTCTGCTAAATTACGACCCCTCTGCCTACGGCTACGCCCCGTCACCCTCCCCCCGACTACGTCGATCCGACCCTGCGCGCGCGGCTCGGGCGTAGCCCGCCTCCGCTAGCCACGCCCCTTCCTACTGTACGTTCGACTACGGCTCGCCTCCGCCCCGCCCCACCGCCGCTGGCCACGCCTCTGCTAGCCACGCCCTCCAGCGCCGCCCTCCTCTGCGCTCGGTTACGGCCTGTCTCTGCTAGCCACGCCTCCGCTAGCCTCGTCCCGTCCTATTCTACGTTCGTCTGTAGCCTGCCTCCGCCCCGTCCCACCTCGGCTAGCCCCGCCTTCGCTAGCCCCTGTCCCCTGTCTGCGCTCGCCTATGGCCCGTCTCCGCCACGCCTCCGCTAAGCCACGCCTCTGCCTCGCTATGTCCCCCCCCTCTGCGCTCTGCTATGCTCCGCCTCGACCACGCCACGCCCCCGACAGGCCCCGCCTCCGCTAAGCCCCGCCTCCCCTGCGCATCCACGACTCTCCGCCACCGACAAGTCTCCCCTAAACCCCGCCTCCGCCTCGCCCCTCTTCCTCCACGCCGGGTCCCCGGCGCTCTGCTAAGCCCCGCCTCCGCCGCTGCTCGCCTCAACTAAGCCCCGCCTCTTCTACACCCCGCCTCCGCCCCGCCCAGACGCTGGATACCACTCCCTCCCCCGCTGCCCAGGCGACCCTCCACAGCAGTGGAAAGGCCGCTTACGTCCATGTACCTATGTTAGTCTCTCAGTCATGTCCGACTCTTTGCGACCCCGTGGACTGCAGCCAGGCCTCACCAACTCCAGCAGTTTGCTCAAACTCATGTCCATCGAGTTGGTGATGCCATCCAAGCATCTCATCCTCTGTCGCCCCCTTCTCCTCCCGCACTCAGTCTTTCCCAGCATCAGGGTCTTTTCCAGTGATTCAGTTCTTCACATCAGGTGGCCAAAGCATTGGAGTTTCAGCTTCAGCATCAGTCCTTCCAATGTATATTCAGGACTGATTTCCTTTAGGATGGACTGGTTGTATGTCCTTGCAGTCCAAGGGACTCTCAGGAGTCTTCTCCAGCACCACAACTCCAAAGCATGAATTGTTTGGTGCTCAGCCCTTTTTTATCGTCCAGCTCTCGCATCTGTACATGACTATTGGAAACACCATAGCTTTGACTGTACGGACCTTTCCAGACAAAGTAATGTCTCTGCTTTTGTCTACAAGTCTGTTTTGTCATTGCTTTCTTTCCAAGGAGCAAGCGAGAGCAGGTGTTCATAGGGGGAGGTGTGTACTTGGCCTCCACATCCCGGGGGACCCCAAGGGTGGAGTCCCTGCCAAGCTCCTCTGGGAGACTCGTGGGCGTGAGAGGTGTCACCGGCCCAGGAGTCTGAGGGTGTGGTTCAAAGTTTAAAAAAAATAACTTTTTTGAAGAGCTTTCCTGGTGGCTCCCTTGGCGTTCCCTTATAGCTCAGTTGGTAAAGAATCTGTCTGCAAGGCAGGAGACAATGGGTTTGATTCCTGCATGGAAAAGATCCCCTGGAGAAGGGAATAGCAACCCACTCCAGTATTCTTGCCTGGAGAAGTCCATGGACACAGAAGCCTAGTGGGCTACAGTCCACAGGTTCGAAAAGAGTTGGACACGACTGAGCGACTATCACTTTACACTAAAAAATAAAACTGGAGTTGACTGAGTGCTCAGCTGACTACGCCATGCCCATTAGTCCACAACAGGCAGTAGACAGATCCAGCGAGTAATCAGCGGGACTGGGGTGAGTTCAGCCCAGCCTTGCCAGACAAAAGTGATGTTATAAAGATGTGCACAGTGGGGGAAGAGCGGAGCTGCACAGGGACCTCTCTTGAGGGTTTCTTGGCAGCTTCAGATAAATCTTTGTTTTTTTTAAATTTATTAGGCTGCTCCAGGTCCTTGTTGCAGCATATGGGATCTAGTTTCCTGACCAGGGGTCAAACCCTGGTCCCCTGCATTGGGAGCACAGCGTCTTAACCACTGGACCACCAGGGAAATCCCTGATAAATCTTTAATTATTTCAAAAGAACTATTTTTAAAAATACTAAGAGGCAGATAATAGAACAAGCAAGAGCAGTGCATGGGAGCTGATGGGCTGCTGGTTTAAACACACCTGAGATGATTTGGGGAAAGACATGCAAGATGATCAGATACATTAAAATTTCAGACACACAAGGATAGTTTTTGTTCTCTTTTCTTTTTCCCTAGTGGAAGTCTGTCTCAGGCCATCTGTGATTATAGCTATACCACTTGCACCAGCCAGCCAGTTTCTCTGGTTGTTATTCAGTCGCTCAGTCCTGTCCAACTCTTTGCAATCCCGTGGAGTGCAGCACACCAGGCCTCCCTGTCCATCACCAACTCCTGGAGTTTACTCAAACTCAAGTCCGTTGAGTCAGTGATACTATCTAACCACCTCACTTCGCCCTCTGCCGTCCCCTTCTCCTCCCACCTTCAATCTCTCCCAGCATCAGGGTCTTTTCCGATAAGTCAGCTCTTCGTGTCAGGTGGCCAAAGGATTGGAGTTTCAGCTTCAGCATCAGTCCTTCCAATGAACATCCAGGACTGATTTCCTTTAGGATGGACTGGTTGGATCTCCTTGCAGTCCAAGGGACTCTGAGGAGTCTTCTCCAGCTGCAGCTCGGCTGGCCCAACTAGAAACGCCTCGAATGAACCTTTCTGAGCCGTCCCCGCCGCACCCTCACCCCCAGGCTTCCGCCAACCCGGCTCAGCCGGCCGCAAATCCGCGGCCCACAATCTGAGCACCGTGCCAGTGTATAGTTTGGCGCAGTTCCAGCCCTTCCGCCCTAGGAAGGGAGTGTCCTGCCCCTGCGTCCTGGGGGTTGGGGTGGGGACCGCCTATCGCAGGGGTCGGGATGGGGACCGCCCATCGCCGCGGCAAGAACTTCAGAAAGGAGGCGTGGGCCCGCTGGGAGCGCGAGGCAGGAAATCAGAACAGACTCTGGGTGTGGCTTTTCTGCCGGCCTCACCTCAGCCCTGTTGTTCCTTTTGTGGGTGGCTTTTACCTCCGGGCGTGACTCTGGTCAGGTTGGCCAGTCCTTGGGCTGTAATGCAAAGAATGCGCTCCGGGAGCGGGCGGGGCGAGGGGAAGGGCTGCTCGCCCCCGCGGCTGGTTTAGACAAAAGCCGGTGCCCCGGAGCTCAGACCACCCGCCAGGTTCTGTCCCGCAGAGGGATCGCCTGGGGGTCTGACTGGCTGATGAAGGTCGGTGGTCAAGGCTGGGGTTTTACACCCAGGGAAAGGCACGCCTTCCCCTTCTGAGTCCAAGCTTTCTCTGCTTAACGGCTGCTGCTGCCAAGTCGCTTCAGTCGTGTCGGACTCTATTCGACCCCATAGAAGGCAGCCCGCCAGGTTCCTCTGTCCCTGGGATTCTCCAGGCAAGAATACTGGAGTGGGTTGCCATCTCCTTCTCCAGCTCAACGGCAGGACAGGCCAGTGAATCCGAGCGAGGAGGTGTTGAGGCAAGAAGCGACTTTAAATCTGGGAGCCGGGAGATCGAGAGGAGGGCAGGCTAGCGCCTCCAAATAAGCATCTTATTGGGGTCTGGATGCCAGGTTCTTTTATAGATCCGAGAGAAGAAAGCAATCAGGAGCTAAAGTAAGAAGGCAGCGTGGAGGGAGAGGCACTGGGGAAGTCAAGAGAAAGGGTCTTCAGTCTTGCAAAAACATCTCCAAGGGAGGGGTGTGTTCATCTCATCTATTGAGAGAGTCCCCGGGACTGTGAGGAGATCCAACCAGTCCATCCTAAAGGAAATCAGTCCTGAATATTCTCTGGAAGGACTGATGCTGAAGCTGAAACTCCAATCCTTTGGCCACCTGATGTGAACAACTGACTCCTTGGAAAAGACCCTAATGCTGGGAAAGACTGAAGGCGGGAGGAGAAGGAGATGACAGAGGATGCAATGGTTGGATGCCATCACTGACTCAATGGACATGAGTTTGAGTGAACTCCGGGAGTTGGTGATGGACAGGGAGGCCTTGGCGTGCTGCAGTTCATGGGATCACAAAGAGTCAGACACGACTGAGTGACTGAACTGACCTGAACTGAATCTCATGTATTCACAGGTGGGCAGAGACAAACCATGTCTCGCTGAGCTGAACAAAAGCACTTTACTTTCCAGTCCAGCAGAGGGGCAGGGTCCTCCAGGCAAGCTCCTGGGTATGATTATAATAATTAAAGCAAGTTAGACAAACAGGTTTCCAACCTGGAGTCAGAGTTGGCTTTCTCCCTGCAGCAGTGATATCCCAGGAGGAAAACTGTTAACAGAGACACTTTGAGGATTAAAGTCTGGGTTGCGGGTTGGATCTGACCCTTGCTCTCCGGTCCAGGGGAGTGATCACGGACCTACCTGTTGCTATAAATATCCTGGGCGGGTCTCATCACACCCTGAAAACAAAGCAGCTTTCATCTGCACGGTTCATAAAAATTCAGCAACCACAGCAAAAAGAGAGGGGGTAGGGGGGAAGCCTTTTAAGCAAGGCATTATACAGTCATAACCACCTTTGTGATGAGCTTGAGGTTGTGATCAGGGACAAGGAGTTACTGAGCTTTGTAATCAAGAAGGAATGACAGCCACCTCTAGCAAGGATGAGGTGTCAATTCAACACCATAACAGGTGTAGGCAGTGTTGAAGAGAGGAGAGAGACAACGGGTGGTCTGGGAGTGCAGCTGGACACTTCTCTCAGGATGGCCTGCATGCTAAGTTGCTCAGTCTTGTCTGACACTTGGCAGCCCCATGAACTGCAGCCCTGAGACTGAGTGAGCTTCCCCGATGGCTCAAATGGTAAAGAATCTGCCTGCAGTGACCTGGGTTCGATCCCTGCCTTGGAAAGACCCCCTAGAGGAGGCAATGGCAACCCCGTCCAGTAGTCTTGCCTCGAGAATCCCATGGACAGAGGAGCCTGGTCCATGGGGTCACAAAGAGTCGGATACGACTGAAGCAACTTGGCAAGGACTGCAGCCCACCTGGCTCCTCTGTCTGTGGGATTCTCCAGGCAAGAATACTGGCATGGGTTCCCATTGCCTTCTCCGGGAGATCTTCCCAACCCAGGGATTGAACCCAGGTCTCCCACACTGCAGGCAGATTCTTTACTGTCTGAGCCACCAGGGAAGCTCATGAAGTATTATAGTCATCCACATTTTCTAACAGACTCTGATCTTCATTGTATAACAAGAAGACTCACCCACCCAAAAAGTAGGAAAATATCCAAAAAGTTTTATCTGGATTAGAAAAACCTTTACAGTAAATTTTCTATTGTGCAGATTATCTGATTCTGAGGACACAGGTTTTGGAATACACAAGATTTCACAGGAGATACAGATGGAAAACGCTTGGAAACCTGCTTTTTTATATATTTTTTTAAATAGTGATGGATTAGAGTTATCTTCAGGTCTTTTTCAGAAACTGTGGTTCTGTAGTTTATCTTAACTTCCAGGAGGGACATCAAGAACATTTATTAATCCTTATCTGAGAAAGATTGTTGTCACTGGTCATCAGTATTTAATGGGTACAAAGAGGAAACTTGAAAACTCCTAAAGGATGTGAGGAAGATATGACTAAGTAGAAACAGTCCCCAGACCTTGGAGGAAGGCATCTGTGGCTAGAATTCTCCCTTCATGCATGATTCAGGCCAATGCCACAGACCACCACAGTAATTCCCTCAGAGGTTTGGTGGTTAAATGAAAATGAAGAGTCAGTTGCTCATTCGTGTCCAACTCTTGCAGACCCTGTGGACTGTAGCCCACCAGGCTCCTCAGTCCATGGGATTCTCCCGGCAAGAAGGCTGGAGTGGGTTGCCATTCTCTCTTCTCCAGGGGATCTTCCTGACCCAGGGATCAAACCCGGATCTCCTGCATTGCAGGCAGATTCTTCCCCAAATGAGTCACCGGGGAAGTCCATGAAATGAAACTATTTCTTGCTGTATTGGTGAGCAAGAAAGCTCACAGCCATGAGTGATTCCTGGCCTCCAAACATGAATGAGGGCTCCCAAAACGCTACACAATGCCTTCGACCAAACGAATGCTGTCCCCTAGCCCTGCCCTCCCCAAAGTGATTGCTGATGACCAGGGGGCAGGAGGGAGGGTAAGATGGAAGAAGCAGTCATCTGCCATCTCTGCCACTCCTTCAGGTGAACTAGAGGCTTCCTACTTGGTGCTAGTGGTAAAGAACCTGCCCGCCAATGCAGGAGACATAAGAGACTCCGGTTTCATCCCTGGGTTGGGAACATCCCCTGGAGCAGGAAATGGCAACCCACTCCAGTATTCTTGCCTGGAGAATCCCATGGACAGAGGAGCTTCGCAGGCTGCGGTCCATGGGGTCACAAAAAATCAAACATGACTGAGGTGACTGAACACACATAACATATATAAAATATACAACTGATGCCTAGACATATTATATGTTATACATACATTGCACGTGTATAACTGAATCACAGATTCAGAAATACAACATTCTAAATCAATACACTTCAATTTAAAAAATAAAATATGAAGAAAGTTTTCATATTTCATATTTGAAATATAATATGTTCAAATTGCAGAGAAGGCAATGGCACCCCACTCCAGTACTCTTGCCTGGAAAATCCCATGGACAGAGGAGCCTGGTGGGCTGCAGTCCATGGGTCGAGAAGAGTCGGACACGACTGAGCGACTTCACTTTCACTTTTCACTTTCATGCATTGGAGAAGGAAATGGCAACCCAGTCCGGCGTTCTTGCCTGGACAATCCCAGGGACGGGAGAGCCTGGTGGGCTGCCGTCTATGGGGTCACACAGAGTTGGCCAAGACTGACGAGACTCAGCAGCAGCAGCAGCATGTTCAAATCGTGGTGCTGGAGAAGACTCTTGAGAGTCCCTTGGACTGCAAGGAGATCAATCCAGTCCATCCTAATGGAAATCAGTCCTGAAGAATTGATGCTGAAGCTGAAGCTCCAAGACTTTGGCCACCTGATGGGAAGAACTGACTCACTGGAAAAGACCCAGATGCTGGGAAAGATTGAAGGCAGGAGGAGAAGGGGACGACAGAGGATGAGATGGTTGGATGGCATCACCGACTCGATGGACATGAGTTTGAGCAAACTCTGGGTGATGGTGAAGGACAGGGAAGCCTGGCGTGCTGCTGTCCATGGGGTCACAAAGAGCTGAACAGGACTTAGCGACTGAAGAAGAACAAGAAAACTACACCCAGACCCATAATTAGGACAATTTGTGTTGTTCCTATGATTTGGTCTGTATGTATGAATTAGATGGAGGCAAAAAAAAAAAAACACCTGAAATAAAGACAGGGTATAAAACCACCTAGTCCATACTGGATGCATTTAATGATCTTGTGGCTCTAATTTTGTATTTTTTATGATTTCTCCTGTATAATTTGGCCAACCCACTTGAGACCCAAAATGATGGGCTATAAAAAATCATGCCACTAATTGCTGTTTATTTATTTTTTTAATTTATAAGCACAGCACATAAGATGCCTTGAGATGGAGGATGGGAGAGAAGACACTCACAGAGAAATACATAAACTGGGGGCTCTTCATGTCTTTCTAAGGAATATATGTGGCTGGTTTTTAAGGTAATACCCAGCTCTGCACTTGGGAAAGAGAGTCAAGAACTGAACCCTTTGTGCCATTTCTGGAATGTGGAACTGAACCAAGAAGATATGGGAAACTTTTGAAAGTATCCAACGGTTGTTCCATTAGAACAGGACTTTGCTGATTTCTGGAAGCTGCCAGATAAGAGATGTGTGTGTTAGTCACTCAGTCGTGTCCAGCTCTTTTCGACCCCCTGGACTGTAGCCCCCCAGGCTGCTCTGTCCATGGGATTCTCCAGGCAAGAAGACTGGAGTGGGTTGCCATTTCCTTCCCCAAGGCATCTTCCCTACTCAGGGATCGAACCTGGGTCTCCTGCATTGTAGACAGATTCTTTCCCTTCTGAGCCACCAGGGAAGCCAGATAAGAGACAGGAATGGGATTCTGGAACTCTCTGTGAAAGGAGAAGTCTTGGCTTTTGTTTCTGGTTGGTTGGTGGTTTTTTGGCCACACTGCAAACAAAGCACATGGGATCTTAGTTCTCAGACCAGGAATTGAACCCATGTACTCTGCATTGCAATGGTAAGTCAGTAAGTCACGTCTGACTCTTTGCGACCCCATGGACTGTAGCCCGCCAGGCTCCTCTGTCCATGGGATTCTCCAGGCAAGAATACCAGAGTGAGTTGCCATGCCCTCCTCCAGGGGAATCTTCCCGACTCAGGGATCGAACCGAGGTCTCCCGCACTGCATGTGGATTCTTTACCATCTGACCCACCAGAGAAGCCCAGAAAATGTGCATACACTTGAATAAAAACAGGTAATGTACTCCAAAAGAAACATTCAGACATCATATCCCATAATGCGGAGGAACAGAGTCTTCGATCAGTTCAGTTCAGTCACTCAGTCCTGTCTGACTCTATGTCACCCCATGGCCTGCAGCACGCCAGGCTTCCCTGTCCATTACCAACTCCTGGAGCTTGCTCCAACTCATGTCCACTGAGTCAGTGGTGCCATCCAACCATCTCATCCTCTGTTGTCCCCTTCTCCTCCTGCCTTCGATCTTTTCCAGCATCAGGGCGTTTTGCAATGAGTCAGCTCATCGCATCAGGTGGCCAAAGGATTGGAGCTTCAGCTTCAGCATCAGTCCTTCCAATGAATAATCAGGACTGATTCTACATGTCTCCAGAAATCAAGAATGCCAGCAACACCTGATGCCTGGAGTTAACATGAAAGATCTGTGCGCAGGATAAAAGACACCCCAGGTCATATCCATCACGCACAGATGGGGTCTGTCTGGGGCCACCGTCCCCAGCACAACCACTTCACGACAAAGTGTATAATGAACCATGGAACTTTATGACAAAACAACAGTTTGTTTTCCAGTGTTTAGAATTTTGCTCAATTGATGGCTGCCCTCTCAGAGAAGACTCTTGGATAGCAAGGAGAAAAAACCAGTCCATCCTAAAGGAAATCAGTCCTGAATATTCATTGCAAGGATGGATGCTGAAGCTGATGCGAAGAGCTGCCTCATTTGAAAAGACCCCGATGCTGGGAAAAATTGAAGGCGGGAGGAGAAGGGGACGACAGAGGAGGAGATGGTTGGATGGCATCACCGACTCAATGGACATGAGTTTGAATAAATGGACAGGGAGGCCTGGCTTGCTGTGCTCATGGGAAGGACTGAGGCTGAAGCTGAAGCTCCAATACTCTGGCCACCTGATGCAAAGAGTCGACTCATTGGAAAAAAACCCTGATGCTGGGAAAGATTGAAGGCAGGAGGAGAAGGGGACGACAGAGGAGGAGATGCTTGGATGGCATCACCCACTGCATGGACATGAGTTTGAGCAAGCTCCGGGACTTGGTGAAGAACAGGGAAGCCTGACATGCTGCGGTCAATGGGGTTGCAAAGAGTCGGACACGACTGAGCGACTGAACCTGAACTCTCAGTGGACCACAGAGATGATGCAAATGTGGCTGATAAGCCTGAGGGTAAATACAGAGAGAAAACGACCTTCGTGGGATAGGGACCTCGAGTGGTGTGGAAGCTTTGAGAGACACAGAACCGACAACAAGTTAGAAATGAATCTGATGTGCTGTGTTGACTTAGGCTGACCTGGAGTTCACTGAATTTCAGACATAGCGCTTTAGTTTTATATATATATATATATATATATTTATATATATATATATTAGTTTAAGGATAATCACTTTGCAGAATTTTGCTGTTTTCTGTCAAACATCAACATGCATCAGCCATGGGTATACATATGTCCCCTCCGTCTTGAATCTCCCTCCCTTTTGAACCTCCTTCCCAAGCTCTTTAAGTTTTAAAAGTGAGGACTAGATGTGTGGGCTTGTCCAGAGGTGGAGCAAAGAGTTTCACATTTCCAAAAGAAACTATATCCTATGGCCTGGGATAAGCCGTAACCAGAAAGAACACATATATACATTCTGGGCTATACATATGTGTATATAGGCCTTCCCTGGTGGCTCACATGGTAAAGCATCCATCTGCAATGCTGGGGACCTGGGTTTGATCCCTGGGTCGGGAAGACCCCCTGGAGGAGGGCATGGCAACCCACTCTCGTATCCTTGCCTGGAGAATCCCATGGACAGAGGAAACCTGTGGGCTATAGTCCACGGGGTCGCAAGGAGTTGGACACCACTGAGCGACTAAGCGTTTCACTTTTTTCTTGGAGGCGTGGGGAGATAAAAACAGGAGCACAGGAGGTGTCGGGTCACCTCTGGAGCACGCAACCCACTGCAGACCTCAATCATGGGTGTTTCTCAGGGACCGTGGAGAAAGATGAGGTCGTCCGTTGGAAGGAGTCCACTGAGATGCATCGTGTGGACCAGGACATACCAGGGAAGCCACGGCGGGCATCTGATACTCTTTGCTTCTTCATAGCGACATCCTCACCTGTCAGACCACTCGGACCACCCACACCCAGCCCCGCCCCTGACATTCCCTGCTTTGGTTTGCAATCAAAAGCTATCGGGATGTGTTTCTAAATCTGGATGTGTCAACAGTGTGTGCTCTGAAGTTGGAGGGGTTCGGGGAGGGGCTTTTGAAAAAAAATGTTTTGTTGCCATTAAAAAAAAAAGGAAGAGCAACATTTTGCCATTTGCAACAATAGGGACAGACCTGGAGGGGATGAGGCTGAGAGAAAGAGACCAGAGAAAGACCGAGGGTATCCCTCAGGGGATACTTGAGGGTATCCCCTACATGTGGAATCTAAAAAAATACCGCAAACTAGTGACCACAAGAAAAGAAGCTGAGTCACAGGGGATGTTCCCGACCCCGGGATCAAACCTGGGTCTCCTGCATGGTAGGGAGATTCTTTACCACTGAGCCGCCAGGGAAGCCCAAGAAACGAAGAACAAAGTAGTGGAGACCAGTGGGGAGAGGGGAGGCGGAAGAGGCCCCTGTGGGAGGGGAGGAAGACGTACAAAGTGTTATCTTTGTAACAAATAAGCTACAAGGATGTGTGGTGCGGCACAGGAAGTATAGCCAATATTTTATAGTAACTATAAATGGAGTATCAGTTTTAAAAACCTGTGAATCACCATGTTGTACAGCTGAAACTAATGCAGTATTGTACAGCAGCTATACCTCAATTTTGGTGTTGTTGTTCAGTTGCTCTTTGCATGTCTGACTCTTTGCGACCCCGTGGACTGCAGCACGCCAGGCCTCCCTGTCCATCACCATCTCCAGGAGCTTGCTCAAACTCATGCCCATTGAGTCGGTGATGTCATCCAACCATCTCACCCTCTGTCGCCCCCTTCTCCTCCCGCCTTCAATCTTTCCCAGCATCTGGGTCTTTTCCAGTGACTCAGTGCTTCCCATCAGGTGGCCAGAGTATTGGAGTTTCAGCTTCAGCATCAGTCCTTCCAGTGAATATTCAGGACTGATTTTCTTTAGGATGGACTGGTTGGATCTCCTTGCAGTCCAAGGGACTCTCAAGAGTCTTCTCCAACGCCACAGTTCAAAAGTATCAATTCTTCGGCACTCAGCTTTCTTTGTGGTCTAATTCTCACATCCATATGTGACTAGTGGAAAAACCACAGATTTAACTGTACGGACCTTTGTTGGCAAAGTGATAGCTTTTTAATACACTATCTAGGTTTGTCACAGCTTTCCCTCCAAGGAGCAAGTATTTTTTGTATGTTTTTTGTAGTTTCTGTATGTGCCCGTGTTAAATAGGCTTTGACAGATAGGTAGATTGATAGGTGAATAGATAGATGATAGATGGAAGGTTCTTGCGTGTGCTAAGTCCCTTCAGTCGTGTCCAACTCTTTGCGACCCCATGGACTGTAGCCGGCCAGGCTCCTCTGTCCATGAGACTCTCCAGGCAAGAATACTGGAGTGGGTTACCATGCCCTCCTCCAGGGGATCTTCCAGCCCCAGGGATCAAATCCACATCTCCTGCATTGGCAGGTGGGTTCTTTACACTAGCACGATCTGGGAAGGTGGATAGATAGAAATTATGTTCAGACATTTATTGTATAATAATAAGACAAATTAGATAGGTAGATAGATGGAGTGACGGGGGGAGGGTGGGTGGGGAGCCCAAAGTTGTCTTTTTAAATTTGGCTGCAGTGTTCTCTCTGTTAATTTTTTTTTTTTTTTTTTAATTTATTTCCTGGGTTTCACCTGCTCTTTGTTGTGGTTTCGGGACCTAATTCCCCGACCAGGGCTCAAAACCAGGCCCCCTGCATTGGAAGCATGGAGTCTTAACCACTGGACCTCCAGGGAAGTGCCTTGCAATTGGCATTTTGGGGGAAAAAAAAAACTGTAAAATTTATTTGTCTCCATTTATTCTTAAATAATGATTCTACTGACTTAGCTTGTAGCCCCGTGTCTGCCCTCAGACAATAAAAACTCAATGAAATATTTTATTCAGGGTGTTTTAGGCAGGCGGGCAGACTTCTCATGCTCTGAGAGACTCTCCAGTTTGAAAGAGGCTCCATGTAGGGAAGCTGAAATATTTCCATAGAAGACAGTACAGCTAGAAATCCAGTCGGAAATCACAGTGACCAAAACCAACAAACACAAGCACTTAATCCATCCATTTTTTTCCTCTTTATGGTGGGATACCAGGGGTTCGATCCCTGTGTTGGGAAGATCCCCTGGAGAAGGAAATGGCAACCCACTCCGGTATTCCTGCCTGGAGAATCCCATGGACAGAAGGGCCGGGCGGGGTACAGTCCATGGGGTCACAAAGAGTCGGACACAACTGAGCGACTAACGCTTTCACTTTGCCTTCGTGTGAACAGCTTAAAATGAGTTTGAAGCCAGATAACGATGACTGTTACGAAATACTTAGACACTGGTACTGACTTTTGAGGCATTTTAAAATGTTTCCGGGACTTCCCTGCAAGGTCAGTGGTCAGAACTTCACCTTCCAAGGCAGTGAGTGCAGGTTCGATTCCCGGGTAGGGCAGCTAAGACTCCCCCGTGTCTCGAGGCCTAAATGCGAAAACTTAAAATGTTGGAGCTGAGCACCCCTAAGGCATCCATAGATACGCCCATATTCTCTTGGTTCGTGGTGTTTGGTTTAAATGGAGCCACCAGGACTTAGAGGGAAAAGGTCTATGGAATTCTAATCTTATCTGTCTGACGAGTCTCTGCCTTCCTGGGGGTTGAGAGGGTTTATGTCAGCTGATCTTGCTGTTCCTGACATTAGGGCTAAACTCACAGTGACTCAGAAGGGAAAATCTAGGATCAGGAGTCTGACTCACAGGTTGTTGATTGACCTGGAGGTCCTTTTAACAATGGAAAAAAATTAAAAAAAATGGAGAAAGTCCAGTTGTATGAACAGAGAGATGCTGCCGTATTCATTTAATATGAATGCATTTAATCTGTTATTAAGAGTAAATATTCTAATGAATATTACATTAATTTAATATTCATTTAACTTAAATGTTCATTAAAGATCCGCTGGAGAAGGGTTAGGCTACCCACTCCAGCTTTCTTGGGCTTCCCTGGTGGCTCAGCTGGTAAAGAATCTGCCTGCAATGCGGGAGACCTGGGTTCGATCCCTGGGTTGGGAAGATCCCCTGGAGAAGGGAAAGGTTACCCACTCCAGTATTCTGGCCTGGAGAATTCCATGGACTGTATCATCTTTCTGACTCTTTGCACTCTATCTGACTCTATGGACTGTAGCCCTGCCAGGCTCCTCTGTCCATGGGGATTCTTTAGGCAAGAATACTGCAGTGGGTTGCCATGCCCTCCTCCAGGGGATCTTCTCAAAACAGGGATCGAACTGGGGTCTCCTGAATTGAAGGTGGAATCTTTACTGTCTGAGCCACAAGGGAAAAATGCCACTGGCTTTCTCTTTTATACACTGTGATGTGTATAGTTTTTAAAAGGAAGAGGAATCAGCTATGTTACGTTGATTGTTTTCATAAAGGGTTTTTAAAAACATGAGACAACGTGTCAGTACATTTGTACTATTTAAGTGGAATTTTATGAAGACACAGGTGAGCTGGATGTTTTCCTAACCATTGTCCTTAGTGTTGTTTAGTTGCTCAGTCGTGTCCGACTCTTTGCGACCCCATGGACTGCAGCACACCAGGCTTCCTTGTCCATCACCAACTCCCGGAGCTTGCTCAGACTCATGTCCAGGGAGTCGGTGATGCCATCCAACCATCTTATCCTCTGTCGTCCCCTTCTCCTCCTGCCTTCAACCTTTCCCAGCATCAGGGTCTTTTGCACTGAGTCAGTTCTTTGCATCAGGTGGCCAAAGTAGAATTAGCAGCTAAAATGAAACCTCCTTTATTGATTTAAGTTGGAATTGAAATATGCTGTCATTTCAGTGCTGAGCTTAGCTTTCATCCTCTCAATTTTCCTGAGATACCTGAGACTGCTGTGTTTATTCCGTAGTGTCGAATAGCCTCTGATTCTCCTAAGGGGTCTGATCTGCTATTTTTACCTAGAGAAATACACTCATGAGCTCTACTCCCGAGGCACTTACCTGTATTACAAAAACACACTGGCAAACCCAAATGCATTTCCTAAAATACTGTGGTGTTGGAGAAGACTCTTGAGAGTCCCTTGGACTGCAAGGAGATCCAACCAGTCCATTCTGAAGGAGATCAGCCCTGGGATTTCTTTGGAAGGAATCATGCTAAAGCTGAAACTCCAATACTTTGGGCACCTCATGTGAAGAGTTGACTCATTGGAAAAGACTCTGATGCTGGTAGGAGGAGAAGGGGACGACAGAGGATGCGATGGCTGGATGGCATTGACTCAATGGACGTGAGTCTGAGTGAACTCCGGGAGTTGGTGATGGATAGGGAGGCCTGGCATGCTGCGATTCATGGGGTCGCAAAGAGTCGGACATGACTGAGAGACTGAACTGAACTGAACTGAAAATATAGTTTGGATATTGGAGTGGAATAAAATGCTTCAAACAAATGAAGCCAAAAATAATTTTAAAAGGTCTAAAGTGTAAAGGACAGGGAAGCCTGGAGTCCACGGGGTCGCAAAGAGTCAGACGCGACTGAGTGACTGAACTGAACTGAACTGAACTGGAAGGATACATCCTTAAGAACTGAAATGTGAAGTATGCTTGTATGGTCCATTTGAAAGGTGTTTTAGGATTCCGTGTTTGTTCTCTGGCAAGCGATAGAGAAAATTTCGCAAACGTTTTATTTCTGGACAAGAAGATCTAAAACAGAGTGCTTGCTTAAGAGATGAGACGTGAGCCCAGAGAAACTGCCTGTGGCTCATTCCCCCTGCCCCCAAACCAAAATACACTGATGTGACCGCGTGTGAAATCACTCTTCCCTAACCTCAGCCTGTCTGACGTCTGGGGCTGGATGAGTCTCTGCTGTGGGGCGTCCGTGGGCCCTGTGGGGTGTGGAAAGCGTCCATGGCCTCCACTCGCCACGTGTCAGGAAGCCCTGACACTCGCCACGTGTCACCCCCTCCCCCAGTTTTGGAAGCTAAAAATGCCTCCGGATATTGTCATATGTCCCCTCAGGGCAAAGTCGTCCCTGGTTGAGAACCACATCCATAGCAGATAAATGGATGGGTGGATGGATGGATACATAGATGGATGGATATATATAGACAGATAGACGGATAGATAGACTCAGTGGATAGATAACCAGACAGTCTCTTATGCTAGTTCAGGACTTCTCAACCTCACTGTGATGGATGGATGGATGGATGGATGGATAAATGGATGGGTAGAATAAGTAGATAGATAATGAGACAGTCTCTTATGCTAACTCCAGATTTCTCAACTTCATCCTAGTGGATGGATGGATAGATAGATGGATGGGTGGATGAATGGGTGGATGGATAGATGGATAGATGGATGGATGGGTGGATGGATAGATGGATGGATGGGTGGATGGATAGATGGATGGATAAATGGATGGATGGATGGATGCAGGTATGGATGGATGGATAGATAGATAGATGGATAGATGGATGGATAGAATAAATGCTGTGCTTACTTGCTCAGTCATGTTTGATTCTTTGCAACCCCATGGACAGTAGCCCGCCAGGCTCCTCTGTCCAGGGGATTCTCCAGGCTTGAATACTGGAGTGGATGTCCATGCACTTCTCCAGGGGATGTTCCCAACCCAGGGATCGAACCCAGGTCTCCCACATTGCAGGTGGATTCTTTACCATCTGAGTCACCAGAATAACTAGATAGACAATTCGACAGTCTCTCATGCTATGTTGGGGTTTTTCAGCCGTACTCTGAAGGATGGATGGATAAATGGATGGAAGGATATGGATAAATGGAGTTGGGTGTGACTTAGTGACAGAACAACAACATGCTTTACCAAGAAAGGGAACTCTGAGCTACATTTCAATTCTTTTTAAATAGCTGTTTTTTTGTTTTTTTCAGAAACAACCATGCTTGAAAAGGACTTTTTAAGGACATGGGGGAGAATTGATTTAACATCTATGTTTTTCAAGGAACATCGGCTCTGTGTTGTATCACTCAGCCCCACCAAGCAATTACATGGTTTTGATACAGACTGAACCGGGTTGCTATAATTATGCTAACCATCTAATCCAGTGCATAATAAAAGTGCCATTACAAGCCTAATTACTATATAGTTAAGTATAATCTGAAGGTTTCCAGCTAATGGGACCACATTCTTTGCAAGGAAAGGAATGTGTGTGTGTGTGTGTGTGTGTGTCTGTGTGTGTGTTTGCATTAGTAATTATAGTGCTATTACAGTGGTTTGGAAAAAAGAAGGTGGGTTTTGTTGTACTTTGCGTGTGTGCTAAGTTGCTTCAGCTGTGTCCAACTCTTTGTGACCCTGTGGACTGTAGCCCGCCAGGCTCCTCTGTCTGTGGGAGTCTCCAGGCAAGAATACTGGAGTGGGTTGCCATGCCCTCCTCCAGGGGATTTTCCTGACCCAGGGACCAAACTTGTGTCTCTTATGCCTCGTAGTAAAGAACTTGACTGCCAGTGCAGGAGACATAAGAGATGTGGGTTAGCTCCCTGGGTCGGGAAGATCCCCTGGAGGAGGGCACGGCAATCCGCTCCAGTATTCTTGCCTAGAGCATCTCATGGACAGAGGAGCCTGGCAAGCTAGAGCCCAGGGGGTTACAAAAGACTTGGACACAACTTTGCAACTTTCTCATCACTTCATATTGTACGTCTGAGGGTTAGATTGTACATGAATATTTTGTTGTTGTTGCTCAGTCACTCAGTTGCGTCCGATTCTTTGCGACCCCATGGACTGCAGCACGCCAGGCTTCTCTGTCCTTCACCATCTCCCTGAGTTTGCCCAAGCTCGTGTCCATTGAATCCGCCATCCAACATTAACTATACCTCAATTAAAAAAAAAAATATATATATATATATTTAAAGACAAGGGGGCTTGCGCAGGGAGGGACACTGTCTCAATCACCCTCCGTCTTCAAAATCAGCACAAACAAGCCGCCATCTCTTCCACGCAGAAGATTCTCAGAAGCTTGTAGCGTCTTTCATGAATCATGCCATCTACGTGCAAAGACACAGGCGTGAAAACGAATTCCCTTCCGTGCTTTCCCTCTGGGTCTTGTTTGTGCTATTTTGGGTCACCTAGTCACACGGTCACAGATGCTTTTAGCAAGGGCAAAAGGAAGGGAGATCTGCCTGCCTGCTTCTTTTGTTCAAAAAATACAGGTCTCCCCTAAGGGGCTCCGGGAATGTTGTCGATTCAAAGTGTGGTGCTGGAGAAGACTCTTGAGAGTCCCTTGGACTGCAAGGAGATCAAGCCAGTCAATCCGAAAGGAAATCAGTCCTGAATGCTCATGGGAAGGACTGAGGCTGAAGCTGAAGCTCCAATACTCTGACCACCTGATGCAAAGAGTCGACTCATTGGAAAAGAGCCTGATGCTGGGAAAGATTGAAGGCAGGAGGAGAAGGGGACGACAGAGGATGAGATGGTTGGATGGCATCACCGACTCAACGGACATGAGTTTGAGCAAACTCTGGGAGATAGTGAATGACCAGGAAGCCTGGTGTGCTGCAGTCCACGGGGTCGCAGAGTCGGAACAAGACTGAGCAACTGAACAACCACACGTCTCTTATAGTGATGCCTTTCTATTATAGAAATGAAAAAAAGTATCTGTTCTTTCCAAACTTACCGCCGAGAATAGAGAAGAGAGTGACCTTCACATGGGGCAAATGTTTGTCCTTGGAACTCAACTGCGCCCGTCTCTTTCCTGGGACAATCTCGTTTTCCTGAGAAAACATCTGGGAGTTCCATTTTCGGCTACTTGGTGCCCATGTGAACGGTTTAGAAGCCGTGGGACGCACACAGGTCCCGTGGAAAGGTCCAGGCTTTGTGTCAGGAAGGGAGAACTGGCGTCAGAAAGAAGAAAAGAGAAGAGTCTGACCTGTGAGGTTGCAAAGAGTACAACAGAAAACACATCCTGGGAACAGAAAGGAAAGTGAACAGCAGTGTACATTATGTTAAATAATAATAAAATAAGACCAAAGGGAGGAAGCAGAGGGCGGGACTGAAGGAGAGAGGAACTTGAAAGCATATACTCTCCCACAGGTGAAACGGATAACCGATGGGAATTTGCTGTTTGACACAGGGATCTCAAGCAGGAGCTCTGTAACCACCTAGAGGGTGGGATGGGGTGGGAGGTGGGAGGCAGGTTCAAGAGACAGAAGACACACGTATAGCTGTGGCTGACTCATCCCGACGTATGTCAGAGGCCAACAGAACATTGGGGAGCAATTATTCTTCAATAAAGAATAAGTAAATTTAAAAAATAATCAAATGATCCTCGTGGTCAACATTAAAAGCCTTTAAAATTTTTTACTAAAATCCACTGAAAGTGAACATTGAATTTTGCTAAAATTACTGTTATTTAAGAATGCACTTGTAACACATTCGTTTAGAGTTTTATCTGTTTACATATTATTTTGGTGGCACCATAGGACTTGCAAGATCTCAGTTCACCAAAAAAGGATTCAACCCGAGACCCCTGCATTGGAAGCACACAGTCCTAACCATTGGGCTACGAGAGAAGTCCCTCCAATAAAATTAGAAAATAATAATAGTAAAGGCAATGTCAGATGATGCAGATCAATAAATGAAACAGGCACACGTATCTTAAAGTCAGCATGATCTGTTCTTTCTTATTACTTCCTTGTAGAAGACTGGGGCCTAGAGTAAGGATCACAAAAATAACAAGTGAATTCATTTCTACCGCACGCCCGCACCATTCAAGCTGGTAGTTCCCTTTTCTCAATATTAAAAAAAAAAAATGCACATTTCCGTTCAATCCTGCCGGGTCCTAAAGGGGACGTTATCTGTGCCTTTGTTCTCTTTTTTCTGAACGCGGGTCATCGCCACATCCTGTTGACTGCGGTCTTATCAGGTCCTTCAGATGGAAACCTTTCTCCCCTAATCTCCGCCATCAGCCTCCCAGCTGGGACTGCGAGGGGCCCATACCTGTGTGCTGGCCACAGCCATCCTCTGGGGTTCTCTTTGGACTGTCACACGCCCTGATGAAACAGACTGAATGATTTTTCTTAGATAGTGCTATTCCATCCATGGATGGATAGATGCTCATCCATCCATCCACCATCCCATGCATCCATCTGTCCACCAACTCATCCATCCACCTATCCATCCATCCATCCATCCATCCATCCATCCATCCATCCATTCATCCATCCATCCACCCATTCATCCATCCACCTGTCCATCCTTCCACCAACTCATCCATCCATCTATCCATTCATCCACCAACCCATCCATCTATCCACCCACCTATCCACTCATCCACCCATCCATGCATCCATCTATCCATTCATCCACCAACCCATCCATCATCCATCCATTCATCCACCAACCCATCCATCTATCCACCCACCTATCCACTCATCCACCCATCCATGCATCCATCTATCCATTCATCCACCAACCCATCCATCATCCATCCATTGATTCATCCACCCTTCCATCCATCTACTCATCCATCCATCCACCATCCATCCATTCATTCATCCATCCATCCTCCCACCTATCCATTTAGCAACCCATCCATTGATCCATCCACCTATCCATCCATCTACCAACCTATCCATCCATCCACCTATCCATCCATCCACCTATCCATCCATCCATCCATCCATCCATCCATCCATCCATCCATGCATCCATCCACCTATCCATCCATCCATCCATCCATCCATCCATCCACCAACTCATCCATCCATCTATGCATTCATCCACCAGCCCATCCATCCATCCATCCACCTATCCACCCACCAACTCATCCATCCATCTATGCATTCATCCACCAGCCCATCCATCCATCCATCCACCTATCCACTCATCCACCCATCCATGCATCCCTCCACCCATCCATGCGTCCATCCACCCATCCATCCAGCCATATACCCCTCCATTTATCCACCCATCCATCCATCCATCCACCAACCCACCCATCATCCATCCATCCATTCATCCACCCATCCATCCATCCGTCCATCCATCCATCCACTCATCCATTCATCCATCCATTATCCATCCATCCATCCACTCACCCATCCATACATCCACCACCCATCCACCCATCCATCATCCATCCATCATCCATCCATCCATCCATCCATCCACTCACCCATCCATACATCCACCAACCCATCCATCCATCCATCCATCCATCACTCATTCACCCACCCAACCATCCATCCATCCATTCATCTATCCATCTTTTATTCTCTGTTTGTCTTTGTGTATCTTGAAGCCAAAACTGAATTTAATGCTCCTTTCTTTTCTGCTGACCAGGGAAGGTGGAGATAGTTTACGATGGAGAAATGCAAACACTTTTTCTCCCAGGTGAAAGTTCCTGTTTGTAAACATATCCTCTGGCTTCCTGAAAGTTCTTCTCCTTTTCCACTGATTCTGCAAATTTACACTGCTCTCCCCAAGGCATATATCAAATCCCTCATAAGACCCAGAATAACATCAAGATTTCTGTTCAGGGAGAGTCCCTTTTCTTTGACCACCTGACGCGAAGAGCTGACTCATTAGAAAAGACCCTGATGCTGGGAAAGATTGAAGGTGGGAGGAGAAGGGGACGGCAGAGGGTGAGATGGTTGGATGGCATCACCAACTCAGTGCACATGAGTTTGGGTAAACTCTGTGAGTTGCTGATGGACAAGGGAGCCTGGCGTGCTGCAGTCCATGGGGTCACAAAGAGTCAGACATGACTGAGCGACTGAACAACAACAACCTCTTAAAATAGGTGTAGTTATAAATGCATACGTGTGTGTCTGACTCTTCGCAACCCCATGGACTGTAGCCCGCCAGGCTCCTCTGTCCATGGGATTCTCCAGACAAGATACCGAAGTGGGTTGCCATTTCCTTCTCCAGTGGATCTTCTTGACGCAGGGATCGAACTCAGGATAAATAGCATTTTTTTTTTTTAATCTTTTGACATGCAGGATCTTCGTTTCCTGAGCAGAGATCGAACCTGTGGCCCCTGTATTGACAGCTCAGAGTCTAAACCATTGGACTCAGAGAAGTCCCAAATAGCAGCATGTTTTACATTGAATGTGTATGTTTTTATCAGACTGTCAAGGCTAAGAAAACTGGCCTTCAAGCCCAACCAGCCTGACGTTGCTTCCTGGCTACAAACCCATGTGATGCAAACAGAACAAGATATTTCCTGTAAAGAGCTTATGATAACGTCTGATGTGTAGTGAGTAACCAGAAATAAACATTGCTTAACAATAACGATAATAATCTGTTTTGTGGTACTTTGCACACTGAATAATAATAACAATACTTACAAATTTCATGTTTCGTACACTGCTTGATGGGCTTCCCTGGTGGCTCAGTGGAAAAGAATCCGGCTGCCAATGCAGGAGAGGTGGGTTTGACCCCTGAGTTCGGGAAGACTCCCCTGGAGGAGGAAATGACAAGCCACTCCAGTATTCTTGCCCGGAGAATCCCATGGACAGAGGAGCCTGGCGGGCTAGAGTCCACGGGGTCAAAAAAGAGTCGGACACAACAGAGCGACTGAACAACATCATGGGGTTAAAGAAGCCTGGCAAAGAGGCTTATCTGCTCGGGGTGATCGTCGTAGAAAGGGAACAGGCAGTGGCTCGTTTGGTTCTGCAGACCTTGATGGTTAAGGTCCAAGGTTCTAGAACGCAGGGCTGTAAGAGCAGCCAAGAGATGGTGCAGGGAAGAGTCGCCCTGGTTTGCAGAGTGACGAAGTTCAAGGAGAGAGAGAGGGGGTTTCATCTGGAGGGTTCTGACCCGCTGGCAGAACCAGGCAGTGGGGGTGGGGCTGGGCTGATGACTTGCTTTCAGCACAAGCCAGAAAGAAGGGCATCACGGATGATTCCTTAAAGAGAGCTAAGATGAGTTGTTCATTTGTGCATTTGAAATTTGTTCCTCTTACCCTGGCTTTAAAGCTCTGTCTGGAATCCAAAACTGATTTTTTCCTTTTTTTTTTTTTAAGACATCCTTCCATAGTGGCTTTGTTATAGGGAAAAAAAAAAAGAGGGGGGAGAAAGAGAGAGACTGAGGCAAATCAGACTGGAAGAATCAAACAGTTTTATCTGGGAGTTTCCTAGAGGCTGTTTAGCTGAGACCTCTGTGTTGGTTCCCTGGTGGCTTAGACAGTAAAGAATCTCTCTGCAGTGCAGGAGATGCGGGTTCCATCCCTGGGTCAGGAAGATCCGATGGAGGAGGAAATGGCAACCCACTCCAGTGTTCTTGCCTGGAGAATCCCATGGACAGAGGAGCCTGGAGGGCTGCAGTCCACGGGGTCACAAGGTCTTGGATACGACTGAGCAGCTAAGCTCACACACACACTGCATTGGTCCAGACTGTGTATGCATTTTTTTAGCTTAATTTTTATTTCATATTGGAGCAGAGTTTGATGTACAGTGTTTTGTCAGTTTCAGCTGTACAACAAAGTGAATCGGTTATACATATACCTATATTCATTCTTCCTGTATGGATTTTAAGAAGCAGAGTCCCAGGCAGTCTTCCCAGGAGGTCCAGTGGTTAAGACTGCTCATTCCAAAGCAGGTGGGTGGGGGTTTGATCCCTGGTCTGGGAATAAGATCCCGCAGGCATTGCAGTCAAAAAAAACATCAAAACCTAAAAGAGAAGCAATATTGTAACAAATGCAGTAAGTGGTGATGGTTTAGTCGCTAAGTCCTGTCGGACTCTTGCAGCTCCCTGGACTGTAGCCCTCCAGGCTCCTCTGTCCATGGGATTTCCCAGGCAAGGATACTGGAGTGGGTTGCCATTCCCTTCTCTAGTGCATCTTTCCAACCCAGGGATTGAACCCAGATCTCTTGTATTGCAGGCAGATTCTTTACCATCTGAGCCACCTGGGAAGCCCCAAGAAATTCAATAAAGATTAAAAAAAAAAAACACTCCACATCTTAAACAAAAAAAAAATATTGGAAGCATACCTGAGCACAGGCAAGTTCCCTTCGACAGGTTTTACTTTAATTGCTCAGTACGAAAAGCTTAGAGCTGGAAAGTTTGAGTTGCTGGTGATGATCAGGGCATTGTCTTGGAAGGCTTCTGTGGTCAGTAATGCAGAAGGCAAAGAGAACAGCAAAGTGCTTCCTTGAGAATCTCCAGACTTTTCCATATTAAGAATTTAAATGGATTTGTGATCAAGCTCTGGTGTGAGGCAGAGATTCGTACTTTGAAAATAAAATGGAAAATGTAACTGAGTGGGAAATAGATGATCTACATGAAGTTCACATATCAGCTGTAAGCTCTCAGTAAACTCTTAGGAGTGGTTGCATTACTCTAGGTCAAGCGTCTGCAGGCTATGAACTGTGGGCCAAGTCCGGCCCTCGGTCTGCTTTTATAAATAAAGTTTTATTGGGACACAGCTGCATACATTCATTTGTAGATGGGTATGCAATAACCTGTGGCTATTTCCTGTTACAATGACTGAGTTGGATATTTTTTGAAGGAGATGGTATGGTCCACAAAGCCCAAAGTGTTTATTCCCCCCCCCCCTTTTTTTTTTTTTTTTGCTGTTCATTTTGTTGTTGCAGAAAACATCTGCTGGCACTTCCTTGGGGGTCTACTAGCTGAGAACTCACCTTCTAAAGTAGGGGGTATGGGTTTGATCCCCGGTCAGGGAACTAAGATCCCACCTTCCTCACTGCCCAAAAAACCAGAACATAAACAACAGAAGCAATATTGTAACAAGCTCAAAAAAGACTTAAAAGAACAACAACAACAACAAAAAGAAAACATTTCTCTATTTGATCTAACTTCACTGCCTTTCAGACAGAACCCTCTGTGTCCACGGCTTTGGAGGCAAAAATGAGCACTTGGGAAATCTTCCCTTTCTGTGTGTAAAGCTTGGACAGGTATATTCACCTTCCCCACTCCACTCCCAATATTTCCCACACCTACTTGGCTGCAATGAGACGCTGTTATAATGCAATGGTTAAATGCCATGAAACATGGAAAGTGCAACTGAAGGACTGAGTCGTTTTAGTGGTTCATTCCAGATGGAAATACCTGAAATAGCCATTAATTTTTGCCAACATGCAAGGCTTCCTTTCCCAAATCGGCCTCTTTACATAGCAGCTTTCCTACTAAAGGACGTTAAGGAGTCGACATCCTTGGGATGCTTCAGTTTGCACTAATTTCTCCAGTCTGAAATATCTCATGATACAGCAAGAGTTCTCCTAGGTACCCTCAGCTTAGTTCAAAAATTTCCAGTCCTGGGACTTCCCTGGAGGTCCCATAGCTAAGACTTTGCTTTCCAATGCAGTGGGGTGTGGGTTTGATCCCTGGTCAGGGAGCTAAGATTCCACATTCTTTGCTGCCCAAAAACCCAAAACATAGCCTTGAAGCAATGTTGCAACAAATTCAATAGACTTTAAAAATGATCCACATAAAAAAAAATCTTAAAAAAAAAAAAAGAAAGTTGCGACTCCCTGCCTGTGACCCATTGGTCTTAAAAACCAAACTAAATTACAAGAGCATGACTGTAGAAATTACTCTTTATTCCCTGCAGTGAGCATTGTACTATCAAGTCCATTCGTAATGACAGGTTTCACACAGCATGTAAATAAGGCACGGGGCTGTCCGAGTCCATCAGACATTAAGTCCTTTTCTCGTCGAGAGTCTCCCGTCAGTCATTTGAAATCCACTCTTCAAACATCATCTCAAATCACCTAACGGCGTTTCTGTGGTCGTTGAGATAGTCAGAAAGAAACCGCGGTCAACAGGCTCACCCGCAAACGGGGCAGAAAATGAACATGTTGACAGTGGGCGGGTTTCATATTTCGGGGTTACGGTCACGTAGAGCAGTCGACGTCTGAGCACGGAAGCCAGCCAGCAAGTTTGCTTCCAAACGTGGGGGACGCTTAAGCGGGTGGGCCGTGTTGGAATACACAGGAGCCTTGAGTTTTGCGATCTGAGGATGACTTGTAAACAGGAAATTCATTTGAAAAGTCTGGGAAAGACACGGGCAAGAACGCACGAGACTTACCTGCTGGTCCTGCGGTTACGAGTCTGCCTTGCAACGCAGCGGACGCGAGTTCAATCCCCGGTCGGAGAGCTAAGATCCTACATACTCCGGAACAGCGAAGCCTGTGTACCACAGCTAGAGGGCTACGTGCCACAAGCAAAGATTCCCGCCTGTGATGAATGAAGGCTCCACGAGGTGCAAATAAGACCCAGAAAGCGAAATACATTTTAAAAAAAGGAGTCACAGTAAAAGGAAGGAGTGGCGTAGATGATCCAATCTGAATGTAGCTTTGAAATGAGTTATGAGACCTGTCGTGGACTTCGCTGGTGGCTCAGATGGTAAAGCGTCTGCCTACAATGTGAGAGGCCCGGGTTCAATCCCTGGGTCAGGAGGATCCCCTGGAAAAGGAAATGGCAACCCACTCCAGTGTTCTTGCCTGGAGAATCCCATGGATTGAGGAGCCTGGTGGGCTGCAGTTCATGGGGTCCTAAAGAGTTGGGCAGGACTGAGCGACTTCACTTTCACTTTCATGAGACCTGGCAAAGAAAAAGGTAAATGTATATCAGGGAATAACCAACTATTAAAAAAAAAAAAGAATGCCAAATTAGCATCATTAAGGACTATGTCTTCCTGGGAGGAAGAAGGGTTCCCAGAACCTGGAGGCTTACAGGGCTGTGTGGTCAACACCCACCACCCCCCACAATCTGCTCTCACCTTCCTCTCTGCTGCTGGGAAACCCCTCCTTTCTGACTCACTGGAAACCAGAGGGCAGGAAATCGCTCCAAGCTATCCACCCAGGTCACTCTCTGTTGTTGCTGTTCAGTGGCTCAGTCCTGTCCCACTCTCTGGAACCCCATGGACCGCCAGGCCTCCCTGTCCATCACCAACTCCCGGAGTCCACCCAAACCCATGTCCATTGAGTCGGTGATGCCATCCAACCATCTGATCCTCTGTTGTCCCCTTCTCCTCCTGCCCTCAATCTTTCCCAGCATCAGAGTCTTTTCAAATGAGTCATCTCTTCGCATGAGGTGGCCAAAGGATTGGAGTTTCAGCTTCAGCATCAGTCCTTCCAATGAACACCCAGGACTGATCCCCTTTAGGATGGACTGGTTGGATCTCCTTGCAATCCAAGGGACTCTCAAGAGTCTTCTCCAACACCACAGTTCAAAAGCATCAATTCTTCGGTGCTCAGCTTTCTTTATAGTCCAACTCTCACATCCATACATGACTAGTGGAAAAGCCATAGCTTTGACTAGATGGACCTTTGTCGGCAAAGTAATGTCTCTGCTTTTTCATATGCTGTGTGAGTTGGTCATAAGTTGACTTCATGTAGCATACTGTCCTCCAGGTTCATTCTAGTTGTTGGAAATGTCTGAACTTTCTCCTTTTTTAAGGCTGAATAATACTGCATTGCATATATGCACATACATACATACACCAAAATTTCTTTATTGATTCATCCATCAGTGGACACTCAGACTGTTCCATGTGTTAATGACTCATGTTAATAATGCAATGGGGACTTCCCTGCTGGGACAGTGGATAAGAATCTGCCCGACAATGCAGGGGACACAAGTTCGATCCCTGGTCCGGGAAGATTCCACCTGCCACGGAACAGCTAAGCCTTAGAGCCACAACTCATGCCCTAGAGGCTGTGATCTGCAGCAAGAGAAGCCTCTGCAAGAAAAAGCTAGAGAAACTAGAAAACTAGAGACAGCCCAAGGGCAGCAAGGAAGACCCAGAGCAGCCAAAAATAAACAAGAAATTATGCTGAAGCGGATATCAGAATGCAGAAATCTCTTTGAGACACACGTTTCATTTTCCCTGGGGATGTTCGGGTGTGTGTTAGGCACCCAGTCGTGTCCGACTCTTTGCGACCCCGTGGACTGCAGCCCGCCAGGCTCCTCTGTGCTCGGAATTCTCCTGGCAAGAAGACTGGAGTGGGTTGCCATTTCCATGTCCAGGGGATCTTCCTGACCCAGGTATGGAACCCAGGTCTCCTGTATTAGCAGAGATTCTTTACCGCCCGAGCCACCAGGGAAGCCCTTCCTTGGGGACACATGCATTTTATTCATTTAAAATGAGGGACGGTCACCCACGTCAAGTTAGGATAACCACACCAGCTGAGGTCTGACGGTTAGCACCCAGGGAGAAAATGGCATACAGGAGGTCATATCCATGACCGTACCTGATAACCCTCCACCCTCCAAATCCCCTCATAGGCAAGTTCAAGGCAAACATGTCATGTTCAAGATGATGCTCCGTACCAGAAAGGCAATTTCTCTTGTCTCAGGATTAGAGACAAGCTCATCCATCTTTGCCTAAACACGCTGGCTCCCTGCTGGCAGTCTGGGTTTTGTTTTGTTGTTTTTTTTTTCCTTCATCTCATTAGACACACAGACGTCTGAGCCATTATCTCCAGAATGGTTTCTGCTCATTGTGGTTTTGACTGTATTGGAACAGTAATGTGATTCCGGAAACCAGACCCCAAAACGTGATATGAACCTACTTACGAGAAAGGGACGCCTGACGCGGTGGTTCTTGAACGTCAGGATGGTTCAGAAAGACGCGGGATGTGTGAAAAGCTTTTTTTTTTTTTAAGTCATTTTAATTACTTATTTCTGGATGTTTACTTGTTTGTTTGGTTTTGGCTGCGCTGTGCCTTGATTGCTGGGTACAAGCTTTCCTCTAGTTGCGATGAGCCGGGGTTCATTGTTGTGGGTTCATTGCTCATAGCTGTGGTTCCTCATCGCAGTGGCTTCTGTTGCTGCAGAGCACAGACTCTAGGCCACACCAGAGTCACCAGTTGTGACTCCCAGGCTCTACAGCACAGGCTCAATAACTGTGGCCTACGGGCTGAGTTACTCCAAGGCATGTGGGATCTTTCCGGCCCAGGGATGGAACCTGTGTCTCCTGCGTTGCTAGGCAGATTCTTACCACTGAGCCACCAGGGAAGCCCTGACAACAGGTTTTGTTTCAGTGGGTCTTGTGGGGTGGTTTGTATTTGGCTTGAAGACTTGAATTTGGATCAAGTTCCTTGGTTGCGTTGATGCTGTTGATACAAGAACCGGCTTTGAAAACTACGGTCTTAGACGCATTTGTGAGTCTTATTTAAGCACTCTGATGGGATTGTTCAGTGAGCTCATGATTGGGTGGGTTTTGTTGTTGCTGTTTCTTGGCTCAGTCGAGTCTGACTCTGAGACCTAATGGACTGCAGCACGTCAGGCCTCCCTGTCCATCACCATCTCCCAGAGCTTGCTCAAACTCACGTCCATCGAGTCAGTGATTCCATCCAGCCATCTCACCCTCTGTCGTCCCCTTCTCCTCCCGCCTTCAATCTTTCCCAGCATCAGGGTCGTATCCAATGAGTCAGCTCTCCACATCAGGTGGCCAAAGGAATGGAGCTTCAGTTTTAGCATCAGTCCTTCCAGTGAATATTCAGGGTTGATTTCCTTTAGGATGGACTGTGGTGGGTTTTGATTCTCACCGATAATGAAAATACACCCAATCTGTGACAGCAAGGTTTCCCAAACGACAGTGTTTGATGGTACTGATATTGTGTTTCCCTTCTGGTCTGTTCTCTACAGCGTTGGGTACAACAAACTCACATTTAGAATCTGAGCTTTTATTTCTTTAACTTTTTATTTTATATTGGGGTATAGCTGATTAACAATGTTGTGATAGTTTCAGGTGAACAGCAAAGGGACTCAGGCATACATTCACATGTATCCCTTCTCCCCCAAACTCCCCTCGCTTCCAGGCTGCCACACGACATTGAGCAGAGTTCCCTGTGCTGTCCAGCAGGTCCTTGCTGGTTCTCCATGTTAAACACAGCAGTGTGTCCCTGTCCATCCCAAACTCCCTGACTATCCCTTCCCCTATCCTTTCCCCCAGCAACCCTAAGTTCCTCCTCTAGGTCTGTGAATCTCTTTCTGCTTTGTAAATCAGTTCATTGGTATGATTTTGGATGGAAGCTTCATCCTGTGACCTGCACAGCTGGGAGTATGTAAGACCCCAGACTGTGCGAGAACGTAACTGCTTCCTTGGAGGGGTCAGTCACTGAGTTTCCTCCACGTTTATGTTTCAGCAGGGGAAGCAGCTTATGAGCTGTTGCCGTGCGTTCAGACAACGTGTTTTCGGCCGTGTCATCTATTTCCCAGAGGTCAGAGGAGGAGGAATGATGAACGGATGACAGCAGCTGGAGGAAGTACCGGAATCTGATCCTGCATAAACCTGTCTTCTCATTTATCTTTATCAATAATATTTCAATGTTTTTTTCATAGACATCTTATGTATCTGTTTGTAATTATTCCCATTGATGTAATTTTTTTGGTGCTATTTTTTTTTTTTTTTTAATTTATCTGGCCATACTGCACAGCATGTGGGATCTTAGTTCCCTGGCAAGGGATTGAACCCACTGCAGCCTCCATTCGAAACACAAAGCTCTAACCACTGGGCCACCAAGGGAGTTCCGCTGATGCTCTTTTAAACTGCAATGTTTTTTCTTTTTGTAATTATTATTATTTTGCTAAATAGATACCGGGTCTTCTGTTGGCTTTATTCGGAGAAGCTCAGCGCTGCCAACTCTGGTGACGCTTAGAAAACGTTTCTCCTTTTATGCAGTCTTTTTTCACTTTTAACACTTTTTCTTTATGGGAGTGTATGTGACTCAGTGTTCCTCTGTGAACATTTGGGTGAAGTAAAAAGATTTCTCAGGGACTTTCCTTGCTGGTCAGGGGGTTAGACTCTGTGCTTCCAATGCAGGAGGTGTGGAGTCCATCCCTTGTCAGGGAGCTAAGATCAAACTTGGCCTGCCGCTAAAAAGCCAAAAATGTAACAGAGAAGCAATATCGTAACAAATTCAGTGAACACTTTGCAGATGGTCCACGTAAAAAAAAAAAATTCTTAAAAAAAAAAGAGATTTTTCAACAACTCATACTGGTGTGTAGACACCAAGGAAGGTAGATATCACATGTTTCCCTGTGAACTTGTGGGTGAGTTAAAATGGTTTTGGAGGGACTTGCCTCATGGTCCAGTGGTTAAGACTTTACCTTTTAATGCCAGGGGTGTGGGTCCGACCCCTGGTCAGGGACCTAAGATCCCACAGGCCTTGAGAACAAAGAACCAAAACATAAAACGGAATCAGTATTGTTACAAATTCAATAAAGACTTTAGAAATGGTCCACATTAAAAAAAAAAAATCTTAAAAAAAAAAAAAGAACAAATTTCTCAGCAACTCATACTGGTGTGTAGATATCAAAGAACGCAAAACAGAGAATGCCCCCTGTGGGCATGTTTCATTCAGGAGCTGATCGCTGCTTGAGGACGTTCTTGTCGTAAGCAGTCGAAAGCTTGCCTGAACCGACAAATGACTTGCCTCGAAGAGATGAAAGAAGACTTGGAGAGGACTTCCCTGGCTGTCCAGGGGTTAAGATTCTGATTTCCGCTGCAGAAAGAGCGTGAAGAAGACCAATTTGAAAGAAGCTTTCGAATTGTGGTGTTGGAGAAGACTCTTGAGAGTCCCTTGGGCTGCAAGGAGATCCAACCACTCAGTCCTAAAGGAAATGATTCCTAAAGATTCCTAAAGGAATCTTACCTCTGGTCTGGAAGGTAAGACGGCAATGCCTCGTTTGGTGTTTTTCAGTCGCTCAGTCGTGCTCAACTCTTGGTGACCTCATGGACTGCAGCACACCAGGCTTCCCTGTCCTTCATTATTTACCAGAGCTTGCTCAAAGTCCTGTCCATCAAGTCGGTGATGCCATCCAACCATCTCATCCTCTGTCATCCCCTTCTCCTCCTGCCTTCAATCTTTCCCAGCATCAGGGTCTTTTCCAATGAGTCGGCTCTTCCTATCAGGTGGCCAGAGTACTGGAGGTTCAACTTCAGCATCAGTCCTTCCAATGAATATCCAGGACTGATTTCCTTTACGACTAAGTGGTTGGATCTCCTTGCAATCCAAGGGACTCTCAAGAGTCTTCTCCAACACCACAGTTCAAAAGTATCAATTCTTTGGTGCCCAGTCTTCTTTATGGTCCAACGCTCACATCCATACATGACTACTGGAAAAACCACAGCTTTGACTAGACAGACCTTTGTTGGCAAAGTACTGTGTCTGCTTCTTAATACAGTCTGCTGCTGCTGCTAAGTCGCTTCAGTCGTGTCCCACTCTGTGCGACCCCATAGACGGCAGCCCACCAGGCTCCGCCGTCCCTGGGATTCTCCAGGCAAGAACACTGGAGTGAGTTGCCATTTCCTTCTCCAATGCATGAAAGTGAAAAGTGAAAATGAAGTCGCTCAGTCGTGTCCAACTCTTCACGACCCCATGGACTGCAGCCCATCAGGCTCCTCCATCCATGTTATTTTCCAGGCAAGAGTACTGGAGTGGGGTGCCACTGCCTTCTCTTAATACAGTCAAGGTTTATCATAAAAAAGAAAAGAAAAGAAAAAAATCTACTGATTAAAAAAAGGAAGAGTAGCAACATCGTGTAAAGAAGACATGAAGGGTGCTTTAATCTCTCAGTCATGATTCTCCAAGGTTACAATTCTCAGTAGGAAAAAGGCAGAACCGCCCAGGGAGCATTTATGAAACGATGTTTGCCACAAACCTCTTCCTCTTCCATTTGGTTCAGAGTATGTTCCCCCACAGCACAATACATAGAAAAATCAATAAAGTGCTCCTGTGAAGGAAATCTTAATTATCATCTACTTCCTGTGGAGGACCCTCCTTGCCTCCACAATTCTTCCCTGGTGCCCAGGGTGGCTGGACTCTACTAAAGGGATGAAAGAGAATTTCTCTTGACGTGCGCTCTGAAAAACACAGGAGAAATTAAATTTCTCTCTAGAAGCAGCAGCGATAGATCAAACCGGCCCTCAACTCGATGCATCTCTGTAATTGCCAGGAAAGAGCTGTCGCTATTAAAGTGTATTATGAGTAAGTAATCATCTGGGTTTCTTCACTGTTCCAGTTATAAACAGAGCGGCATTTGTACCAACCGGAAGGTATGCCGTAGACATAGATTTTCAATGAAATTTTGAAAATGTGCGTTGTTCTCATTTAGGATTTCTCACCAAGGTAATTGGTCCTGATTCTCTGTGTCTCCTTTCCTTGACTACAAGAAGCCAAGCAACGGTCCCAGGGACAGAGAGACCTTCATTTGGGGTTTGGGTTTCGATGAAAACAAGAGGGAAACAACGAAATAGATTCAAGTTACACCTGAGGCTGGGCTTCCCAGGTGGCACTCATGATAAGGACTTGCCTGCCAATGCAGGAGACACAAGAGATGTGGGTTCAATCCCTGGGTCAGGAAGATCCCTTGGAGGAGGGCATGGCAACCCACTCCAGTATTCTTCCTGGGGAATCCCATGGACAGAGGAGCCTGGCAGGCTACAGTCCATGGGGTCACAAAGAGTCGGACACGACTGAGCGACTGAGCACATACACACAGGGAACTGTATCTGATATCCTATGATAAAGCATCACGGGAAAGAATGTGAAGAAGCAAATGTGCATATAAAAGTGAATCACTCAGCTGTAAATCAGCCAGACGTCAATAAAGTAAATAAAAACTTAGAGCAAACGAGCAAACAAACAAAACCGGAAAAAAACGAGGCACTGGAGACGGAAGACCAATGGGACTCTAGGCTCAGAAGGTTTCATGGACCAGTCTCCCCACAAATTCTGTTCACACACCATCAGAGACCCTGCCGTACAGCGAGAGACCACGGGTCTTAGTCTATAAGCAAGGGAGATGGCCACCTAAGGTATATTTAGGCTTCAGATAATAAAATATTCATTGGAAGGACTGAAACTATGAAGCTAAAGCTTCAGTACTCTGGCTACCTGATGAGAAGAACCCACTCATCGGAAAAGACCCTGATGCTGCGAAAGATTGAAGGCAGGAGGAGAAGGGGACGACAGAGGATGGGACGGTTGGATGGCATCACCGATGCAATGGACATCAATTTGAGCAAATTCCAGGACATAGTGAAGGACCCTGTCTTGTTTGGGGTCGCAAAGAGTCAGATACGACTGAGCGACCGAACACAAAGTCTCCACTAGCCTCCTCCAGCATGTCCTGGGTTGGTTAGGTCTTCCAGGGCCATGAAGTGAATTCAACATTGTTCTGTCCCCAGAGAGACAAGATGCTCAATCCGTGACCACTGTCACTCAAGGACTGCTTCAAATGCCATTGTTTTGAGGCTTGCTAATTTTTTTTTTTTAAAGCTACCATTTAACCCACAGTGATTATATTTTGAATAAGGGAGGGAGTCAGGGTGCTTATCCATTTGGGGATCTTGTTTCCTGCTCTTGGGGGTGGGTGTTTCAGCTCTTAACAGTTTTCTGAGATCTTTTTTTTTTTCTTCTTCAGTTCTTAGAAATGATCTGGGGCAGAGATATCAGGGCTTATCTCTGGACAAAGAATGACTTAGGGACTGCATGGGTCTGCTTTTAACATCTGGGCAAAATGACAGGAAAAAAGCTGGTTTCTGTTGAATTGCAATTAGTTTAAGAGTTTGCATTTAACGTACACACAGTGAGTCAGTTCAGTCGCTCAGTTGTGTCGGACTCTTTGCGACCCCATGGACCACAGCACGCCAGGCTTCCCTGTCCATCAGCAGCATGCTGAAAGTCATGTCCATTGAGTCAGTGATGCCATCCAACCATCTCATCCTCTGTCGTCCCCTTCTCCTCCTGCCCTCAGTCTCTCCCAACATCAGGGTCTTTTCCAATGAGTCAGTTTTTCCCATCAGGAGGCCAAAATATTGGAGAGTCAGTTTTAGCGTAAGTCCTTCCAGTGAATATTCAGGGTTGATTTCCTTTAGGATAGTGTGGTATGATCTCCTTGGTAGTCCAAGGGAGTCTCAAGAGTCTTCTCCAATACCACAGTTTGACTGCATCAATTCTTTGGCACTCAGCCTTCCTTATGGTCCAACTCTAACATCTATACATGACTTCTGAAAAAAAACCTTGACTTCTTTGTACGGACCTCTGTTGGCAAAGTGATGTCTCTGCTTTTTAATACGCTGTCTAGATACGGCAGGAAATGTTCCATTTCTCAAATCCCATTTCAAGCTTAACATGAAACAAAACCTTTTATGCAGGATTGATGTCCCGTGACAAAGCCAATTTTAAATATGGGAGCCATTTGAAAGACACTTTAGAACCGGCCAGGAAAGCACTTTCTGGTGTGCGCAATTGACGATGAGCTTGACTTTTTTTCTCCCCCACTCCTCCCCTCTGGCCATGTCCTTAAGTGTGTTCTCTACATCTGTTTCTCCATTGCTGCCCTGCAAATAAATTCTTCAGTCCCATTATAAACGGAATCTAGAAAAACGGTACTGAACTTGACTCTGACGTTACCAGTAGGAAGGGTGAGTGAGCAGAAGAGGAAGCATCAGGGACCAGAGTAGCTTCGTCCCCTTGGCGACGAATCCTTGTACGCTGGAAAGCTTACTTAATTCGCAAAGAGGGACGTGGGTGTGAATCGCGCCCGGAATGACCCCTGGGCGAGCTGAGTGCTTCGCTGGAGGAATTTTCCACACGCGTTGGCCTGTTTCCCCTCGTAGGAGATAAACAGATATGAGAAAGGAACCTCAGGGTTAGCTCAGATCTCAGGTCTGATGCTCGGAGCAGCTCAGGAGTGAGCGGGGCGAATCACTCGGGGGGCCGCGGGGGGGGGGGGGGCGTGGCTGGTTTTGCCTTTCGTTTCCGTCGCGTTTCACGAGATGAAAGGGGAAGACACAACAGCCTGAGCTCCTGATTTCCCTTAAGTGTTTTTTCACCTTCTCTTTCTCGCTAGCGCTCTGTAAATTGATGCCACAGTGGCGCCTCCCTTAGAGACCACTCCAAAGGCCTGAAAAAAAAAAAAAAGAGAGAGACGGGAGGGACTGTGGGAGAGACCTGGTTTCTCTGAGCCCCTTAGGAGTTCTCTCAACAAAGCTGGGGCGCCCTGGATGGAATCCAACCCCACAGGGGTCCTGAAAAAGAGGACCTGTGACCCCCACCCCTCCCCATCCCCGCTGCCAACCTTTCCGGCTGATCCTTTTGAAGCCTGACTCCAGTGCATCTGTCTGCTAAAGGCTCTGCCCCAGATGGAGCCACAGGAGGTTTGCAGACAGACGTCCTCCCACCGCCCCCATCCCTGCCCCCCAGGGCTGTGAAGAGAACAATGACCCCCCTCTGGCAGGGGGTGGGGGCGGGGCCAGCTCCCCTCCCCACCTCCGCCCGCCCCCGCAGCGCCTGTAAGGAGAGTTTTCTTTGGCTCTGAGCCGTGGCTGTAAGGGGTTCTTTTTTTCAGTTGGATTTTCTTGTAGTGGAGAAAAGGGGCAGTTTGGGGGCAATTTGGGCTTCCCTGGTGGCTCAGCGGTACAGAACCTGCCTGCCAATTCAGGAGACACAGTAGACACGGGGTCGATCCCTGGGTCGGGGAGATGCCCTGGAGGAGGAAGTGGCAACCCACTCCAGTATTCTTGCCTGGAGACTTCTATGGACAGAGGAGCCTGGTGGGCTACAGTCCATGGGGCTGCAAAGAGTCAGACAGGACTGAGCAGCTGAGCATGGGGTTGGGGGAAGCATAAGGCAGGGAGCTGTGGACTGAAAAAGTGTTCTCAACCTAAAAGCTGAGAGTTATGTGTGTTTGTGTATAAACTCAAAAATTTTCAAAAATTCATGTATTACGCACACTATTTATATGGGCTTTCCAGCCAAAAAAAAAAAAAAAAATGTCTGTGGAATCTCCAAGTGTCCCCATGGGGGCAGAGCCACTTCTGGTTGAGAACAGGCACTAGGCCACAGAGTTTGAGCAGATTTACGAAATGCCCTATAAGTTAAGGCTTTCGCAATCATTAACCTGCAAAGGGATCACTTGCAGATTGTATTCAAGGGCAGAGGCTGAGTTCAGAAGTCTGGGTGGGAGGTTTCTTGTCCTAACCAGCTCGTGGGTGATGCTGGCAGCTTCAGAAGCTTGGCCCGCGGTCAGATTTCATGCTGTGTGAAATGTGATAAACAGAGAGGTAGGTTAGAGGCAGGGCCGAGGTAGAATCACAGGCTGTTTCCCTTCCCCCTCCTTTAGAAAGAGGACATCAAATGCCTGCTTGTTCCCAAATGTCATATTCTTTGGGGCAAGGGAATTCCTTGGCTGCTCAATGCAAGTCCTTGGGTGACTTCATATTTTTATCAGGAACCCCTCTCTCCAGTACAGCACAGCTAAGTTCATGTTCTTCTCCAAAAGGCAGTTTTCTTGCTGAAAGAAAGGTGAGGGGTGAAAGTGTTTGCCGCTCAGTCGTGTCCCGACTCTCTGCATGGACTGCAGCCCGCCAGGCTTCCCTGCCTATGGAAGTCTCAAGGCAAGAACACCGGAATGGGTTGCCGTGTCCTTCCCCAGGGGCTTTTCCTTTTCCGACCCAGGGATCGAACCCGAATCTCCTGTATTGCAGGCAGCTTCCTTACCGTTTGAGCCACCAGGAAAGAAAGGGAGGCCCCAAGGGTTGAACTTGCATCAGCCCTTCTTAGCTTGTTTCCAGCATCATCCAGACTGCCTTTCTCTGGACAAGCTAGAAGAAGAGAATGAAAATTTCCTTACGTCAAATGGGTGCATTCTAAAAATCTAATCGTTTAACCCTTGAAGTGTTGGTTTGTTAAGTGGCTTCTGGTCACTTTTGAAAAGTACTGGGGTGCCAAGTTTTCAGTGTCTCCATGCGGACATGTGTCTCTGATCACCCTTGAAGCATTAGTTCCTGCTCAGTCGCTCAGTCGTGTCTGACTCTTTGCAACCCCATGGACTGTAGCACGCCAGGCTCTTCTGTCCTTCACCGTCTCCCGGAGTTTGCTCAGATTCATGTCCATTGAGTCGGTGATGCCATCCAACCATGCCATTGACCTCTGTCACCCCCTTCTTCTCCTGCCTTCAATCTTTCCCAGCATCAAGGTCTTTTCCAATGAGTTGGCTTTTCACCTGGAAGGCCATATTTTAAAGCTTTCTGCACAGTGGTTGGTTTCTGATCACCCTTGAGGTATTGGACTGACATATTTTAAATCTTCCCACATGGTCACAGGTCTCTGATCACTCTTGAAATATCGTGGTGCCGTTTTTTAAAGCTCTCTGCATGGAGACAGGTTCTGATATGGGAACTGTGTTTATTTCATATGTAGAGTCGTACACGACTGAAGCGACTTAGCAGCAGCAGCAGCAGCAGCTGCTGCAGGCTAATCGAGAGGTTCGCCTGGGAGCCCTGAGGGATTAAGAAGGAAAATCACACCTGTTTCATCGTCCTGGTGGTGAGAGAGCATCCCCGCTCCCAGGAGAGACCCTCTCCTTGGAGACTCAATTATCAGACCGACCGATGACGTAGTATCAGCCGTCTGAGTCCTGGGGTTTTGCCAGTATTAGAGCTGCTAGATACCAGCTCCTTTTAGCCTAAGAAGGCTTTCCACCCAGTTTCAGATAGAAGCAGTTCCTTCCAGTCACCAGAGAAATGGACTTGTATGGTCTTGCTCCAGAAGACGGCTTCCTGGTTAACAAGAAGGGATGGTTGAGGCAAAAAAAATAATTATTTAAGGGGTTTGGGGGAAGAAGCCAAATAACATGAAGGAGGCGTGTATCACGCAGCTTGTGATGGGATAGGGGCATTGCAGTGGGGGGAGGTGATAAGACAAGACAATTTCCCGGGAATGCCTGAAATCAGAGGTCAAGGATAAATCCAGCTCTGCGAGTATGTGTGTTTTAATTGAGTTAAGATACACTTGACAAAAACTTCCACGTAAGCCCTTTTTTGGTGCACAGTTTCGGAGGAGGCATTAAGCATATTTACATGGTGGTGGAACCATCAGCACCATCATCTCCAGAACTTTCTCACCTTCACAACTAAAAGAGCTGTGTGCTCAGTTGCTCAGTCGTGTCCGACTCTTTGCGATCCCGTGGACTGTAGCCCGCCAGGCTCCTCCGTCCATGGGATTCTGCAGGCAAGAACATTGGAGTGGGTTGCCATGTCCTTCTCCACGGGCTTTTGCCGACACAGGGATCCAACCCACGTGTTCTCCACTGGCAGGCGGGTTCATTACCACTGTGCTACCTGGGAAGCCAACTCTGTCTACATCAAATACCAACTCCCCATCCCCTCTCCGCCCCCGCTGCCCCCAGCCTCTGGGAACCAGAATTCTACTTTCTAAGTCTATGAAGTTGCCTATTCCAGGAACCTCCTGAGTTGATTTACTTTAGACCTGTTGTTTGCAAATACGATGCTGACATCTGCCGGGCATTTATCATGATGATGGTGCTGGTGGGGATGATGATGAAGTGGTGGGGATGGTGGTGCTGGTGATGGTGGCGATCATGACGGTGGCGATCATGAGATGATGGTGGCAACCATGATAATTGTAACAACGATGATGGTGATGATGGTGGTGATGACGGTATTGATGAGGTGATTATGAGCACAGTGATGGTGCTGATGACAGAAGCTGCTTCTCTGCTCTCTGCTCTGGGACCTGTGTGTGTGCACACAGCAGAGTCTGCATTTGCCTGAGGCACCATTTGGCTGCTGTGTGGGAGAGGAACACTGTTGGGCTTTCTGCTTTTCCCGTGTAGGATTCATCACGCTCTCTTTACATTCATAAAAATCCTTCAGTCATCTCATCTCAAACATTGGCTTCATTCTCCTTTCTCTCTGAGAAAACAATAAGGGTTTTGACTACCAAAGAAGTCCTAAGACTGCAAGAAAACAAAGTCTTTAATCAGCTGCCCTCTCCGCAATCGAGGAGAAAGCAATATTGCGACAACAATACCCCTTGGATCCCCCTCCACAGGACCACTTTGCTTGGTAAACATGTTTTAACTACAGAAGCATAATTAACACAAAAGCAACAGATTTTCCCAAGGAGGGCTTCCTGGGTAGCTCAGACAGTAAAGAATCTCTTTGCAAGGCAGGAGATCCGGGTTCAATCCTTGGATCTGGAAGATCCCCTGGAGAAGTGAACGGCTACCCACTCCAGTATGCTTGCCTGGAGAATCCCATGGACAGAGGAGCCTGGCAGGCTACAGTCCATGGGGTCACAAAGAATTGGACACAACTGAGTGACTAACCCTTCACTTCCTTCTTTACACTTTCCCAAGGAGAAAGATCCAAATGTTTTGTCTGTATGCAAGAAAGGTTGCATCCCACCTGTATGCAAGGAGATCCGACCAGTCCATCCTAAAGGAAATCAGTCCTGAATATTCACTGGAAGGTGTGATGCTGAAGCTGAAAATCCAATCCTTTGGCCACCTGATGCGAAGAACTGATTCATTTAAAAAGCCCCTGATGCTGGGAAAGATTGAAGGTGGGAGGAGAAGGGGATGACAGAGGATGAGATGGTTGGACGGCATCACTGACTCAAAGGACATGAGTTTGAATAAACTCCGGGAGTTGGCGATGTACAGGGAGGCCTGGCTTGCTGCGGTTCATGGGGTCACAAAGAATTGGACATGACTGAGTGACTGAACTGAACTGAATTGATTGAAGAAAGGTCCATCCACTTGAGGACATGGAAGGGAATGCAACTTGGCAGAATTAATTTGGTGCTGTGCTTAGTCACTCAGTCACTTAGCCTCTCTGAGACCCCATGGACCGTAGCCCGCCAGGCTTCTCAGTCCATGAGATTCTCTAGGCAAGAACACTGGAGTGGGTTGCCATGCCCTCCTGGGATCTTCCCAACCCAGGAATCCAGCCCAGGTCTTCTGCTTTGCTGGCAGATTCTTTATTGACTGAGCTACAAGGGAAGCCCATACTGTCTCTAAATGCCCCCATTTCCACAATTGCCCTCACAATGAAATTTCTAAGGAATTTCTAAGGTTTTGATGTTTACCGATTGATTCTGAATGCTCTTTCACTTTGTAATTTTTTTTTCTATCCCTGATTTGGTATTGTCTATGCAGAGGCTGCTGATGACAAAGACTCTCCTGAAACTCAGGAAGCTCTGGTTCATCTCAGTAGGGGTGTTGCTGCCAATCAGAATTCAACGTTAGTTAATGGAAACACAGAGCGAAATGCTATCAACACAATTGAATTTGTGAACTCCTCACAGCGTCAGGGGCTGTTTAAGAACAATGACATCACCAGCCCACGTAGCCGTCAATTTCCTGAAGGGCCAGGGGAGATAAATCTATGACAAAGCGGATGTTCAGGGTCTGACACTGCTAATAAGGAAAGGACTGACTGAAAGGTGTCATGTCCTTGTAGGCTGAGAAGGATGCTCACGGAGATCCGTGCTCATCTATAGGGCGCTCTCTCGAGACCATCAGTGTAAAGAGTCCTTTGCTGTTCAGTCGTGTCCGACTCTTTGCAACCCCATGGATTGCAGCACCACAGGCCTCCCTGTCCATCGCCAACTCCAGGAGTTTACTCAAACTCATGTCCATCGAGTCAGTGATGCCATCCAACCACGTCATCCTTGTCGTCCACTTCTCCTCCTGCCCTCAGTCTTTCTAAGCATCACGGCCTTTTCCAGTGAGTTGGCTCTTCACATCAGGTGACCAGAGTATTGGAGCTTCAGTATTAGTCCTTCCAATGAATATTCAAGACTGATTTCCTTTAGGATGGACTGGTTGGATCTCCTTGCCGTCTAAGGGGCTCTCGAGACTCTTCTCCAACACCACAGTTCAAAATCATCAATTCTTTCGGCGCTCAGCCTTCTTTATGGTCCAACTCTCACATCCATATGTGACTATTGGAGACTAGCTGTGATTTCAGTTAAAAAAAAAAAAAAAGACCAATCTGAGTTGTTGTTCAGTCTCTTAAGTCGTGTCTGACTCTTTGCAATCCCATGGACTGTAGCACTCCAGGCCTCCCTGTCTATCCTTCACTGTCTCCTGGAGTTTGCTCAGACTCATGTCCATTGAGTTGGTGATGCCATTCAGCCATCTCACCCTGTGAATTACTGAGTTACTCAGTTTCGATTCTTTTCTGCATGGACTACCATACCTGGAACATAGCTCTGCAGAGTGGTTATAGTTCCGTGACTGTCACTGCCCTGCATTGTGGGTGCTCTTGCTCTGGTTAGAGAAGTTTTACCCAGAATTGTTTTGGTCCACAGTCCAGGGATTCCTTTTGAAACTGTCGACCTCAGATTGCAATGACATGAGATAGTTAGCATCACCGACTCAACAGACATGAGTTTGGGTAAACTCCAGGAGTTGGTGATGGACAGGGGAGCCTGGCATGGTGCAGTCCATGGGGTTGCAAGAGTGGGACACACCTGAGTGACTGGAGTGAACTGAAGCAAAGGATGTTGCAACTAGCAGCCCCTTAAGTCACATTCAAACGTGCACCCTTAGGGCTCTCTGGACGACAAAGAACAGGAAACTGGTCCCAGACAGCTGAAGTGCATATCAAAGGAACAAATTCAGTGAGCAAAGACTTCCCATCTTTCCAAACGTGTTCAGTGGCTCAGTCCTTTCTGTCTCTTTGCAACCCCATGGACTGTAGCACATTAGGCTTCTTTGTCTCTCACCATCTCCCGGAATTTGCTCAAAGGCACATGATACTATCCAGCCATCTCATCCTCTGCCGCCCCCTTTTCCTCCTGCCTTCAGTCTTTCGCAGCATCAAGGTCTTTTCCAATGAGCCAGCTCTTCGAATCAGGTGGCCAAAGGATTGGAGTTTCAGCTTCAACATCAGTCCTTCCGATGAATACTCAGGACTGCTCTTTTTTAGGATGGACTGGTTGGATCTCCTTGCAGTCCAAGGGATTCTCAAGTGTCTTCTCCAACACCACAGTTCAAAAGCATCAATTCTTCTGCAGTCAGTTTTCTATACATGACCACTGGAAAAACCATACCCTTGACTAGACAGACCTTTGTCGGCAGAGTAATGTCTCTGCTTTTTAATATCCTGTCCAGGTTTGTCATAGCTCTTCTTCTCAAACTTTGAAAAGCACTCAGTTCATTAACGTGAGATGCCTGGTTTCCTTTAAGTAACAATAATCTGTTGATGTTCCGACTACTTGTTTGATGTTGCAAAAACTGCTGTTCATCCTGTCTCCTCCCTTTCCTGTTAGGAGGGGTCCCTCAGAGCTCTCTGAGAGGCTGCCTCCTGGGCTTGAGTTTGAGTCGTCAGAACGCTCGCAGAATAAAGCAGAATTCTCCGTGCACTTTTCTCAGTGGACACCATTAAACCAGATATTATTTTAATCAGAAAAAATGCTAGTGTCCACATTTCGAGCGCGTGTTCCACGATCATTTCTGGAAAAAAAAAAAACGATTTTGTGTTTCACTGATTTTGAAACGGTTCCCTACAGCTCCCCTGGTGGTCAAGTGGTTAAGACTTTGCCTTCTGCTGCGGGGGTTCTGGTTTTGATGCCTCCTCTCGGAGTTAAGATCCCACATGCCTCGAGGCCAAAAAAACCCCAAAAACGTAAAACAGAAGCAATATTGCAATAAGTTCAATGAAGATTTTTAAAAATGGTCCACGTCAGGAAAAAAAAAAAAAGCCTTAAAATTTTTTTTTCTTGCTTTCCTTCTGAGAATATAGAAGTGGCGTCATTGCAAAACTCTCCCGCTAGGTGGCGTCAAACACCACCATAATTTTTTTTTTTTTCTTTCTATTTCACTCAGAAACATTATTTTAGACACGTCTTAAAGAGTTTTAAAAAGCTCGTTGGAGACAGCAGGTAGGTGCAGACGTGAACTGGTAATAGTTTGGAATGGGAAGCTCCACCTGGTTCATGGACCCCCAGCTACGGCATGTTTATCCTGTCCCCCAGCTGTGTTTAGAATATGAGAATAAACAGCCTTAACACCTCCAAGTGAGGTCAAGCAAAGGGTGAGTAAAGGCTTTATTATCGCCTGCGGGGGCGATTCTGTGCAGGAAAGACAGGAGGCAGGTGGAAAGCTGGAAGGCATAGCTGTACCGGGACTTCCCAGGTAAACACTCGAGGTAGAGAACCCGTCTGCCAATGCCGGAGACGTAGAGACCTGGGTTCGATCCCTGGGTGGGGAAGATCCCCTGGAGAAGGGAGTGGCAACCCACTCCAGTACTCTTGCCTGGAGAATCCCATGCACAGAGGAGCCTGACGGGCCACAGTCCTTGTGATCACCGAGTCGGACACAAGAATGAGTTAGCACGCATGCACAGCTGTAATCAGAATGTATTTCTTTTTTTTTGGCGGGGGGGGGACTTCCATGGTAGTCCAGTGGCTAAGACTTTGCCTTCCAATGCAGCGGTTCAATCCCTGGTTGGGGAGCTAAGATCTCAGGTGCCGTGCTTAAAAAAAAAAAAAAAGTAAAACTTCAAACAGAAGCAATATTGTCATAAACTTAATAAAGACTCTAAAACAGCCAACAAACAAAAAAAAAAAAATTTTTTTTTGGTGATGCTTGTGCTGACCATAGTTTGTATAACCAATTTATCTGTTTGGGTATTATGCATGAAAGTGAAAGTGTTGGTTGTTCAGTCATGTCCTGAATCTTTGTGACCCTCTGGACTGTAGCCCACCAGGCTCCTCTGTCCATGGGATGCTCCATGCAAGAATACTGGAGTGGGTTGCCATGCCCTCCTCCAGGGGATCTTCCTGACCCAGGGACTGAGCATGAAACTGCAATAACATTAATATGAAATCTTTTTTTTCTTTTAATATTAAAAAAATGCCTTTTTTTCCCTCCAGCCATTTTTTTTCTTGGTTCCATACTTTTGAGTGAAATTTCTGGTTCATAGGCCAGACTGCTATTTTTCATAAGTAGTATCATTTAATATCCCACCCAGGAAGGCATGAGAATTCCACCGGGCCCACACGCATTGCTCATTATTGTCAGGCTTTTAAATTTTGTCTATTCTACTGTTTGGGTGGTGGTATCTCACTGTCATTTTGTCTTACTTATTTTTTATTTTATTTTATTTTTTTTTCCGGGGTCATGTCATGCCTTCTGACAACTCCGCCAATATCCTACCATTCAGTTTTCCATTTCTTGAGCATGTTCATCTTTATACCTCTTTAGTGCAATTGCCTGTAAAGTTTCCTATGACAGAAAAATATCCTTTCTCAATTGGTCAACCTTTGAGACATCTTGGGATTCACTCTTCGGGCATAGCTTGACAGATAACCTCAAGCAGAATTAGACATCCTTTTACTAAGCTCCTTTAATCATGTTTTGCTATAATTTTGTTATGGTTTGTTTGAACTTTTAACATGCTTGTTTCCCTATTTAGGTGGCAAATTTATTGAAGACAAATTCTCTATTTTATTCATTTTTTTAAAACTCCATTACCTTTTGCAGTACCTTGAACATAGAAAGTACTTATTAAATACTCGTTAAATTAAAATTTGAATTTCACATAAATCTAAAACAACCGAAGAAATTTTCTGCTATCATTATAATGCCGAGGTCCTGTGTGAATTGTATAACTTACTGTCAATCTTTTCTTTTTTTTGAAAACATTGTATCTTTATTTTTTTTTTTCAAGGTCTATCTATGTGGTAATCTGTGTTAGAATTTGCTTCCTTTTTATTTTATTTTATTTTTTTTTATGTTAATAAACTTCTGTTTGATTTTGTCCTGCTATTCTGTCATTTCTTACAGAGATCCTCAGCTAAGAACTCAGAAGGGTAAAGGGAAATAAGCCTCTATGTCACCCTAAGTCAGCTTCAATAATTGCCATAGTGAGCAGTCTTTTTTTTTTTGGATGAAATGTCCTATAGCTATCAATTAGGTCTAACTGGTCTATTGTATCGTTTAAAGTTTGTGTTTCCTTGTTAATTTTCTGTTTAGTTGATCTATCCATAGGTGTGAGTGGGGTATTAAAGTCTCCCACTATTATTGTGTTATTGTTAATTTCTCCTTTCATACTTGTTAGCATTTGTCTTTTTATTTTATTTTAAATTGAAGTAATATTATGTCCAATACCACAAAAGATACCAGAGTATGATACAGTGATTCACAAGTTGTAAAGGTTAGATTTCATCTGTAGTTATTTGAAAATACTGGCTACATTTCCTGTGCTGTACAAGATATCCCTGTAGCTCTTCTACGGGCTTCCCAGGTGGCTTAGTGGTAAAGAATTTGTCTGCCAATGCAGCAGATACGAGAGACTCAGTTCCCATCGCTGGGTTGAGCCTTGGAGGAGGAAATGGCGACTCACTCCAGTATTCTTGCCTGGAGAATCCCAGGGACAGAGGAGCCTGGCAGGCTGCGGTCCATGGAGTCACAGAGAGTTAGACACGACTGAGTGACTCAGCACACAAAGCACAGCTGTCTTATAGCTGAAAATTGTATATCTCACTTTCATTTTAATTTTCTTCAGTCCAATGACTAACGATGTCGAGAATCTTTGTATGTCTATTGGCTCCATGTATACAAGTAAGCTCCAATCCTTTGGCCACCTGATGCAAAGAGCCGACTCTTTGGAAAAGACCCCGACGCTGGGAAAGACTGAGGGCGGGAGGAGAAGGGGGCGACAGAGGATGAGATGCTTGGGTGGCATCACCAACTTGATGGACATGAGTTCGAGTAAACTCCGGGAGTTAGTGATGGACAGGGAGGCCTGGTGTGCTGCAGTCCATGGGGTCGCAGAGAGTCGGACACGAATGAAGCGACTTAGCACGCATGCAGGAGCTTACTGTACAGACATCTCCAGAAGCAAATTAATTCGGAGCTCTTAGACAACGCAAGGCGTTCAATGAACCCAGCTACGTGTGAGCTCTTAAAGATCCCACGGCGGCAAAACAGAATTTAAAAAAAAAAAAAAAAAGTTCAGTTCCCAGGCAATCATCACGGGAACGCGTGACTAGATCTTGAGACTGCGAGATGCGAAGTAGGAAATGAGATGTTCTCAACACGGAACGCTTGTCGCTCAGAGAGAAGCTTTCATGGACAGCATTTGGTTTGTGATGAAGCCAGGTCAGCACTCTGAACAGATGTTCAGGGACCTTCCGCGTTCACAGAAGGTGACCTGAGACCCAAGATTAGGGCTCCCAGCTGTGCTTCCCCGCCCCCCTGCTGTCTACACTGTATCTGTCTCCTTCCTTCCTCTCTCCCTCTTTGTCTCTCTCTCTTCTTCCATCCCTCCCTCTCTCTCTCTGTCTCCCTCTTTCTTCCTCCTTTCTTGTTTCTTACTGACCCATTCCCCTCTGTCCCCATCGAACCCCACCCCATCACCTCTTTCTGGGAACCACCAATTTCTTTCTGTGTCTATGTATTTGGTGGTTGCTTCTAGATTCCACACACAAGTGGTACCAACTCAGTTCAGTTCAGTTCAGTCGCTCAGTCGTGTCTGACTCTTTGCGACCCCATGGACTGCAGCACGCCGGGCCTCCCTGTCCATCACCAACTCCCAGAGTTTACTCAAACTCATGTCTGTCGAGTCAGTGATGCCATCCAACCATCTCATCCTCTGTCGTCCCCTTCACGTCCTGCCCTCAGTCCTTCCCAGCATCAGGCTCTTTCCCAATGAGTCAGCTCTTCATATCAGATGGCCAAAGTATTGGAGCTTCAGCTTCAGCATCAGTCCTTCCAATGAATATTCAGGGTTGACCTCCTTTAGGATTGACTCATTTGATCCCCTTGCAGTCTAAGGCACTCTCAAGAGTCTTCTCCAACACCACAGTTCAAAAGCATTGATTCTTCAGCGCTCAGCTTTCTTTATAGTCCAACTCTCACGTCCGTACATGACTCTGGAAAAACCATAGCTTTCTATTTGTCTTTCTCTGTCTACCTCACAGCTCTTGGCTTAAGCCCCTCAAGTGCACCCGTGTTTTTGCAAATGCAGGATGTCCTTCCGGTTATGGCTCAATGATATTCCATTACACACACACACACACACACCTCTCAGGCAACGTCAGGGCCCTCTTCATAAGGCCGCACCTGATTAGACCAGGCCCACCCTAGTTCGTGTCTCTGTTTCATTAGCTCCCAGTGAGCAGATCAGTGACCTTAATTAAAATTGTTAAGATTTCCTTTCCCCTTGGCATATGCTGGCTAGGCACGCTCGGTCATATACGACTCTGCAACTCCATGGACTGCAGTCCAGCCAGCCTCTTTGGTCTGTGAGATTCTCCAGGCAAGAATACTGGAGTGGGTTGCCATGCTCTCCTCCAGGGGACCTTCCCGACCCAGGGATCAAACTCGAGTCTCCTGCATTGGCAGGTGGTTTCTTTACAACTGAGCCACCAGGGCTCACCCCCCTCCCCTCCTACCCTGGCATATAATGTAACCCAGTTAAGAGACTAACTCATTAAATATGCAAAGGGCATTCATATTATACATCAAAATTATAAAGATCATCTTAAAAAGCCTGTTTCTAGGGACTTGCCTGGTGGTCCAGTGGCTGAGGTGGTCCAGCTCCCAGTGTAGGGGGCTTGGGTTCAATTCCTGATCTGGGAACTAGACTCCACATGACTCAACCAAAGAGCCTGCGTGCTGCAATGAAGACTGAAAATGCTGGATGCTGCAGCTGAACCCAATGCAACCAAATAAGTAACTAAATAAATACTAAAGTGGTAATATATAATGGAAAAATAAATATTAGAAAATAAACATTAGATAAATAAATATCAGAAAAAAAGGCTCTCAGGAGGCAGAATAAATAATAGCACAAGGAGTGTCATTTAAACCAAGTTCTCAATAATGCAGAAACGATGAAATTGTTTTGTCTTAGGATATGATACTATTTTAATAGATGCTAATAAAATTATAATATATTCAACATATCAAGGAGAAGGAAAGCTGCCATTTGAGACTGGATATTCTTGAAGCATCAGAAATGTCAGGACTGAGACAGTCTCCAGGTTGCTCATTGGTTAAGAATCCTCCTGCAATGTGGGAGCCCCAGGTTCAATCCCTGGGTCAGGAAGATGCCCTGGAGGAGGAAATGGCAACCCACTCCAGTATTCTCGCCTGGAGAATCCCACAGATGGAGGAGCCTGGCGGGCTACAGTCCAAGGGGCTAGAGAGTCGGACGCAACTTAGCAACTAGACAACTACAACATAAGAAAATGCAGGCTGAACAACTTAGCAACCACATAAGAACAACATAAGAAAATGCAGTTTCAATATCTCTTGGGCTGGGGGCATGAAAATCTTTGATACAGGAGAAAATGCTACAGAGGGCGTGAGATTGAAACTCACTCACCCTCTCTGCAGCCTGGCCCATCGGATCGGATTTGTCTGTGCCTTTTCAAGGTCCCAAGAAGCAAGCGAAGCTGTCCTTGGAGAGGTTGGGTACCATTCCTTCTCTTTCCTTCACGTGGAAAAACATCGCAACGGTAGGGGGAGCTGTGTTTCCATGGATCTCGGACAGCTCTCCTTTCTCATTTGAACAAAGAAATGCAAGCGAAAAGCAAGCAGGACCTGAAGCCAGAAAGAGACTGTTCTCGGATACGTGATGAGCAGGTTCTGCGATGCTGGCCGTCGGGAGGGTTCCGAGGCTCTACCGCCCTGAAGGCACACCCTGCTTGTAAATGTCGAAGACGGAACTGCTCCGGGAGAGTCTCACAGGCTTGCCGTGTGTAGCTTCCAGCTCATTCATTAACTGCCAAGGGAAATTCAAACTCCTTTCTTGCTGAGGCCACAGCGTGCGCGGAGGGCTTCCCTGGGGGCGGGGGGTGTCTAGTAAAGAACCCGCCCGACGGGACAGGAGTTGCAGGTTCGATCCCCGGTCCGGGAAGATCGCACATATCTTGGAGCAATGAAGCTCCGGCCGCCACAACGACCGAGCCTGTCCTCTCGAGCCTGGGGGCCGCAACGACTGAGCCCGTGGGCTGCAGCTCCTGAAACCCCAGCACCCTAGAGCCCGTGCTCTGCGACAAGAGAAGCCACTGCAATCAGAAGCCTGCGTAGCAAAGCTCGAGAGTATCCCCTGCTTGCTGCAGCCAGACAAAGCTCATACAGCAATGAAGACCCAGCACAGCCAAAAATCAATTAAAAAAATATTAAAAAAGAAATAAACGTCCTGGCTAGCTACAGGGTCCCAGGCTGGCACCAGTAAGGATGTGCTGGTTTTGTGTAGCAGCTCAACAAAAACAGAGCATCTAAGAGAGTTTTTTTTTTTTTTTTTTCTCCTTCATGGCTCCTTTGCCATTCCAGCTGCGTAGATTCAGAACTCAAAAGACTTTTTGTCTCCCCACGAGGCATTTATCTTCCTTTTAAGACGTTTCGTGACCTCGGATGGGGAGAGGGCTGTCGAAGGCATGGGTGGATGCTGTCGGCTTTCAAACAAAGTGGCTTTCGGTTTGTTGGAGACGTGGTGTTGACGTGTGTCCTTCGGTATCAAAGAAACCCAGGGTAGCATTCAAAGCACGATAGCAGGGCTCCTTTATCTACTGTAGAAAGCTAGACCCCACAGCTTGAGCAAAGATGATTCAGGAGAAAAATAGGAATTTGAGGCACCCCAGGTGAACATAAGGGTGGGACCCGTCCGTTTCTTTATATTTTTCAAATAGGAAAAGCCCTTTATCCATTGAAGATATTGAATCTAATTTAAAGTGTTACCAAGGACAGCTGGCTTTCTGTTGTTGCTGTTCAGTCACGAAGTGATGTTTCACTGTTTGTGACCCCGCGGACTGCAGCACACCAGGCCTCCCTGTCCATCACCAACTCCCAGAGCTTGCTCAAACTCATATCCATTGAGTCGCTGATGCCATCCAACCACCTCATTCTCTGTCGTCCCCTTCTCCTCCTGCCCTCAATCCTTCCCAGCATCAGGGTCTTTTCAAATGAGCCAGCTCTTCGCATCAGGTGGCCAAAGGATTGGAGTCTCAGCTTCAGCACCTGTCCTTCCAATGAACATTCAAGACTGACATTTACCAGTGGGTTTTACAAAACCATTAGGAAGAAGAAGTAACGTCAAACTTACACACTTTCTCAGAAAACAGAAATAGTGAGGACATTTTTCCAACTCATTATATGAAGGCAGTGTACATGCTTAATAATAATCTGAGAAGGACCTTATAAGAATAAAATTACAGGCTAATTGTTATCATGAACACTGGAGCAAATTTCTAAAGGTTGCATTATCAGATTAAACTATTATGAGTTTGGTTGGGGGAGAATGGATACATGTTTATGTATGGCTGAGTCCCATTGATGTTTACCTGAAACTATCATGATATTATTAATTGGCTATACCCCACTACAAAACAACAAGTTTAAAAAAATTATGAATTGGAGAAAAGGAAATTTTGTTCATAATTGACATGTATGTATATACATAAAAATTGAAATAATTTGTAAACCCTTAAAACTTATAAGTGAAAGAAGCATAGTTACTGACGACAAGGACTAGGTAAAAATCTGTTTCTTTTTTAAATTTTTACTTATTTATTTATCTATTCTTTTTGTTGAACTACATTTAACATTATATTCATTTCAAGTGTGCAACCTCAGTGATTCAACATTTGTATACATAAAAATCTTAATATAGATTTGCATATCAATAGAAAATGCAATGAAAATACCAACTGCAATAGCATCAACAAAGTTGGTTTAAAATTTTAGCAAAAAATGGCAAAAGGATTCTACACCGGAGACTATAAAACACTGAGAAAAATAAAGGACGATTTCAAAAAATTGAAGAATATAAATGTGTTCATAATTGAAATTTTCATAATTTAAAGATGTCATTTTTGCTTACCTTTGTCTTTAATTGATAATCATGTGGTTCTATTCATAGTCATAAAAGAAAAATAAACAAGAAATGCAGATTTATCATATGAATCCAAGCAAGGTCAGGTGTAGCGTATTTCCATAAGAAACATCCTGTTAATTTTTTCTGACACTGTTCATATGAAAAAAAAGTGGTTCCTTACGCACAAGAGACCATGAAAAGTGAAACTGTCAGTCACTCAGTCATGTCTGACTCTTTGCGACCCCATGGACTGTAGCCCCCAGGCTCCTCTGGCCATGGGATTCTCCAGGCAAGAATCCTGGAGTGGGTTGCCATGCCCTCTTCCAGGAAATCTTCCCGAGCCAGAGATCAAAGCCAGGTCTCCTGCACTGGAAACAAATTCTTTACCATCTGAGCCACCAGGAAAGCCCCTCTTCCCTCTTTATGGGTTTAAGAATTGTCAGCATAGACACTTGTCGTTTAACCAAAAAAGGTCTGGCAGAGTGTTTAGCAAATCTTCATCACCTAAAGTGGGTGATCCCTCTAAGCAACACCTTGCTCATACTGAGTAGACCTCCTCTCTTCTTGCTGACATACTTTCTTGTTCCTTTTTTGGAACCGTGATAGAAAATCTCGGCCAGGCAGTGACAAGGTAGAACATCTTTGTCGGAGAAGGGTGTACAGGATGTGTGTTTGAGTCCCAGGCAGGGCAGGGTATCTGCCTTAAAATTCTGATTGCAGAGTTCAGGAAGCATTTTAATCCCCACATGACGAGTCACAGAACTTCTCACATACACGAGAAGGGGCTTGAAAAAGATGGTATCAGAGAGAGCTCTTCCAAAACTTTGCTTTGCATTATTTCACATAGCTCAGTTGGTAAAGAATCTGCTTGCAATGCAGGAGACCCTGGTTCGATTCCTGGATTTGGGAAGATCCCCTGGAAAAGGGATAGGCTACCCACTCCAATATTCTTGGGCTTCCCTGGTGGCTCTGCTGCTAAAGAATCCGCCTGCAGTGTGCGAGACCTGGGTTCAATTCCTGGATTTGGGAAGATCCCCTGGAGAAAGGAAAGGCTACCCAGTCTAGTATTCTGGTCTGGAGAGTTCCATGGACTGTATAGTCAATCGGGTCAAAAAGAGTTGGACATGACTGAGCGACTTTCACTTTTCATCAACGCGTGGTCCTCAGAACTTCATTATGGCTACGATGAATATTCCCCTTTCAAGTTGGGGAATATTCTGGGCTGCTTCCCCACCTGGTCTGTATGAGGGGGTTGGGGCTGCCAGCACCTGCTGTCAGGGTGACTGGCTGGAAGATGATTCCCCCAACTTTGTTCTTGGCCTTATCAGTGTCTAAGGAGGGATAGGCGTCTCTTCCCCAAGGTGTCAAAAAGGACAGATGTTCAGGACTTTCTGCTGTCTTTAATCAGTCGCGTCTGATGCCCCTTTAATCAAATGCATGATCTCAAGCATATTTTTCTTGGCTTGGTACTCCCTACACAGGTGGGCTCTCGCAGCACAAAATAAAGTAATTAATGTTTCTCACTGAAAACGTTCAAACTCCCTATTCCACACAGGAATGCAAATCAGATAGAGTGTCTGCTCCGTGGAGTTGAAAACCCCAAACGACGGCTACAAAAGTGACTGGTGAGTGAGACGTCATCACGTTGAGTGAAGGTCTAAGGTGGAAAGACCACAGAGTCGTGACATTCAGTGATGAACACAGAATGATATGTATACACCATGGCTGATTCATGTTGATGTTTGGCGGAAACCAGCACGATTCTGTAAAGCAATTGTCCTTCAATTAAAAAAGATTAAACAAAGAAAAAAGAAACCAAAATCATATTCATCGTCTATAAGTTGATGGATACGACCACACCGTCCGCCATCCAGCACACATGTTGGCTGCTGTGTTACTTAAGATGACCCTTGGCAACTGGTTTTACAATGAGCGTTCTGGGGCAATCAATTTTTTTTTTTCAAGGGCAGGTTTTCCAGGTTCTGGGCCTCGACTGTTGTCAATAGCTTCAAAGGCGAGCATATTCAATGGGATATTATTCGAGAGAAGGGACAAGACGTGGGACCCGACCCATGAGAAAGAGAGCTTTGAGTCTCTTACGGACTGAGCGTGCGTGCGTGGTGATGCTCGCGCATGCGCCCGGGGAGGCGCCTCTACACCTACATCCCGGAACCTGGCTGGACCACTCTCGGGGTGGGATGCTTCCAGAGTGCACGCCCCTCTTTGCTGCTCTTGTTGGAACTGACTTTGCTTTCTGGTGTTTAAAGTTCTTGTGTGACTCGAATAAGGACGGAAGAGTCGGGGAGGTCCCTATTGTTGAGTGAGTGTGTGTGTGTATGTCGTTCAATAATGTGTGACTCTTTGCAACCTGGTGGACTGTAACCCACCAGGTTCCTCTGTCCATGGGATTCTCCAGGCAAGAATAGTGGAGCGGGTTGCCATTCCCTTCTCCAGGGGATCTTCCAGATCCGGAGATCTAACCCAGGTCTCCCCCACTGCAGGCAGAGTCTTCACCGTCTGAGCCACCAGGGAAGCCCTTGGCTATTTCCAAAACTCTCATTTCAGAAGGGCAGGGTGTGCACATGGCCCCCCACCTCCTTTATGAGAAAAGGGGTCTTGAATGCATCTCTGGGCTGCAGTGTGAGAAGGCAGAAAGAAAGGCATTGTTGGGGGAATTTGATTGCTTGATACTACGTGTTCTTGTAGGTAAAAATACATATTAAAATATTCTAACTTATGTATTCGTCACTCTAAGTATATTACTTATGTAGTAAGTATGATTTATGGAAACTGCATGCTTGGGTGCTAACTCGCTTCAGTTGTGTCAGACTCTTTGCGACCCGCTGATCTGCAGCCCGCCAGGTGCCTCTGTCCATGGGATGCTCCGGGCAAGAATACTGGAGAGGGTTGCCATGCCCTTCTCATGTAGATTACATTTGCATTTTATTATATATATTTATATAAGTAAAACATTTACTATTGCTGTATTTATAGAGTACTATATGGGAGAAGGCAATGGTACCCCACTCCAGTACTCTTGCCTGGAAAATCCCATGGACGGCAGAGCCTAATAGGGTGCAGTCCATGGGGTCACTAAGAGTCGGACACGACTGAGCGACTTCACTTTAACTTTTCACTTTCTTACATTGGAGAAGGAAATGGCAACCCATTCCAGTATTCTTGCCTGAAGAATCCCAGGGACGGGGGAGCCTGGTGGGCTGCCGTCTATGGGGTCGCACAGAGTCGGACATGACTGAAGCGACTTAGCAGCAGCAGCCGCCGCGTACTATATATATATACTACTCTATCAGATCAGATCAGATCAGTCGCTAAGTCGTGTCCAACTCTTTGCAACCCCATGAATTGCAGCACGCCAGGCCTCCCTGTCCATCACCAACTCCCAGAGTTCACTGAGACTCACGTCCATCGAGTCAGTGATGCCATCCAGCCATCTCATCCTCTGTCATCCCCTTCTCCTCCTGCCCCCAATCCCTCCCAGCATCAGAGTCTTTTCCAATGAGTCAACTCTTCGCATGAGGTGGCCAAAGTACTGGAGTTTCAGCTTTAGCATCATTCCTTCCAAAGAAATCCCAGGGCTGATCTCCTTCAGAATGAACTGGTTGGATCTCCTTGCAGTCCAAGGGACTCTCAAGAGTCTTCTCCAACACCACAGTTCAAAAGCATCAATTCTTCGGTGCTCAGCCTTCTTCACAGTCCAACTCTCACATCCATACATGACCACTGGAAAAATCATAGCCTTGACTAGACGGACCTTTCTGGCAAAGTAATGTCTCTGCTTTTGAATATGCTATCTAGGTTGGTCATAACTTTCCTTCCAAGGAGTAAGCGTCTTTTAATTTCATGGCTGCAGTCACCATCTGCAGTGATTTTGGAGCCCCCAAAAATAAAGTCTGACACTGTTTCCACTGTTTCCCCATCTATTTCCCATGAAGTGATGGGATAAGATGCCATGATCTTCGTTTTCTGAATGTTGAGTTTTAAGCCAACTTTTTCATTCTCCTCTTTCACCTTCATCAAGATGCTTTTTAGTTCCTCTTCACTTTCGGCTCTAAGAGTGGTGTCATCTGCATATCTGAGGTTATTGATATTTCTCCCGGCAATTTTGATTCCAGCTTGTGCTTCTTCCAGTCCAGCGTTTCTCATGATGTACTCTGCATAGAAGTTAAATAAGCAGAGTGACAATATACAGCCTTGACGTACTCCTTTTCCTATTTGGAACCAGTCTGTTGTTCCATGTCCAGTTCTAACTGTTGCTTCCTGACCTGCATACAGGTTTCTCAGGAGGCAGATCAGGTGGTCTGGTATTCCCATCTCTTTCAGAATTTTCCACAGTTGATTGTGATCCACACAGTCAAAGGCTTTGGCATAGTCAATAAAGCAGAAATAGATGTTTTTCTGGAACTCTCTTGCTTTTTCCATGATCCAGCGGATGTTGGCAATTTGATCTCTGGTTATTCTGCCTTTTCTAAAACCAGCTTGAACATCAGGAAGTTCACGGTTCACATATTGCTGAAGCCTGGCTTGGAGAATTTTGAGCATTACTTTACTAGCGTGTGAGATGAGTGCAATTGTGCGGTAGTTTGAGCATTCTTTGGCATTGCCTTTCTTTGGGATTGGAATGAAAACTGACCTTTTCCAGTCCTGTGGCCACTGCTGAGTTTTCCAAATTTGCTGGCATATTGAGTGTAGCACTTTCACAGCATCATGTTTCAGGATTTGAAATAGCTCAGCTGGAATTCCATCACCTCCACTAGCTTTGTTCATAGTGATGCTTTCTAAGGCCCACTTGACTTCACATTCCAGGATGTCTGGCTCTAGGTGAGTGATCACACCATCATGATTATCTGGATGTGAAGATCTTTTTCTGTCCAGTTTTTCTGTGTATTCTTGCCACCTCTTCTTAATATCTTCTGCTTCTGTTAGGGCCATATCATTTCTGTCTTTTATCGAGCTCATCTTTGCATAAAATGTTCCCTTGGTATGTCTAATTTTCTTGAAGAAAAATGTGTAATTACACATTACACACAATATAATACAATTTAAGTTATAGTTGTATCCATGTTTGTATTTATATTAATATAGTTTTGAATAGATGAATATCGCATTGTGTCACATACGTGGAAACTAAAAATAGGATACAAGTGAACTTACTCCTAAAACAGAAACAGGTTCATAGACATAGAAAGCTAACTTACGGTTACTAAAGAGGAAAGGTGAGGAGGGATGCATTAAGAGTTTGGGATTAGCATACACACACTTCTCTGTATAAAATAGATTAGAAAAAGGTCCTACTATATAGCAGAAGGAACCGTATTCGACATCTTTTAATATATACAGTGGAAAAGAATATAAAAGATGGGTGGACCTCGAGATTGTCATACTGACTGACAGTAAGTCAAACACAGAAATGCAAATATCATATAATGTCCCTGACACCTGAAATCTCAAAGATGATGCTAGTGAACTTATCTACAAAGTAGAAATAAACTCACAGACGGAGAGCAGGCTTGTTGCCAAGGGGAGGCGGGGTGGGGAGGGAAGGCATGGGAGTTGGGGATGAGAAAGTGTAGACCATGACATATAAGACCGATAAACAACAATAGCCTGTGATAAACCATGACGGAAAAGAATATGAAAAAGAATCATGTATATATACATATGTATATGGATAACTGAGACACTTTGCTGTACAGCAGAGATGAACATAACATGGTAAATCAACTACATTTCAGCAAAAAAAAAAAAAAAAAGGGAAAAGATCACATCATACTTAAGGGGGGAAATCTGGCTTCAAGTTCTTTTGTCTGAAGGATTTCAATAGCGGATGTTATTTTTTTTTGAAGATTTTCAAATACAGATGTTGAAGCGACTGAAAGTAACTAAGCCACACATGCTTCAGGACATGTGGCACTGAAAGGGATTCATGATACACAACAGGCTTTCTGTTTCAATGAGATTGAAGAGAAATGCAAGAGTGAGTCCTCAGCGCTGCATTTGTTAAACAAAATGCCTTAAAGAGGCTCCAGTTGTTTTTTTTTAACCGATAGTTCCCTGAATTAACCCTTCATCCTTCTGTAGGTGAGATTTGACTCCATGAGCAGTATTTAATGAATCACAATGGGACAAGAGAGTGGAACAAATTGATTGCATAACAATCTCGTGTTACCTGGTTGTAAACATCTTACAGAAACAAAGGAGCACGATCACAAACGCAGGAGTGTAATTCTGAAAACAGTTTTTGTGAATGACGTTTATAACTTGGCTTGCTCCTACGCAAACTCATTCATTTGGGCGATACTCATGCACAAGGACTGAGTTGATTTTTATAAATGAAATTGAAAATGTTAGTCGCTCAGTTGTGTCCAAGTCTTTGCGACCCGATGGACTATAGCCAGCCAGGCTTCTCTGTCTGTGGGATTATCCAGGCAAGAGTAGTGGAGTGGGTTGCCATTCCCTTCTCCAGGGGATCTTCCTAACCCAGGGATGGAACCTGGACCTCCTGCACTGCAGGCAGATTCTTTACTATCTGAGCCACCAGGGAGCCCAAAGCAATCAAACACAGTTACTCTAGGATTTCCCTGATGGTCCAGTGGCTAAGACTCCTTGCTCCCAATACGGGGGACCCAGCTTTGATCCCTGGTCAAGTGGCTAGACCCCATATGCCGAAACTTAAGGGTTTACATACCTCTACTGAGACCCGATGCAGCCAAATAAGTAGAGAAATATTTAAACACACACACGCACAATAAGTCCTGTTGTGAACACAGAAATACAACACCTAGGTTCCTCCTCATAAAAGAACTCGCTGTCCAGGGTCCTGATTTTCTTCCCGGAGGCAGTCCGTGTCCAGTGATGGAATCTAGGCTCTAAAGGATTGGCCACTATGGCTCGGCTCGGATGTGGGGGGCTTGCTGTAGAAATCAGTGCTATCCTGGCAAAGCTAGGTTGCACCTGCCCCATCATTCTTGCTCTCACGGACACCTTGCACTATCCCTCCCTCCCCACCAAATACATCTCAGTGTCCAGTTTTGCAGAGGTCCAGCTGGAAAAATTGGTACCTGGAGAGGTCTGAGAGAAGATGCTCTTAGGAAGCTAGTGTTTAGGAAGGGAGGTTCAAGAGGGAGGAGACAAACATATACCTATGGCTGACTCATGTCGATGGATGGCAGAAACCAACATCATATCGGAAAGAAATTATTCTCTAATTAAAAATAAATTAAGTTAAAAGATAAATATATATATACATAGTTTAATTAATGAATTACACCTCAGTAAAGCTGGGGGGAAAATGTTGAGGATCCTAAAGAACTTTTGTTTACTTAAATTGTGTCTATCAATGTTTCAGTTTAGTTCAGTCGCTCAGTCGTGTCCAGCTCTTTGCGACCCTATGAACCGCAGCATGCCAGGCCTCCCTGTCCATCACCAGCTCCTGGAGTTTACCCAAACTCATGTCCATTGAGTCGGTGATGCCATCTAACCATCTCATTCTCTGTCATCCCCTTCTCCTCCTGACCTCAATCTTTCCCAGTATCAGGGTCTTTTTAAATGAGTCAGGTTTTTGCATCAGGTGGCCAAAATATTGGAGCTTAAGCTTCAACATCATTCCTTCCAATGAACACCCAGGACTGATTTCCTTTAGGATGGACTGGTTGGATCTCCTTGCAGTCCAAGGGACTCTCAAGAGTCTTCTCCAACACCACAGTTCAAAAGCATCAATTCTTCTGTGCTCAGCTATTAATGTTTACCAGGGAAGAAATGGAAATGGATATATGTTTCAGTATTTACATGCTGCATGAATGATAATTTCCTTCAGTCGTGACCAACTCTTTGTGACCCTATGGACCATAGCCCAATGGGCTCATGTCTCCTTGGGATTCTCTAGGAAAGAAGACTGGAGTAGGTTGCCATGCCCTCTTCCAGAGGATCTTCCCGACCCAGGGATTGAACTCACATCACTTACATCTCCTGCATTGGTAGGTGGATTCTTGACCACTGAGCTACCTGGGAAGTGCATTTATGTGTTAATTCATCTTAAAATAACAATAAAATTATTACATGTTAATATAGATAATGCTATGTTATAATATTGTCTGTCTATACATAGATAATTTTATGAAAAACAACTCTATTTCCCAGAATAAAAGAATTCATGAGAAGTAAAAAAAAAGAAGATACTGTTTAGACGGTGAACTGCCCACCACCTGTGAGCATGGTGGGTGGCCATGTCCTTCTCAGTCTCCAGAAAAGAGGCTCAGGTGAAATCTGAGCCAATAATAGATATTTGTTCCAGGATGGATTTACAAATTGCTGTGTATGGCATACATGGCAGAAGGGAGGGGTTAAAAAGTTTTGTTCATCCAGTAGAAATTTTTTAATTGATAGAAAGTGCCACTCTTTTAAAAATATATATATATATATATATTATTTTTTCTATGTATTCATTTGTTTGGCTGTGCCAGATCTTAACTGCGGCAAGCCAAATCTTCAGTCTCCCTTGGAGCATGCAAACTCTTAATTGTGTTGTGTGGGATATAGTTCACCGACCAGGTATGGAACCCAGACCCCCTGCCTTGGGAGCTCGGCCTCTTAGCCACTGGACACCGGGGAAGTCTGTCATCTGGTAGCAATTTGTGTCACTTCATGAATTCTGTGTGTTGGGTAGATAGAAGGGCTTCCCATGTGGGGCTAGTGGTAAGCAACCTGCCTGTCAGTGCAGGAGACACAGGAGAGGTGGGTTCGATCCCTGGGTCGGGAAGATCCCCTGGAGGAAGGCATGGCCACCCACTGCAGTGTTCTTGCCTGGAGAATCCCATGGACAGAGGAGCCTGGCAGGCTGCAGTCCGTAGGGTTGCAATGACTCCAGCAAGACTGGAGTGACTTAGCACTCACAACACAGTGTAGATACAGGGTTCTATCTTTCACTCTCAACAGCAATGGAGAGGCACGTTTGCTTCATTCAACACTCTCCTGTTCTCTATTCTGTCCTTCCAGGGCAGGAATCTGTCTTCAGCTTTTATTTCGCATTATCTACACCCTTCAGCCTTTTTTATTGATGACCGCTGAGACCATTAGGCTCCAGTGACATCCATCGGGGGCTGTCAGGACCAATCCTCTGCCTTTTCTGCCTCACTTATTCTCCGAGGCGCTTCTCAGCAGATTAATGGATCCGAACCCTCGTTTCAATTATTTTTATTATGCCCGGCTACTGCTCGCTCCTATTAAAAATGAGAGTGTACAGTTCATTTAAGGATTCAATATTCCTGTGAAGCGGTAACTCAACGTCCATTTCTCCATTACCCCGACACCCACTCGAGGGACCAGATTTATAGAAGTGGCTCCCTTGTTGGAAGAACCTCGATGCCGTCCACTGAACACGGTTCGTATCAAGGGAAGTTTACCTCGAAAGGCTTAAATAATTACTAATGAAGTTCTCTGCAAGTTTATTCAGCTGCATCCACCGTGGTGATCAGAGCGAACTCAAGGCAAAACTATAAAGCTTTCTGCATTTCTAGGAGATGGGGTGATTTTGTGCTGAAAACAAACAGGGTTACCAAAGGTTGGGAAGGATAAATCAGGAATTTGGGATTCACAGGTACACATTACAAGATATAAAAAGTGGGAAAGTGGTGGAAAGAACCTAGTCGCCAATGCAGGAGATGCAGGTTTGATCCCTGGGTCCCGAAGATCCCCTAGAGGAGGAAATGGCAACCCACTCCAGTATTCTTGCCTGGAGAATTCCATGGACAGAGGAGCCTGTGGGATTCTCCGGGCAAGAATACTGCAGTGGGTTGCCATTTCCTCCTCCTCCAGGGGATCGTCACACAACCCAGGGGTCAAACCTGCATCTCCTGCATTGGCAGGTGGATTTTTTTTCCTGAGCCACCTGGGGAAGCCCCATATTTACATATATATATATATATATATATATATATATATATTTATATGTATACTTGAATAGCTTTGTTCCATACCTGAAACTAACTCAGCATTGTAAATTGAATATATTCCAATAAAAAGATAATGTACATTTTTGTGTGTGTTTTTGTTTTGAGTTTTTGTGTTTTTTTTTTTTTGCGTGTGTGTTTTATATGTTTCTTTTACGAACAAGCCACTTGCAATGAAAATATTTGGAAGGCATCAATTAATATGCAGAGGGTATTGTAATTAATAATCCATTAGCATGAAATTGTGTGACACAGTTGGAGGTCTGGAGCAGAGACCAGAGCCGCTGTTTATTTTGAATTAACATTTTGATGGTGTCTCCCTGTTTCTTTGTAAATTATGCGCCAAACAGGGTTGCAAATATTCTGCTACCAAGAAAGTACTGTGAAAAAGCATAAATTTCCAGGAGGCTTTGCTAATGTTATTTTTGCCTCTTGAAATTTTTTTTTTTTTTTTTGCCAGATTGAATAATGGGGGCTATCATATCTCACCACCGTGTTCCACTAGAGTTAGGACTTTGGTGAGCTATAAAAATAGAGGAAATTATTATTACATCATGCAGATATTGTCCCTAAGGCATTCAGCCATCTATCAATGAAATGTTCTTGAGTTGTGATGGTAAAGTTTATCACTATCAGTGACAGGAATTAAAGGGAAGTCTGTGAAAAATTGGCTAATAACAACCATGAGATAAGATCTCTTTTGTATTCTGCCCTTTTCTACATTCTTCCTTCCTTCCTTCCATCCATCCAACCTTTCTCCCTGCCTCCTTCTCCCCTTCCTTCATTTCGCGTTTCCAACACTCACTGTGCAATGACCTTGGCTTGACACCAAGGACAAAGCAAGATGAATAAAAAACCATTCCTAGCTTTAAGGAAGAGGCAAAAATGTACTCTGACAATGCAAAGTAGAGACAGAAACTTTGTTAGCCTGACTGCAATATTAGTATGCATAAAGCTAATACTTTACTGGTATAAACAAAGCTTGTACTTTAATAGTATAAATAAAGCTGAGCATGGAAGAAGTGATGCTTTTGAACTGTGGTGTTGGAGAAGACTCTTGAGAGTCCCCTGGACTGCAAGGAAATTCAACCAGTCCATCCTAAAGGAAATTGGTCCTGAATATTCATTGGAAGGACTAATGCTGAAGCTGAAACTCCAATGCTTTGGCCACCTGATGCAAAGAACCGACTCATTGGAAAAGACTCTGATGCTGGGAAAGATTGAGGGCAGGAGGAGAAGGGGACAGCAAAGGATGAGATGGTTGGATGGCATCACCGACTCAATGGACAGGACTTTGAGCAAGCTCTGGGAGATGGTGATGGACAGAGAAGCCTGGCATGCTGCCCCGTCCATGGGGTCGCAAAGAGATGGACACAACTGAGTGACTGAACTGAACTGAATATTTTTTTGGTTGTTGCCGTTGTATAGTCTGTCTGTCACGTCCGACTCTTTGCGACCCCATGGACTGTAACGCCCCAGGCTCCTCTGTCCATGGGATTCTCTAGGCAAGAACACTGGAGTGGGCTGCCATTGCCTTCTCCAGGGCATCTTCCTGACCCAGGGATCAAACCCCAGAGTCTGCTGCTTGGCAAGCAGATTCTTCACAGCTGAGGCACCAATACTGGATCATAGACTTGCAAGTTGCCAAGACAGTACCTCTTAAATGTCACCACAGCAAGAGAACGGTAACTATGGGAGCTTAGGGCATTAACCTTAGGTGGGTGATTAGTTTGCAACATATCCACGTATCGAATCATCACAGATGCACAGCCTTAAATGTACAGAATCTTACATGTCAGTTACCTCTCGATAAAATCCGGAAGAATGATGGTTGATCTCATCAAACTTTCATCTTTTGGACCGTGGTCCCCAGGCTTCAGGATCTAATGTGTGATTTGAATTTGGAGCTGATAATAGAAACACACTGCACCATCTGCCCGAGTGACTCAGTGGGAAAGAACCCTCCTGCCAGTGCAGGAGACGCAGGAGACATGGGTTCGATCCCTGGGTTGGGAAGATTCCCCTGGAGGAGGAAATGGCAACTCGCTCCGCTATTCTTGCCTGGAGAATCCCATGGACAGAGGAGCCTTGTCGGCTTCCATCCACTGGGTGGCAAAGAGTCGGACACGACCGAGGGCCTGAGGAGGCAGGCAGGCGGTGAACAACCATTCCGGAAACCATCCCCCCAACCCCTGCCCTCGATCCATGCAAGACCTGTCTTCCAAGACACGGGTTTCGTGTGCCGAAAAGGTCGGGGAACGCTGCTCTTCGACATTAAGGTGAGAGGGTGTGTTTTATAGGGTGGGAAATTTAGTTGAATAGAAGCTCCTGTATCATTCTGCAAGTAGAATGATATTCAAATACTGGGGTGGGGGGCACGTTCCAATGTTGATGGTTTCCGATACAGACCAGGGGTCCAGATGAACACAGAGCTCAGAAGCGTGAATTTCTGCCGGCCGTTATGTCTTCTCTCAGGAGCATGAGCTCTGCCTTCTCTGGGTTTAAATAACCGTGCTCCGCAGGCGACCCCTCCACTATTTCATCTCTGAGCTACTCGAGCAGTATTCTGAGAGGTGAAGAGTAAGGGACGACCCGGTCTTTGAGATGACAACTCCAAGAAAGGTCAGAGCAAAAACAACTCTGTGTGAAAAACAATTTGCATAGCAAATGATGCATTAAATGATGATTCGGCTTCGCCGTGATCGTAATTACGATGCTAACAGGGACACTCTCCACAAGGGTGATTGCTGGGAGCATGGAGGTAACACACTCGTAGCTCAAGACCTCACACAATACTTGTAGGAATCATCCCTTTAGATTCATTTAGAGGTCTATTTGGGGGCTTTTCCTGGTGGCTCACATGGTAAAGAATCTGCCTGCAATGCAGGAGACCTCTGGGTCAGGAAGATCCTCTGGAGGAGGGCATGGCAACCCACTCCAGTATTCTTGCTTGGAGAATCCCACAGACAGAGGAGCCTGTCGGGGCTATAGTCCACGGGGGTCACAAAAGAACTGACTGAGCAACTAAACCATATTCTGTTGTGTGCAAGGGCCACACTGCATTTATCCATTTTATTCGCTGAGGGACTCTTGAATGGCTTTCATCTTTAAGTAAGTGTCTGCTGTGAATATGGCTATACAAACGTTAGAGTCCCTTCTGTCCATTCTTTGGGGGTATTAACCAAGGACTGACATTTCTGGGACGGGTGATAACTCTGTTTAACTTTTTAGGGGACTGTAATACTGTTTTAAATTTAAGGTGTTTTTTTTTCTTTTTAAACTTTCTATTTTGTATGGTGGTGTATATATATATATATGCATATGTGGGCTTCCCTGGTGGCTCAGCTGGTAAAGAATCCTCCTGCAACGCAGGAGACTTGGGTTCGATCCCTGGGTGGGGAGGATCCCCTGCAGAAGGGAATGGCATCCCACTCCAGTGTTCTTGCCTGGAGAATCCTGTGGACAGAGGAGCCTGGTGGGCTACATTGCATTGGGGTCGCAAAGAGTTGGACGGGACTGAAGAATAGACTATGCTGCTGCTGCTAAGTCGCTTCAGTTGTGTCCGACTCTGTGTGACTCCATAGACCGCAGCCCACCAGGTCCCCCGTCCCTGGGATTCTCCAGGCAAGAACACTGGAGTGGGTTGCCATTTTCTTCTCCAGTGCATGAAAGTGAAAAGTGAAAGTGAAGTCGCTCAGTCGTCTCCGACTCTTCTCGACCCTGTGGACTGCAGCCCACCAGGCTCCTCCATCCATGGGATCCTCCAGGCAAGAGTACTGGAGTGGGGTGCCATTGCCTTCAAGATGTGTATATATAGAGTAGATATATATGAGTATCTAGTTTATAGATATATTCTATGTAGTATATAAATTATATTTTTATATCTCCTTCCATTATAGGTTATTACAAGATACTGAGTAGAGTCCCCTGTGCTGAAGAGTAGGTTTGTGTTGCTGTGTTCTTACACGCTGAGGTTTGTGCTCTTCTTTTGTGACCCCATGGACTGTAGCCCGCCAGGCTCCTCTATCCATGGGATTCTCCAGGCCAGAATACTGGAGTGGGTTGTCATTGCCTTCTGCAGGGGATCTTCCCGACCCAGAGATCAAACCTGTGTCTCCTGCGTTGGCAGGCGGATTCCTGACTATCTGAGCCACCAGGGAAGCCCATATTGGTTATATATTTAATATATAGTTGGTTGAGTCTGCTAATCCTGAGGTCATCATTTATCTCTCCCTCTCTTTTCCTTTGGTAACCATCAGTCTGTTTTCTATGTCTGTGAGTCGATCTCTGTTCGGCCAATGAAGTCATTCATTCTCCAAGATTTCATACATAAGTGATATCGCACGGTATTTGTCTTTCTGTGTCTGACTTACTCCGCTTAGTTTGATAGCCTCTAGGACCATCTATGTTGCTGCAATGAATGCGTCCATGGGGTCGCAAAGAGTCAGACACGACTGAGAGACTGAACTGAATCTTTAATAATCATGGAAAGAGAATGAACATATGTATAACTGAGACAGGTTGCTACTCCTGAAACTAACACAGCATTGTGAATCAACTCTCCTGCAATATAAAATAAAAACTAATTTTTTTAAAAAAGAAAAGTAACATAAAACTCATTATGAAAAAGCTTCCTAAAATCATGAAGATGCCCATCAACATTTCCTGTGTGTAGGGAGCCCCCTGCTGGTCCAGTGGTTAAGACTTCGACTGCAGGGGATGTAGGTTTGATCCTTGGCTAGGGAACTAAGATCGTACCTGCTATCTATGTTGTGTGGCAGAAGAATAAGAAACAAAGAAACAATACATTTCCTATTATCTAGATACACCCACCATTCCGTTGGTTATTCTCTATTAGGCGACCATTTAGCATCTGTTATGGTTATTGTTAGTGACTCTAAGTGACTCATGTCCGACTCTTTGCCACCCCGTGGACCGAAGCACGCCAGGCCTCCCTGTCCATCACCAACTCCCACAGCTTGCTCAAACTCATGTCCATAGGTCTGTGATGCCATCCAACCATCTCATTCTCTGTCGTCCCCTTCTCCTCCCGCCGTCAATCTTTCCCAGCATCAGGCTCTTTTCCAACGAGTCAGTTCTCATCAGGAGGCCAAAGTATTGAAGCTTCAGCTTCCACATCAGTCCTTCCAATGAATATTCAGGGTTGATTTCCTTTCGGATGGACTGGTTTGATCTCCTTGCAGTCCAAGGGACTCTCAAGAGTCTTCACCAGCACTACAGTTCGAAAGCATCAATTCTTCAGCGCCCAGCCTTCTTTCCCGTCTGTCTGAGCATTAAAAACCCGGATTAACTCAACCGGCTTTGTTCTGAGGCTCAAGGCTGCGTCTGTTAACAAAGATTGGACTTTCCCCACTGAGAGCCTGCCTGAAAAAATAGTCTATCCAGTGGAGACTTCACGAAGCCGGGCCTGAAACAATACCCTCACTCTATTTGCTGACATCTCAAGCATTAAATTAATGTTCTTGAGGCCGATTCATCAGCCTCCTAACCAGTCATTGGGATTCAATGCATGCGGATGGTTGCAGCGCAGAGCAGCCGGTCCGTGGAAAAAAGCGACTTTTCATTTTGCATCCAATCACGGAAACGAACAGCATCACGCAGCCGCCCGGAGGCTGGTGGGGGCTGAGACTCTAACGATGGAAGCAGGGAGCAGCAGAATTTTGTAACAAATACCGAAGAGGCCTTTGTAACCTGTGAACCCCCTTCATACCTCATGTTTTCAAATTTATCTTTTATTTTATTACCATCCTTAATTTTTTATAGACCACACATAGACCCCTCAAATTTATCTCTAATCTTTTAACCATCCTTAATGTTTATCACACGGGCTTACCTGGTGAAGGTAGCTCAGTTGTGTCCGACTCTTTTTGACCCCATGGACTGTAGCCCCGCCAGGCTCCTCTGTGCGTGGAATTCTCCAGGCAAGAATACTGGAGTGGGTTGCCATGCCCTCCTCCAGGAAATCTTCCTGACCCAGGGATTAAACCTGGGTCTCCTACATTGCAGGCAAAAATCTTAACCACCAGGCAAGTCCAAGAACACTGGAGTTGGTTACCATTTCCTTCTCCAGGGGATCTTCCCGACCCAGGGATCGAACCCACATCTGTTGCATTGCAGGCGAATTCCTTCCCACATGAGCTACCAAGAAGGCATCCTAAATGTTTATCATATGGGCTTCCCTGGTGACTTCGTGGTAAAGAATCCGCCTGCAATGCAGGAGACGCAGGTTCGATCCCTGGGTGAGGAAGATCCCCTGAAGAAAGGAATGGCAATCCACTCCAGTATTCTTGCCTGGAAAATCCCACGGACAGAAGCCTGGCGGGGCTACAGTCCATGGGGTCACAAAAGAGTCGGAGACAACCGAGCAACTAAATAGCAACAATTCAGGCAAAGCGATGCAAAGCAGGCGGTCTTTGTTTCCAGCCTGGAGGCACGCAGAAAATGACAGCTAGCCTGTTACAGAGTTGACACTGAAGATTCCAGAAAGGCTAGACGCTTGTTACAATATTTGAGATCGCTGACGCCTCTGTTCAGGTGTATCAACAAGCTCATGCTCAAGAAAGCCTAGAGTTGGAGAGACTTCCTTGAGGTCATTATGTAAGAGAGAGCTGCAAAACAAGGTCCTGCAGGAGGGAGGCAAAATTTACTCCAGAAAGCGTGGTAGAGCTTTATGAAAATCACAGAGGATGATCTAGTCCAGAGTATTAATGCAGTCCAACTATTCTTCCCCACTGGCTGGTGTGTGTGTGTGTGTGTGTGTGTGTGTCAATCGCCCAAAACCACAGAGCTTCATTAATGGGCTCTTTTTCTTTTTTTGGCTGCTGCATGCAGAATCTTACCTCCCCAACCAGGGATTGAACTCTTCTCCCTCTGTGGGAGTCTTAACCACTGGACCATCAGGGACATCCTTGGCTCTATTTTTTTTTGCTCAAATAAAAGTATAGTTGATTTACAATATCATGATAGTTTAGGGTGTGCAGCAAAATTATAACTTCAGCAAAGTTATTCAGCAGCAAGCCTGGGGTGCTGCAGTCCATGTGGTCACAAAGAGTCGGACACAACTGAGCAACTGAACTGATCGTACATATATACAAAGAGGTGCTTCCCTGGTGGCTCAGCTGGTAAAGAATCTGCCTGCAATGCCGGAGATCCTGGTTGAATTCCTGGGTCGGGAAGATCCCCTGGAGAAGGGATAGGCTACCCACTCCAGTATTCTTGGGCTTCCCTCATGGCTCTGGTGGGAAAGAATCCACCTGCAACGCCAGAGACCTGGGTTTGATCCCTGGGTTGGGAAGGTCCCCCGGAGGAGGGAATGGGTACACACTCCAGTATTCTGGCCTGGACAATTCCATGGATAGAGGAATACAGTCCATGGCAAGCTACAGTCCATGGGGTCACGAGGAATTGGACACGATTCAGCAAGTAACTAAGCAGAGCACACACACACATTCGTTTTGCGATTCTTTTCCTTTATATTATTGCAAAATGTTGAGGAGAGTTGCCTGGGCTATATAGTTCAGTCCTTATTTATTTTAACTATAATAGTGTGTATGCATACGTACCAGCCTCCTATGTATCCCTGTGTGTGTGTGTACTCAGGGCTGTTGTTCAGTTGCTCAGCCGTGTCCAACTCTTTGCAACCCCATGGACTGTGGCCCACCAGGCTCCTCTGTCCATGGGATTCTCCAGGCAAGAACACTGGAGTGGGTTGCCATGCCCTCCTCCAGGGGATCTTCCCGACCCAGGGATCAAACTCACATCTCCTGCGTTGCAGGCGGATCCTTCACCACTCTGCCACCATTCATGCCTAAATCCCGACTCCCCACTAACATCCTTCTCAATAGTGAAAAGCTAGAAGCATCTTCTCTAAGATCAAGGAGCAAGACAGGGATGCCCACCCTCGCCGTTTCTACTCAGCGTAGCTTTGGAAACCCTCGGTAGAGCAATCAGAGAAGAGAAAAAAAAGGGTGTGTGCTCTTTAAGACGCTCTTTGTCGGATCAAATTAAAGCAAGCTGGCTAAACGGTTCTAATGGTTCTTAGAGAAGCATCCAGTCGCCGGGGATGGTTTTCCTTTTGGAAATATTTGTCCAGGGATTTCAGAACAGCCGGAACTGTGGCGGAATAAATCGGTTCTAAAACAAAGCCTCGGTCCGTTGTCTGTAATCCGCGCTAATGCCTTTCCCGGGCATTTGTGGCTTTGCTGGCGAGAGACACACAAGAGCCCATGATATGTGGCTGCAGGCCAGGGTCTTACTTTATGAATGTCAGTTTGGGTTTTACAAAGCAAGGCAGGCAAGGATACCTTGAACCTTGCAAGGCTGGAAGCTGATACACGGTCTGGCATCCTCCTGTGTTTGAACTCCTAATAGTCACCCAGGATTCCCTCGGAGCTCAGTAGTTTAAAAAAATCCTCTTGCCAATGCAGGAGATTTGGGTTCAATCCCTGGTTTAGGAAGATCCCCTCGAGAAGGAAATGGCAACCCACTCCGGTATCCTTGCCTGGGGAATCCCAGGGACAGAGGAGCCTGGTGGGCTACAGTCCATGGGGTAGCAAAGACCCGCACACGACTGAGCCACTGAATGATAACAAATATTCTCACATCTGTGCTTTGGAGCTTCTGCCTCCTTTACAAAGAGCGTTTTCAAATCCTCTAGCCTCTTGAGCTGTTCGAATAACTTAAATAAGCGCCCAGACAGTTGTACTCAGAGGATCGACACTTTAATATTTCCGAGAGCGAGTAAGGGCCAGAGGTTACACAAACAGCGTTCTTCGCAGGAGGAGAGCAAGAAGGTTTGCAGCTTGTTTTTCCTCTGAATAAATAACACGGTCAGGGAAGCTTATGAATTAAAAAAAAAAAAGAAAAAGAAAAAGAGACTTTAAAGTCACCGAGAAAGCAGACAGGCCAATAAAAGAGATTCATGATTTAAGAAGCTTGGAACATCAAAGAAATAGACAGTTGATGTTTTATTTGTACAATTGTGGAGGGAGGTGGCAGACGGATGTCTGAAATGACAGGCATAGGGGATACACGTCAGTGGATTTGAGACATTTATTTTCATAAATATAGAAAACGTAGAGAGCTTCTCCCTTATCGCTTTTAAGTACCTTCCCGTTTTCTGGCATTAAAATAAAGTTGTATGCCGATAGGAAATTTCTACCAAAGCACCTGGCTGAGAGGTGCGTTTCTGGGAAAGACAAAAGAAAGCGTCAGCATTTAGCAAGCTTTAGCATTTAAATGCAAGCCCAAGGGTGTTGCAGGAAAAACAAAAAACAACAGGAAACTCCCCAAGCACAGGCTTTAAAAATAATGAGATTAGCTTGCGTTGACTTCACGCTTATCTGTCATCTCCAAGCAGTTTGCTGCTGCTGCTAAGTCGCTTCAGTCGTGTCCGACTCTGTGCGACCCCATAGACGGGGCTGACAAATAACACACAGCGTTAGCCTTGTATCAGGTAAGTAATGAAACGGTAAACAATCCACCTGCCAAGGCAGGAGACGTGGGTTCGATCCCTGGAGGAAAGAAAGTGAAGTCGCTCAGTCGTGTCCGACTCTTTGCGACCCCGTGGACTGTAGCCCGTCAGGCTCCTCCGTCCATGGGATTCTCCAGGCAAGAGTACTGGAGTGGGTTGCCATTTCCTTCTCCAGGGGATCTTCCCGACCCAGGGATCGAACCCAGGTCTCCCGCATTGCAGCAGATGCTTTAACCTCTGAGCCACCAGGGAAGGTAGATCCCTGCAGGAGGGCATGGCAACCCCTCTCCAGTATGCTTGCCTGGAGGATCTCACGGACAGAAGCGATCCCAGTCCACGGGAATTGCCAAGAGTCGGACAGGACTGGAGCGACTAAGCATAGCAAATGGTGTGTTTTCGATCCCAAGAGGGAAGAGGCGTTGAACTTTGGGCAAGGACCGCAAAAGACACCTCGAAACGCCAGCTACACTGTCCCCCAACCCCTCAGGACCCCATCTGCTCAACCTGGGTGTTTTCAATCCTCCCGCCAAGCCCCTCTGGTTTAAAGCTCCAGGACTGCAACCAACGCAGAGCCTGATGCTTCTGAGTTTAAACTGAGAACTCGCCCGATGCATGGAAAATAGCTCCTGCCCCAAATCCCTCGTAAAATGGCTTGGAAAGGGGTTTCTATGCGCTGTCTCAAATCCTCGTGAGCTGGGGCTTGGAAATCCCTAAAGCTCCTTTGGACTAGGACCCAGGAGGTTAGATTTAGTCTGATTCCAAAGGAGCTGAGCTAAGGATGTTCAGAGTGGTCCTGGCAGGGTATCGCAAGCAGTCCTCCTTGTCTCTTGCGTAGCAGATGGCACGATTCTCCCGATGAAAAAGGGGTAACGCCCAGCACCGGGCCTCCATTTCCGCAGGGACTGAAATTCTGAACCAGCTCATGCAACCTCACTCTGGGTAAACCCCACCTCTTTCTTCTTATCAGTCCTCCAAGAACATTAAAAGGAATTTTAATTCGGATTTTGCAAATAGGGAGAAGGTACAGATTCTGTGAATATATATTTCATACGGTTGGATATTAACACCTCCGAGGGACCTTCAGTTTCCATTTTGCAAAAAAAGGCAGAGAACTCGAGAAAATAATAGGACCCCCAAGGATGCTTCAAGCTAACAACCCACGTCTCTACTTGGCTTCAGGGGGTGAAGGGGACCTACCCACTGAGACACTGTCCCCCAGAGAATCTGGGACGACAGAGGATGAGATGGTTGGATGGCATCTCTGACTCGATGGACATGAATCTGAGCAAACTCCCCGGGAGATGGTGAAGACAGGGCAGCCTGGAATATTGCAGTCCACGGGGTCACAAAGAGTCGGCCACAAGTAAGCGAATGAACAAAAAAACAACAAACTTTACGTTATAGGGGCTCCGAGAGATTCTTTGCCAAGAGATGGGAGAATTAAAAGCAGGAAAAAAGAAACCTGAGTTCAGATGTCAGCCTTAGGGACGTGCTGTCTCTTTATGCCAGTAAATTGACAAAGAAGAGGTTCTGGAGACTTTCCATCTCATAAGAAGCTTGTGTCTCTTTATTAACATTATGCCTGAGTCCATCCCGTTATTCCAGGACCTAGGGCCAGACTTCAGACTCTGATGGAGATTGTGTCAGTGACAGCTTGGACAGATATATTGAGAAATGACCAGAAAGGCTAATTTCTAAAAGTTTTATAGGTGAGAAAGAGCATAAGATCTGACTTTTTCCGGAGGCTGAAGCCCTGTACGAAATAATGGTCTCTAAATAGCAAAAAAAAAAATTGGCAATCTGTACTCCCTTTACTGGAATTTAGACACTTAAATATCAGAAGTGTTTTCCTTTCTTTTTTCCAAAGGCAACCTGGACACTGTAGAAAATAAGACAGCATGATTTGATGTATTTAAAATGCCTAGTGTCTTCTGAAGGTAAGAGCTGGTTTTGGAATTATAATTTTTAATGCCCTAAAGTGCTCTTTGAGGCTTTCCCTGGAAATTCTTTCTAAAAGCATTTCCCTGAATTTTTTTTTTAAATCTGCATTTGGAAAAAAGGGACTTGGCTACATTATTTGGTGTATATTAAAAACCAAATCATGTGCGTATGTGAGAGTTGGACCATAAAGAAGGCTGAGCACCAAAAAGAATTGATACTTTTGAACCCTGGTGCTGGAGAACACTCTTGAGAGTCCTTTGGACAGCAAGGAGGTGGAACCAGTCCATCCTAAAGGAGATCAACCCTGAATATTCATTGGAAGGACTGATGCTGAAGCTGAAGCTCCAATTCTTTGACCTCCTGATGTGAAGAACTGACTCATTGGGAAAGACTCTGATGCTGGGAAAGACTGAAGGCAGGAGGAGAAGGGGACGACAGAGGATGAGATGGTTGGATGGCATCACCGACTCAATGGACATGAGTTTGAATAAGCTCCGGCAGTTGGTGACGGACAGGGAGGCCTGGCATGCTGCAGTCCATGGGGTCCCAAAGAGTCATGACTTGGTAATTAAAAGACCAAAACCAAGTGGGCTTACTAGGAGGCGATGGTGGTAAAGTACCTGCCCACCATTGCAGGAGACATAAGAGACATGCGTTCGATCCCTGGGTCAGGAAGATCCCCTGGAGAAGGGCGCGGCAACCCTCTCTAGTATTCTTGCCTGGAGAATCCCATGGACAGAGGAGCGTCCATGGGGTCCCGAAAGAGTCAGACAAGACTGAAGCGACTTAGCAAGCACACACTAAGACTAAAAGCTTACCCTCCAGTCCTTGTAACTTTATCTGGATTAAAAAGTTTGCTTCTACTCACAGAATTGAAAGAAGGGGTCGGGGGGGGTGGGAAGATCAGAAAGCTGTTTCCCATGGGGACAAAAAAATTAGAACACGGAACCTTGGGGAAATTAGAAATGTCTGTGTAAAATGATTTATGTTTAAACGATTGTAATGAAAACATAATGAAACTTCTCTCTTTAGGAGAACAATGTTTATTGTTAATGGCCATTTTAATAGAGCTCTGTTCATTGTCCCGTCTCCTTTTCTTAAATACTGAATTACCCAGGTGCATATGGCCAATTTCAAGAGGCAGAGTCTGTGCTCACATACCTGATATTCTTGAGCGCTAAATCTCTGTGCTTCTTTAACGAGTCTCCCTTAACGTTGAAACTGACTCATTGGAAAAGACCCTGATGCTGGGAAAGATTGAAGGCAGGAGGAGAAGGGGGCGACAGAGGATGAGATGGCTGGATGGCATCACTGACTCGATGGACATGAGTCTGAGTGAACTCCGGGAGTTGGTGATGGACAGGGAGGCCTGGCCTGCTGCAGTCCACGGGGTGGCAAAGAGTCGGACACGACTGAGCAACTGCACTGAAATGAAAGTTGAAACAGGAAGACATCATGGGGGGTAAATTTTAAAGTGCTGGTTGGTTTGTTGGGGGAAAGATGCTCAGAGAATTCTCAGTCCTTGGCATATGCAATGTTCTTAGATGTCAAAGCATTCCACCAACACTGGGCATTCCCCATCAGTAAAATGTACGGAACCTTAGATAAGGTGGACGTCTCTGAGTTTTTCCATTGAGGCACAAGGCAGATGCTGTTATATTTTGATAACAATTTTTATTCATCTCTTTTCATTCTATCTGATCCAGCTTGTATTCCCCGCTCCCCCTTTGTTATACATGATAATCCTGGAACAATTACCCAGCCAAACATCTTTGTCCTGATTTCTGAATATTTAGTTTAATGAAGATTTCGGCCCTGTGGCTCAGATTATCAAACCCTTTTAGGCACTCCCAGTAATTAAAAAAAAAAAACTTGTCTCACTCATTTTGAGAATTCTACAAATGTTGAATGAATAAGACATCTGTTTGAATATCATTTCTTTGAGGGTGAATCAACTTAAATGTTTTGAGACACTTTGGGGTTCTCTGGTGGCTCAGATGGTAAAGAATCTGCTTGCAAAGGATCAGACTCCAGAGACCTGGGTTCAGTCTCTGGGTTGGGAAGATCCCGTGGAGGAGGAAATGGCAACCCACTCCAGCATTCTTGCCTGGAGAATCCCATGGATGGAGGAGCCTGGTGGGCTACGGTCCATGGGGTTGCCAGAGTCAGACACAACTTCGTTACTAAACCACTCACACGATTACCACTTTCTGATAAAAAATAATAATAATAATAAACATGTGTGATGAGGGATGTAAGGTTTTGAAAAGAGGGATTTCCCCGGTCCAGTGGTCAAGACTTAACCCTCCAGCACAGAGGGTGTTGGTTTGATCTGTGTTTGGTGATCTCTGGTCCCATATTCCTTGTGGCCAAAAAAGGCACAGCATAAAACAGAAGTGATATTGTCACAAATTTTCAAAGGCTTTATAAAAAAATCATCTAAAAAAAGAATTTTGAAAACATAGTTTATCACGGAAGAAATGGAGACGATGATTAATGGAAGAATGAAGTAGGCCCTTTTGTGATCGTAAGGAATAGTTTATTTATGCAAACAGACTGAAAGTTTGACTGTAGGCATTTAGCAGCATGAAAAATGGAACTATAGATTTTTCCAAGTCTGAAATTTCATAATGCACGGGCAGAGTTAATTTCCCATGGGAATGTTGGCGATTGAGTCACAGAGCATGCATGATACAGCTTGACAGAGGGCTAGACTTTGAATATTGGGAGAGTCTGCTATTTTAATGATTATTTTTCAGACCTTATTGCCATTGGGTTAGAATTCCAAGTTCTGTAGTGAGTTTCGCTACACCTCATTAATCATTGATGGGATAAGAATTTGGTTCTTTGTTTCAAAAAGTGTTGAGGGTACATATAAGGTTTACTTAAATTACTGAACAACTTGACATATATTTGTGTCCCAGTTTAACGATGCAGTGAGGAGAAAGTGAGCATTAGTCGCTCTGTCCTGTCCGACTCTTTTCGACCCTCATTGGACTGTAGGCCGCCAGGCTCCTCTGTCCATGGGATTCTCCAGGCAAGAATACTGGAGTGGGTTGCCATTTCCTCCTCCAGGGGATCTTCCCGACCCAGGGATCAAACCTGAGTCTCCAGCATGTCCTGCATTGGCAGGCGGGTTCTTTACCACTATGTCAACTGGGAAGCCCACATATGTGTAAATGTGTGTGTGTGTGTGTGTGTGACTTCTCCACCATATTTATTTGTATGACTTCCCCAATGGTTTAAGCAGTAAACAATCTACCTGCAATCCAGGAGACTCAGAGATGCGAGTTCGATCCCTGGGTCGGGAAGATCCCCTGGAGGAGGGCATGGCAATCCACTCCAGTGTTCTTGCCTGGAGAATCCCCATGGACAGAGGAGCCTGGCGGGCTACATCCACGGGGTCACAAAGAGTGGGACATGACTGAGCATGCACGCATAGATACATAATAGGAAGGATTTATCACAGTGAGGTTTTTGAGTATGGGGTGTACTGATTAAGAAATGGTGCTCCCCTGGAGGCTCACATGGTAAAGACTCTGCCTGCACTGCAGGAGACCTGGGTTCGATCCCTGGGTTGGGAAGATCCCCTGGAGGAGGGCATGGCAACCCACCCCAGGGTTCTTGTCGGGAGAATCCCCACGGACAGAGGAGCCTGGTGGGTCCCATACTATAACATTATTTATGATAGCAAGTATATGCAATACTAAGGATATATAATAGTAAGTTTTATGCTTATGGCACGTATTGATTGAAATGTATACTGTATGACATTGTTTATAATAACCATACATATGCAAAGATATAACAGTAAGACTTTATAACAGTAACATTTGTTAATTGATAATAATAATGTTTGTTTCTTTACAATAATAACGTTTGTAAGACGCAGAAGGAAATGGCAACCCACTCCACTACTCTTGCCTGGAAAATTCCATGGATGGGGGAACCTGGTAGGCTACAGATCTTGGGGTCGGTCGCAAAGAGTCGGACACGACTAAGCAACTCACACACACACAAGACACGGAAGAGGAGAGAGACAGACTCCCTGCCCCATACCCTCCCAGATGTCGGAGCCAGTCTGCCCTGAGCCAGCTACCCTGGGTCTCTGGTGTCTAGACACACTCTCTGCCCTGAGAAGAGAGAGCTCAGCTCCTGCTACCAAAGGGCATCATTTCTCTGGTCTTCCTCCCAGACTGTCCCAGGAAACTGCCACGCTATTTTCTGTAAACTGCTTCCAACTACGATACTGGAGACAGATGTCGTCCTCCCTGCAGCGGAATAAACCCCCTCCTTCCCCAGGCTGGGAGAGAGATGCATTTCTTATTTATCCTTTGGGCCCCAGCTCCAGGTGCGGAGACACGACCCCCCGCTCACCCGGAGGGGAAGGGAGCCTTGTCTTTGGAGAGGACAAACATGTCCTGGGCTGTCCTCAGCCTTGATTATGCATTCTTCAAAAGGTTTTTTTTTTTTTTTTTTGAGTCTGGTTTCAAAAGAATGCAGATTAGCGTGCTGTCTTTGATCTCCCGGTCCCTGGGAGTCTCAGGTAAATTCCACTTTTGTATTGACTTAATTGTTCCTGTCAGCCCCAGACTGGCTGGTGTCAGATTTCCTAAACTATTATTTTTATGAGCAGGCACTGGGCATTCTGGCTCATTCAAGCCGTTCATCTCTGCTGTTTAGCTTCTTTCGCAATGTGGAAATTCTACGGATGTTTCAGCCCGCTGTTCCTGTTATCCATTGCTCAGTCGTGTCCGACTCTTTGCAACCCCATGGACTGCAGCACACCAGGCCTCCCTGTCCATCACCAACTCCCGGAGCTTGTTCAAACTTATGTCCATCGAGTCGGTGATGCCATCCAACCATCTCATCCTCTGTCGTCCCCTTCTCCTCCTGCCCTCAATCTTTCCCAGCATCAGGGTCTTTTCCAGTGAGTCAGCTCTTTGCATCAGGTGGCCAAAGTATTGAAGTTTCAGCTGCAGCATCAGTCCTTCCAATGAATATTCAGGACTCATTTCCTTTAGGATGGACTGGTTGGATCTCCTTGCAGTCCAGGGGACTCTCAAGAGTGTTCTCCAACACCACAGTTCAAAAGCATCAATCCTTCTGCGCTCAGCTTTCTTAATAGTCCAACTCTCACATCCATACATGACCACTGGAAAAACCATAGCTTTGACTAGACAAACCTTTGTCGGCAAACTAATGTCTCTGCTTTTTACTACACTGTCTAGGTTGGTCATAGCTTTTCTTCCAAGGAGCAAGTGTTTTTTAATTTCATGGCTGCAGCCAACAGGCTGTGATTGCCCTAAAATGTAATGAGAGTTGCAAAAACACCATCTAAGACCCTGTGTTAGTTTCTCACTTGTGTCCCACTCTTGTGTGACCCCAGGGACCACAGCCCTAACTGACTCTTTGTGACCCCATGGACTGTAGCCCACCAGGCTCCTCTGTCCGTGGGATTCTCCAGGCAAGAATACTGGAGTGGGTTGCCATGCCCTCCTCCAGGCCGTCTTCCCGACCCAGGGATCAGACCAAGGTCTCCTGCATTGCAAGCAGATTCCTAATCGTCTGAGCCACCAGGGAAGCCGTATCTAAGACAGGGTGGTGATATATACTTCCTACTCTTATTTGTGCTACAAGGTCCAACATGATTTCTATCTGGTAGAAAAACTGAGTCATTGAGGGATTAAAAAAAAAAACAAAACAAATCTCCCCAGAGCCTACATCTAGTCAGACACTGAATCAGAATACATTGGAGTTAGGCTTCCAGTTTTTGATGAGTTTGCAAAACTGCCATTCAACTTTATATCCATTGACATACAGATCGGAGCAGTGTTTGTACTCCAGGAATGAGCATGGCCGACCAGGCAAAGGTGGTTTTATTGGGTTTTGTTTCATTTGCTCAAAGGCTTCCGTGGATCACCTTGCTGGTTTGAGTCTGAAACATTTTTCTTTTCTCGAAAGCACAGATCAAGACCCGATCAAGGTAGCATTCGTCTTGCCCAGGGAGTTCATTAGAGTCATCTTGCATGCCTGGTCAGTTGTGTCTGACTCTTTGTGACCCCGTGGACTGTAGCCCGCCAGCTTCCTCTGTCTGTGGGATTCTCCAGGCAAGAATACTGGAGTGGGTTGCCGTTTCCTCCTGCGGGGGATCTTCCCGACCCAGGGATCGAACCCGTTTCCTTGAGTCTCCTGCCTTGCAGCCGGGGATTGTTCACCTTTGAGTCACCAGGGAAGGTCTACCATTTGTAATATTCTTTTTTTTTTCTTTCATTCATTCATTTATTTATTTTTGGCTGTGCTGGGTCTTCATTCCTGCGTGGGCTTTTTCTCTAGTTTCGGTGACTGGGACTACTCTATTTGTGGTCTTGGGGCTGCTCCTGTTGCAGGGCAAGAACTCCAGGGTCCACAAGCTTTAGCTGTTGTGGCGAGAACGGGCTTAGTTATTCCGTGCCACGTGGGATCTTCCCAGTTCAGGGATCGAACCCGCATCCCCTGCATCGGCAGGCGGATTCTTTACCACTAGATCACCAGGGAAGCCCCTGTCATGCATGTTTCAACTCTGGCTTGATAGACTGCTGACCACGTGAAAAACCAAAGAAGCCAGACGTGGGAATGCTCAGTCGAAAGGTCAGGAAGGGTCTGAGACGAAGAAGAAGCTCAAGAGCGTTGTCCATCTGGATGCAGAACGACTCACGTGTTTACTGGCAAGAATTTGTTACGACTGCAACAAGCTGCGGCTGGCGTGCGCTAAAACTGGGGCTTTGACTCGTGTGTTGGAAAAGTAGTGTAGAGCTTTACCATTTCAAGGGTTTCAGAACGTCGTTAATGTTTCTGCTCCAACTTCCTGCAGGAATAATTACACGGTTGCTAAGGAGGGTAATTAAAGCCGCAGGTACAACCGTCACATTTTAGGTGAAGGCCTTTCTGTGATCCATGGATGCCTTCTGTACCAAGTGGTCTTGATTCTTTGCATTTTTCTCTCTCTCTCTGTGTGAATTTTTATTAAACTGATTCTCTTCTCATATAAGAAAAGAAACGTTTCTCAGAAATGTAGTGTATAAACCAATGCCTCCTGCTTTGGAAGTGCAGAGGCTGAACAGTGTGGAGATTCCTGAAAAAACCTGAAATAAAATTACCATGCGTGTATGCATGAGGGCATGCGTGCGTGCATGTGGGCATGTGTGGTGCATATGTGCTAAGTCGCTTCAGTCATGTCCAACTCTGTGCGACCCCACGGACTGTAGCCCAAGGGGCTCCTCTGTCAAGGGGATTCTCCAGGCAAGAATACTGGAGTGGGTCGCCATGCCCTCCTCCAGGGGATCTTCCCAACCCAGGGATCAAACCTGAGTCTCTCTTGTCTCCTGCAAAGGCAGGTAGGTTCTTTACCCCTGGCACCACTTGGGAAGCCCTAAAACCACCATATGACCCAGGAATCCCACTCCTGGGGCTCTACCCTGAGAAAGTCATAATTCAAAAAGATACATGCGCCCGCAATGTTCATTGCAGCAGTATTTACAAGAGCCAAGACGTGGAAGCTACCACAGGACATATTAATTCCAACACTTGAAGTCACCAGAATTTCCAACAAAAGTTACCGAAGCCTGATCTTCACTTATAATTCATTTTTCCAAATTCATACTCTTGAATTTTCTGTAGTCTGAAGAGACCGTTTACTCTCCAGTTCATGGCATATAACACGGACAGAGCTTTTCACATAATTTTCTCTTTCAGACAATTAGGAGACAAGTTCCCTGTTAAGGAAGAGAAGTCTCATACCCGTCTGGAAGAGTTACTGGACAGGGTGCGTAATTAAGAAGGACAAACACACATGGGCTTTCTCAGTCCCATGTATTGGGTGGCAAGTCCCATAAATTGGATTCAACAGATTGTTAATAGGAACTGTACTGAGAAGAAAAAAAAAAAAAGGGACAGAGTCTTTGAACAAATGAGTTTGGGACCCAGTAATGGTCTGACGAAGTCACCTGACTGCAGGGAGTTCCTTGCTGAACTGTCTCAAAAATGCTCCTCCTTCCAAACGTGTGACGAGTGAGACTATCTCAGAAATGCTCAAGGAGAGGAACTGCTGTGAACAGGTTTTCAAGTTAAACTGAAGAAAAGGAGTGTTTGACAAGGGAGGGGGAAGCCTCCTGCTATAATGTTCTGATGAACATCCCCTTGGAAATGACATTCGAATGAGTTGATGTGATTTATCTACCCGTATAGGAGGAGCACACAGCCAAAGTCACGTGTAGAAATGCTCGTAGAAGTGCTATTCACAACAGAGAAAAGGTGGGGGAGAGATAAATTAGGACATTGGGATTGACCTGCACACACTCCTATATATAAAATAGATTACCTATAAGGACCTACTATATAACACAGGGAATGTAATGACCTAAATGGGAAGAAAATCCCCCAAATAGTGGATATATGTATATGTATAACTGAGTTCCTTTGCTACACACCTGAAACCAGCAGAATATTGTAAATCAGCTATACTGTGATAAAGCTTTTTTTAAAAAGACATATTCCAGGATGAATAAAAAAAGAAAGGAAAAAATGGTGGAAACATTATAGGTGTTTACCATGGAATAATGGACAAATAAACTGTGCTGTATGCGTACAATGAAATATTTTCGTTCAGTCCCTAAGTCGTGTCTGACTCTTTGTGATCCCATGGACTGCAGCACACCAGGCCTCCCTGTCCTTCACCAACTGCTGGAGCTTGCTCAATCTCATGTCCATAGAGTCGGTGATGCCATCCAACTATCTCATCCTCTGTCGTCCCCTTCTCCTCCTGCCCTCAATCTTTCCCAGCATCAGGGTCTTTTCCAGTGAGTCAGTTCTTTACACCAAATGGCCAAAGGATTGCAGCTTCAGCTTCAGCATCAGTCCTTGCAATGAATATTCAGGGCTGATCTCCTTTAGGATGGACTGGTTGGATCCCTTTGCATTCCAAAGAACTCTCAAGAGTCTTCTTTAGCACCACAATTGGAAAACAATCCATTTTTCAGTGCTCAGCCTTGCCTGTGTTCCAACTCATACATGGGTACATGATTACTGGGAAAACCATAACTTGGCTGAATGGACTTTTGTCGGCAGAGTGATGTCTCTGCTTTTCAAGATGCTGTCTAGGTTGGTCATAGTTTTCCTTCCAAGGAGCAAACGTCTTTTAATTTCATGGCTGCAGTCACCATCCACAATGATTTTGGAGCCCAAGTTTATAAATGTCCATATTGGGTTTCCTTGGTGGTTCAGATGGTAAAGAATCTGCCTGCAGTGCAGGAGACCCCGGGTTTAATCCCTGGATTGGGAAGATCCCCTGGAGGAGGAAATGGCAACCCACTCCAGTATTCTTGCCTGGAGAATCCCGTGGACAGAGGAGCCTGACGGGCTATAGTCCACAGGGTCACAAAGAGTCGGACAAGGCTGAATGACTGACTATTGCTGCTGGAGAGTTCCATTTTAGGGGGGAATAGTAATAGCAATTATTTATTAAGTACTTACGCTACAGACAATATAGTACTTTAAGTTGTTATTGATAGTTCTTTTGCTTTTTAACTTTAAAAAAGAACTGTATTGATGAATAGTTGGTGGGAACAAGTTACCACGAATTGACACCCGAAGAGGTCAAACTGAGGGACTGTATCACGCTGAAATCAGGAGACCGAGACCGAAATCGCAGAAAGAGAAGGACACAAGTCACGTGTTCAGAGTCGGCTGGAGGGGAGAAAACTATGTACCTCTCCTCAGAGACGCAGGGGTAGGCAGGGCAGAGGTCACTGCAGGTCAAAGCAAGGAGAGCTGGGGACGCTGAGCCTGGGATGTGTTGGGTCAGCCTCAGACGACATCAACAGTTGACGAACGTGATTATCGGATAAAAGACACTTATTTTAAAAGGTCTTGGCAATTAGTGAGGGCCATTATCCTGCAGTTTCAGATCTCTTCCTTCCTCTCCCAGTTAAATCTATTCCCTGCAGGACCCACGCACCTTATGTCCGCCCTGTAAAAGGGACAGGTGCGTCTTCATAACACTGCATCCTGGCTGCTCCTGGAGCTGCGGATCATTTAATTATTTAGTTTTTATAGGACCGCAAGCTCTTGTCAGCTTAATTAAAGCTCTGATTTCCTCTGGGACATGTAGATGAACTTGTTAGGCAAGGACTAAGAAATCTCCAGCGGACGAGTTTGGAGAAAGTAAATAGGTGAAAAGGAAAGACGAGAGACTCTTTGCGGAGTTATGGGAATCCGAGTTGCAAAGAAAGGTACGCTGGAGGAGGGCAATGGCAACCCACCCCAGTATCCTTGCCTGGAAAAGTCCATGGACAGAGAGGCCTGGCGGGCTGCAGTCCGTGCGGTTTCAAGACTGAGCACAGGTGCATGAGGTCGGAGGGAGACGGGTTGGTAGCAATAACCTGATAGAACTAAATAAGAAAAAAGAAATGTACTCAATAAAAAGAAGAAAAGAATATGTCTTGCTACAAAATTTGGAGAGACCTTAAAATTTGGAGAGACCTTAAATTGCACTTTTACTAGCTCTATGAAGTCAATTTGGTACCGTCATAATATCCATTTAATTCCATCTCTTCCTCTCTGTTCTATTATTTGGGCTCCTGCTCCTCCTTTGTCTCTCTTTTTTAAAAAAAGTATTTATTTACGGCTGTGTTAGGTCTTCACTGCCGAGTGCGGGCTTTCTCTCTAGTTACGGTGGGCAGGGGCTGTTCTGAGTTGTGGTGAGCGGGCTTCTCGTTACGACGGATGGCTTCTCTTGCTGTGAAGCGCCATTTCTGCAGCACGACGGCTCAGTACTCAGTACTGCACAGCCTGAATGACTCTGTGGCATGTGGGATCTTCCTGGGCCAGGGATCGAACACGGGTCCCCTGCATTGCGAGGCACCTTCTTCACCCCTGGCCCACCAGGGACGACCCCCTCCTTTCTCGCTCTCTCCTTTTTTTTTTTTTTTTTTTCTGGCCATGGAAGAAGCATTAACCATGAAAATATGGGTATAGATATGCAAATCCTAACAAAATTTCCAGGACATTTTCAGGAGGATGGCCACTAGAAACCCACAGACGGCAGTAACATTCTCTTCCTTAAACCAAAAAAAGCGGCCCAACAGGAAGCAAAGAAATAAACACACACACACAGTAAAAATGTATCAAGTGTTGTCTCTAGAGTCTCCCAAATGCACACAAGCTTGGTAACTGGCTGGAAAAATAATACATAGCATTATTGTTATGTATCCCCATAATGTTACAAGAACAGCTTTCTTGTGGTTGAGTTGCTCAGTCTTGTCTGACTCTTTGCGACCCCATGGACTGCAGCACGCCAGGCCTCCCTGTCCATCACCAACTCCCGGAGCTTGCTCAAACTCATATCCTTTAAGTCGGTGATGCCATCCAACCATCTCATCCTCTGTCGTCCCCTTCTCCTCCCGCCTTCAAGCTTTCCCAGCATCAGGGTCTTTTCCAGTGAGTCGGCAGTTTGCATCAGGTGGCCAAAGTATTGGAGCAGCTAAGACTTGTTAAAGTCAGTGCGACATGTAAGAAGGAGAGCATGGGAAAGAGCTACATTGGTAAAGACTATAGAGATCCAATGCAGACTTTTCTTGTCTTTGCTCTCTGATAACAGACATGGGTTTTCTGTTTATCACCAGCTGCAAACTCCAGGGTTATATTCCAGAGTCCCTGCCAAGCAAAGGTCCCTTGAACCAGGGAGCTGGTCACACAGACACATATGTACCCCGTGATCATCCATCATTCTCCTCCAGGCATGGAAGCCCACAGAATGAATTTTCATGGTTGATTTCATGATGCTGATATCTTGGTTTATCTTATCCCTTGCCTCACCCATAGAGAATCGCATCTTACCTACTAACTGTTGACTTTAAAAAAAAACACGCACCACGAGAGTTGCGTGAGTGTGTGCTCATTCATGTCCGACTCTTTGCGACCCCGTGGACTGTACCCCACCAGGCTCCTCCGTCCATGGGATGCTCCAGGCAAGAACACTGGAGTGGGTTGCCATTTCCACCTCCAGGGGATCTTCGCGGCCCAGAGATTGAAACCAAGTCTGTTGCTTCTTCTGCATTGGCAGACAGATTTTTTTTTTTTAGCCCCTGAGGTACCTGCAAGTCAAGTTTTATTTGGGGGCAAAATGAGGACTTCAGCCTGGGAGACAGCATCTCGGATAGCTCTGAGAAGTTGCTCCAAAGAGGCAGGGAGAAAGTCAGTATATACTTGCTTTTGGTGAAGGGGGAGTTTATGCATCAAACACACACACACACACACATATATTTTTTTTTTTGCAGAAGGTTTCTGCTAGTGACGAGGAACAGATATCACTGTGAAGGTTTTTAGGGCTTTTCTTGATAAGAGGAGATGCAAGATTTTGGCTCGGAAAATCAGCTCCTAAAGACACCTAACCATCTGAAGACCTGCGCTGCCAGTCTTTCCCAGAGCACAGATGTCTCCTGTCTGCTCTCCACCCTGAGCCCCTTCCAGCGGGTGTTGAAGCTCAGCAGCTGCAGCAACACCCCACTGAACTCTTGGAGAGGTGGTGGGCAAGTGTCCACGGCAATGCCGAGGTGTAGCTGACATAACCAGATGAGCTTAGTTTGGAGAGTTTGACCAAGAGTCATCACTGCGTCTAAGAGCAAGGGGGAAAAACAGATTTTCCGCATGCTGTTACTCTGTAAGCATCCATGGAGGAGAAAAAAGCACCATTACATGTTCTAAGAGGCTTCACTTTTTCAAGGAAATCATATATGCAATCACAGAAGATATTCAGGAAAAACATAGAGGGAAAAAAAAAAGTCAAGTGAAGCAGTTTTGCTGAGTATAGCAAATTGCCCCAAATGTAAAAACTAGATGTTTAGATAATGATCTGAAAACAACATTTCTGTCAGTGAGTTAAGAAACCCAGAAGAGAGGAAAAAAACCCCCAAACAACCTAAGGCAAATGTTACTTTTCTATCCTGTGAATGCTGCAATTCAAATAAATGCTTACCATCTTTTTTTTTTTTCATGTGTTCTGTGTCTAGACAGGTGTCTTGACAAAACATAGTGAAATCAGACAGACCAGAATAACTAGGGCTTTCTGGAATCCATTTTCAAGTTGAGGATGAAAAAAAAAATCAAAAATTAAGGAAAAACAAAAGAAAAATACACATCTCCTCTACCTTTCATTGGGAGGTGAGATGGTAAAGAATCTGCCTGCAATGCGGGAGACCTGGGTTTGATCCCTGGGTTGGGAAGATCCCCTGAAGGAGGAAGTAAGAACCCAACTCCAGCGTTCCTGCCTGGAGAATCCCATGGACAGAGGAGCCTGGTGGGCTACAGTCCATGGGGTTGCAAAGAGTTGGGCATGACTGAAGTGACTGGGTGGGCACACATGGGCATAAATACTGTCTAACAGCTAAGGACCTTGCGTGATCTATACATTTCCTAGATAAGGGAAGAGGTGCTGGGCTACAGCGATTTTATACCATGCAAGATTGGGGTGGAGCACCCAGGCTCTTGATGGTATAGGAGGTCATTTTTAGAAAAAAAATTATTTTTTATTGAAGCATTGTTGGGCTTCCCTGGTGGCTCAGCTGGTAAAGAATCCGCCTGCAGTACGGGAGACCTGGGTTCAGTCTCTGGGTTGGGAAGATCCCCTGGAGAGAGGTAAGGCTATCCACTCCAGTATGCTTGCCTGGAGAATCCCATGGACAGAGGAGCCTGGTGGGCTGCAGTCCACGGGGTTGCAAAGAGTCAGACACGACTGAGCGACTAAACCATGACTAGCACTGTCTACATATATGTGGATAGATGATTATAGCAAGATAGATTCTTCTTCATATTCTTTTCTGCAGTGGTTTATCACAGAATGTTGCACGTGGTTCCTTATACTGCACAGTAAGATCTTGTCGTTTATCCACCCTACGTGGAATAGCTTACATTGGCTAACCCCAAATTCCCAATCCATCCCTCCCTCCCTCAACCAGCCTTTGGGAACCACGACTCTGTTCTCTACTCTGTAAGCTGTTTCTGTTTTGTAGGCACGCTCTTTTGTGTCTAGATTCCACACACAAGTGAAATCTCACTATATGTGTCTTTCTCTGGCTTCATCACCTCTGGGTCCATCCATGTTCCTGCAGATCGTATGCTTTTTTCATGCTCGCATGGTATTTCATCACATATATATGCACTGCAGGTTTCTTCCATGTCCTGGCTATTGTAAATAGCGTTGCAGTGAACTCTGGGGCACTTGAATCATTTCAATTTAGAGTTTTCTCCTGCTATATGCTCAGGAGTGGGATTGCTGGATTATAATATGGTTACTCTATTTTTTTTTTGTTTTTCTTTTTTCGGGGACCCTCTGTACCATTCTCTATAGCAACAGCAGTTTACATTCCCACCAACAGTGTAGGAGGGCTCCCTCCAGAAACAGGTCTCGAGTGCAAGAATCACAGATCTTGCAAGACACTTTCTCAGTGCTCTTCGGTGTCTCCCCATATGTGGCATCGTCTGCCAGGCACAACCCGACTCCCGCGGTGTACGGGTGGTGTGACTTCCTGAAACGGAGGAAGCACCCCAGCTTCCTCAGGGGCTCCAGGAATATTCTGTAAGATATTTGAAATCACAAGGCTTTTGTTTCTCGCTTCACAGCAACCAGGAAAACGCTGCAGTGAGTAAATGGGTCTTTGTGTTACAGATCGGCTGTTGGAGACCGTTAAACCGTTCATCTAAAGTGAGTGAAGTGAAAGATGAAAAAAAAAAAAAAGAGCCATAAACGCTGAGTTGTCTCAGTGACTTTAATGAAAACATTTGTCATGTTTGAGACTAATTAGCGAATACATGAGAAGTTTATGATGTCATGCCAAGGAAACGCTACTTTTGAGTTTCACTGCAAATTTGAGCCTCAAGTAAATAAGTCAGAATTAATGACTTCATAAATTATGTAGCCACAGGATTACTTTAATGAACTTATGTTTGTTAATAAATGAGTCAAGGTCTTCTTTTCTCCAGTATTAAAAATGAATATTGGTTCATAGCTAATTGAATGCAAGCATATAATACACAATGCATTCAGATGGATGAAATGTGTTCTGTTTAAGGACACTGGGTTATTTAAAAGCTGTATGATTTTTTTAATTGGGGTAGAGTTGCCTTGCAATGTTATCCTTGTTTCTGCTGTACAACAAAGTGAATCACTTATCAGTTCCATTCAGTCGCTCAGTCATGTCCGGCTCTTTGCGACCCCGTGGACTGCAGCACGCCAGGCCTCCTTTTCCTTCACCAACTCGCAGAGCTTGCTCAAACTCACGTCCACTGAGTCGCAGATGACGAATCATAGCATCTGTATGTCAGCGATATGTATATATGTATCCCGTCTTTCTTGTACTTCCCTCCCAGCCCTCTCTCCCACCCATCTAGGTTGTGAAAGCTAAGTCCAAAAATTAACATAAGCAGAGCATTCTGTATGCTTAAATTAGGAGAGGAAATTGTAACATATTTTGGAATCTCAGTATATGTGACAATATGTGAATACTCTGACATTACAGATATAAGGGCTGCCCAGGTGACCCTAGGGGTAAAGAACCCTCCTGCCAATGCAGGAGATGTAAGAGAAGTGGGTTCGATCCCTGGATCTTGAAGATTTCTTAGAGGAGGGCATGGCAACGCTCTCCAATATTCTTGTCTGGAAAATTCCACGGACAGAGGAGCCTAGCAGGCTACAGTTCATGGGGTCACAAAGAGTTGGAAATTACTGAAGAGATTTAGCACATGCAAGGTGAGTTTGGGGTGCCAGCCCCCAGCGGAACATATGAACCAAGCGGGTGTCCATCTGCGACTTTTCCTTCTACATCTAGGACTTTCCAATGGATCGTCCGTTTTACAGACAGGTTTCTGTCTCAACCCTTCCTTTTTTTTTTTTTTCTCATTTTTGAACCCTGTCCCCAGAAGCTGGAAAAGCCAGGAAGGACCCTCCCCTGGAGACTCTGGAAGGACCTCAGCCCTGGGACCCCTTGACCTCAGACGGCTGGTCCACAGGATTCAGACAGGAGGCTTGTCGTGTGTCTCTCTCTGTGGTCTATTTCTTGTTTGTTTCTTTATACCATCGCTGCCCCCTTCCCCCTAATACACACACAGACACTGACCCTCACCGTGCAAAATAAATTCCGTGAAACCACAAGCTTGATTCATTCCAGTTTTATTCCCCAAAGAAGAGTCCAAACTAAATCATCACTAGCATCTGTTTCAGTCCACGAGTGGGTATGCTTATTCTTTGTTGAGATTTTTAATGCTTTTTTTTTTTTTCAGACTCAAAATACTCGTTATCGTCAATGTCTTTTTCTGGAAGGGCAACTGTAAATCGTTGTCACTTAGTGGTCTTTTCGGATAATAGACGGGGCATGGAAGCTCTCATTTTCTGTAGTTTTTCTCTGAGCCATCGCGGTAATTCAGGATGAGATATATCATTTGTGCTCAGATGATTTGTCTTTTGTTTTGCCACAGGCAATAAACAAGGAACGAAGACCATGATGCTGGGAAAGATTGAGGGCAGGAGGAGAAGAGGGCGACAGAGGATGAGATGGTCAGATGGCATCACGGACGCGATGGACATGAGTTTGAGCAAGCTCCGGGAGATGGTGATGGACAGGGAGGCCTGGCATGCTGCAGTCCATGGGGTCGCAGAGAGTTGGACATGACTGAGCCACTGAACAACAACATGTTTTTTGTTCCCTGAGGGTACACGTGAAAGTGTGTAGCTTAAAATTAAAGAAAGGAGGTTGGAAATTAACCACGCCTATGACTCCTGTTTTTTTTTTCCCCTTTCTGAATCTGAAGACTTTTTCACAGTTTTAACAAATTTCTCCCAACTTACTGTCATCTCTTAGCAGTGAAGGAAAGGCATTGTAACCATGGGTCTGAGTGGATCTGATTAGTAGTCCAAGCATTTGTTCTGGCTGAGGCATTATTGATGTGTCTGAGAGCATATTGCAAAACAAATTAAAGCAATTAAACGGAAGCAAAAAAAAAATCCATCGGGTGGTGAAAACAAAATTATTAAATGACTAGACAGTCATCAAGTGGAGCATCTTAATTAAATAAAGTGGAAAGTGTTATTATTTTTTTTTAAGGAGGTCTTGACTTGAGTGAAGGGAGTTTTTAAAAATTAATCTGTTTACTTGGCTGTGTTCTGTCTTAGCATGTGGGATCCTCTTCCCTGATCAGGGATCGAACCCAGGCCCGCTGCACTGAGAACTAGGAGGCTTAGCCACTGGGCCACCAGCAAAGTCTCACAAGGATGTTTCTGATGTGGCCAACTCCGTTCTTGAGCTCCAACAAAGATCCAGGCTTGTACACTGATTAGCCAGGATAGAATGTTCAACATACGGCTTTTTGGGAGGAGACAACACAGGAGGAGTCCTGGAGAAGGTCTTCTAGATTTCAGGTAGTCTGTGGAAACCTTACTCCTGTGAGTTAGGGCTTTGGCAGCAGAGGAGACCAGAATCTGTTGTTTGGTGATACGTTTGGGGAACCTTTCCCAGCCTCAACTTCCTTCTTTCATTAAAACTCTTTATTTTGTATTGGGATATAGGTGGTCAACAATATTGTGACGGTTTCAGGTGGACAGCAAAGGGACTCAGCCATACATACACATGTATCCATTCTCCCCCAAACTCCCCTCCCAGCCAGGCTGCCACATGACGTTGAGCAGAGTTCCCTGTGCTGGACAGCAGGTCCTTGCTGGTTCTCCATGTTAAACACAGCAGTGTGTCCATGTCCATCCCAGACTCCCTGACTATCCCTTCCCCCCATCCTTCCCCACCTGGGGACCAGAATTTCATTCTCTAAGGCTGTGAGTCTCTTTCTGCTTTGTAAATAAGTTCCTGTGTATCAGTTCTTCTGAGATTCCACATACCACTGACATCATGTAATGTTTCCGCTTCTCTGTCTGACTTACTTCACTCAGTAGGACACTCTCTGGGCCCTTCCATGGTGCCGCAAACGGCATTACTTCATTCTTTTCGACGGCTGAGTAATATTCCATTGTATCAGCACGCTTCTACTCTCAGATTAGATGATGTAAAGATCCTAGCTCCGACTGTGGCATACAGTTACCATCTAATTAATAGCAGTTGCAACTCTGATGACTGCCCTCTGGGTCCATGCTGCAGGATTCAGAAGAACGACCTTCCGAAGATGTCCACACCCTCCTCCCCAGAAGGTGTGAATATATTACCGTTTGTGACGAAAGGAACTTGGCGGGTATCATTCGGTTAAAGACCTTGAGGTGGGACGCTGATTGTGGAGGGTCTGGGTGACCCCCCATTGTAACGTATTTATAAAAGCAATGATGTACTTAGTCGCTCAGTCGCGTCAGACTCTTTGCAACCCTGTGGACTGTAGCCCGCCAGGCTCCTCCGTCTGTGGGATTCTCCAGGCAAGAATATTAGAGTGGGTTCCATGCCCTCCTCCAGGGGATCTTCCTGACCCAGGGATCAAACCCTGGTCTCCTGTGTTACAGGCAGATTCTTTATCATCTGACCCACCAGGGAAGCCCAAGAATACTGCAGTGCGGTAGCCTGTTACTTCTCCAGGGGATCCTCCCAACCCAGGAATCGAACCTTTGTCTCCTGCATTGCAGGCGGATTCTTTACCATCTGAGCTACCAGGGAAGCCCCCACGGAAATGACCAGGGTCCTTGAGAAGCAAACACATGCTCCTCTCGAGTCTGCAGAAGGAAAAAATCCTGCTGAAGCCTTAAAATTCAGCCCAGTAAAATCCATTTGAGACTTCAGACCCCCCAGAACTGTGACATAATAAATGTGTGTTCTTTTAAGCCACCAATTGTATGGTAATTTGGGCTTCCTAGGTGGCTCAGTGGTAAAGAATCTGCCTTACAATGCAGGAGACACAGAAGATGTGGGTTTGATCCCCAGGTTGGGAAGATCCCCCAGAAGAGGAAATGACAGCCCACTCCAGTATCCTCGCCTGGAGAATTCCACAGACAGAGGAGCCTGGCGGGCTACAGTCTATGGGGTCACAAAGAGTCGGACACAACTGAGCTTACCCCATAGTGGGGAGTCGATAAATTCTTGGGTAGGGAGAAATTACACATGCAGGGAGCCAACTATAAGTTACATGTGTTGCTTTTAAAGGTCAACGTGAACCAAACCATCTCCTTGGCTTTTACAAAACAATGGCCCATTCCTTGCTTATCGAGTGTTTACATTGTATCCACATTGTCTTGGGCATTGCAGAGGCAGCTGTAATTGGTTCCCCAAAGAAGCTTCTCCATCAATGACACTATCATTACCTAGGCGAGCTGCAGTCCGCGGGGTCACAAAGAGTCAGACGAGACTGAGTGACTCAGCAGCAAAGTTATTTGACTGCGTGGAGAGTCTTAGTTGTGGCAAGCTGGTTGTTCATTGTGTCTTGGGCAATCTTTCCGTGCACTGCAAGGGCTTTGCTACTCTGCGGCGTGTGGGAATCTTAGTTCCCTGAGCAAGGACTGAACCGGCTTCAGCTGCCTCCCCCGGAGCACCAGGGAAGTCCCTCAGGGACATGACTATCCCATTCTACAGATTGGGAAAAAACCAGGTGTGGGGAGGTTAAATCAGGAGGCAACACAGACAGTAAATGGCAGAGACAGAATCGAACCCCACGAAGCTTCACCCCAGGATCGCATGGCTAACCACTTCAAGACAACCCACCTGTTCTCAAAAATTTAAGATGAACTGGGATGATGATACAGATGGTCATCATGGCTGTCATTATCTCTGCTGAATTTATTTATAATTATGTGGCTCGTGTATCTTCCAAGGTGGCCCTGGTGGTGAAGAATCTTCCTGCCAATGCCGGAAACACAAGAGATGCAGGTTTGATTCCTGGGTTGGGAAGATCCCCTGGAGGAGGGCATGGCAACCCACTCCAGTATGTCTTGCCTGGAGAATCCCATGGGCAGAGGAGCCTGGAGAGCTACGGTCCACGGGGTTGCAAAGAGTCTGACACGACTGACTGAATAAACAATAAAATGCATATGGGCCTGTGAACATTTTAGTATCAGTAAGCTCATTGTGTTAATCGGTTCATATATATATGTATATATATGAAATGTATATATATATATAAAATTATCTATGTTTTTTGTCAATCTCTGTCATGTTGAGGATTGCATTTTTTTTCCCACTTTACTGATGAGAAAAGTAAACTTCAGAAGACAGTGACGAACAGGGCATCCCACAACTATTACGTACCCCAGCAGGAACGTAAGCTCAAAATCATCTAACTCCCTACTCTGTTTACTGAAGTCTTATGCCCTAAAAACTGTCAGGATTGCCAGATTATATTTTCTATGAAAACTTAGTATGCAGCGTTCCTAACACTAAAGAAAAAAAAAAAAGCACATTATTTAAAAATCTTGACTGTCGAGGAACCCGCGGATAATAGCTCCAGTTAGAATACGTTTTTTAATACGTTTTTAGTATGCCGTGTACCATTTTTGCCTGTATTTGCTATGTCTGTGGTGTGTACTGCATTTTTCTTGCTATGTTGATGTATGATGGAATTAAGACAAACAAATTGGCTGACCAACACTGTTCTTTATTAAAAATATTTTTGGGAGGGATGTGGGAGGGGTTTCAGGATAGGGAACACGTGTATACCCGTGGCTGATTCATGTTAATGTATGGCAAAAATATTGTAAAGTAATATAATACTGTAATAATATTATAAACTATAACTATATAAACTATTATAAACAATAGCTATAATATTGTAAAGTAATTAGCCTTCAATTAAAGTAAGAGTAAGACTCCAATGAGTCAGCTCTTCGAATCAGGTGGCCAAAGGATTGGAGTTTCAGCTTCAGCATCAGTCCTTCCAATGAATATTCAGGACTGATCTCCTTTAGGATGGACAGGTTGGATCTCCTTGCAGTCCAAGGGACTCTCAAGAGTCTTCTCCAACACCACAGCTCAAAAGCATCCGTTCTTTTTTCATTTCCATAGAGTAAAATTCTTAGTGGGGATTTCTCAGGTCCCTTTAAAAAAATTGCTTTTATTTGCTTTTTTTGTTTTACCTCCACTGAGTAGTTTTCTCACGCCATCCACTGGCAACGAACACCAGTCGTGACCGCAGGGCAAGGATTCAGGGTGTAAATTCATCTCAGACGAATCCCATTCCTAATATAAGTGCATTTCATAGTGTTTTCTTGCAGTGGTTTTGAGACAATTATCTTAATGGGTTTTCATGCCCAGAATATGTTATTCTACAGAACCTGATCTAATTAATTATCTCGGTTTCTTTAAGAAAAAAAAAAAAATCCACTCTGTATTCATCAGGTCTCTTTCTGTCCAAAGTGACAGAAACCAGACTGAAACCAGCTTTAGCAAAAAAAAAGAAACCGGGAAGCAAATTGGCCTATTCTGACCTAGACTTGGTTCAGACATGTCTGGACGGAGTATCTCAAACAGTATTTTCTTTTTTTTCTTTTCTGATCGCTTCTTTTTATTGTAATCCGCAAGATAAACCCAGAGATGAGCTCCATCACTGCAGAAAATTTTTGCTTTGTTTTTTATTGGAATGTAACTGACTCCTTGGAAGAGACTCTGATGCTGGGAAAGATTGAAGGCGGAAGGAGAAGGGGATGACAGAGGATGAGATGGTTGGATGGCATCACCGACCTGATGGACGTGAGTTTGAGTAAACTCCGGGAGTTGGTGAAGGACAGGGAGGCCTGGTGTGCTGCAGGCCATGGGGTCGCCAAGAGTCGGACACGACTGAGCGACTGGACTGAACTGAATTGCTTCACAATGTTCTGTTACTTTCTGCCCTCCAACAGTATGAATCAGTACTATGTATCCATATATCCTCTCCCTCTTGAGCCCCCCTCCCCCTCCCCCTTCCCACCGCTCTCAGTTCAGCCACAAGGGAAGCCGTAAGTTTCATATTGTTATAGAAAAAAAAAAAAAAAACACCACACAACAGAAAAAAATCTTCAAGCATTAGAAGGAGCATCAATTGAAGCACTGCAAATCTATTTTGGCTCCTTTATCTCTGACCCAGAGCTTTCCTGATAGCTCAGTTGGTAAAGAAGCCGCCTGCAATGTGGGAGACCTGGGTTTGATCCCTGGGTTGGGAAGATTACCTGGAGAACAGATAGGCTACCCATTCCAGTATTCTTGGGCTTCATTGGTGGCTCAGCTGGTAAAGAATCTGCCCGCAATGCAGGAGACCTGGGTTTGATCCCTGGGTTGGGAAGATTCCCTGGAGGAGGGAAAGGCTACCCACTCCAGTTTTCTGGCCTGGAGAATTCCAAGGACTGTATAGTCCATGGGGTTGCAAAGAGTCAGACACGACTGAGCAACTAATATAAAGCTTTACTTTATATTATAATTATAATAGCACAAAGATTGCCCAAGAGATTCTGTATATGAATCTATTTATTATTATTCATATGAGATTACAAGGATCCAATAATGCTGAAAAATTTACTCAAAAGCATATTATCTCTCACGGTCTGTCAAGATAATTTCTCTGATGTCCTTCATTTCTTTTTTTTTTTTTTTTAACAAAAGCCGAAAATACTCTATCATACTCAAGAGGACAGTTGAAAAAAAATTCAAAATCAGAAAGTGAGATAAGCTGTGTAATCATTGCAATTGAAGTGCAAAGTGGTTCTTGTTTCTTTTTTTAGACTGAATCACGACGGCAATAGACTTGGTAATACATACCAACTAAAGGGAATTTCACCTCTATGACACGGCTGGGAACATTTAAAATTTTGGCCCGTTGCATTCTGCATTTTGGCTGTTATTGTTTAATCTTTCTTTAATAAATTCTGAAAAAAAATCAAAATAAAAAAACCATTGAATTCAAATTTGTCAGTATGTGTGTATGCTCTGTTGTGTCCGACTCTTGGTGACCCCCTCGGGTGACACTGTTCATGGGATTCTCCACGTGGAGTGGGTTTCCTTCTCCAGTATTCCTCCTCCATCTGTCAGTATAGCAGGTAAAAAGAATATATACATATATGTGTGAAGCATCTTAATGTCAGGAATAAATAAGGGAAATTTTTGAAACTGTAATAAATTATTGCTAGTATTCCTGTATCTGTCTTAGAAACATTTTCGAACAGGAAGTAACAGTGACTGGATGTCTTATTCATTTAAAGACATCTCAGAAATGATTTTGAATGGTTTTCTTTCTGAGAACGTTACACTTGAAGATTTTGATTTTTTTTTTTCCCCCTAGGATGTTAAATACTATTTTTTTTTTTTAACCCCAGACACAGTTTTCTTTTATGTAAGGTAGGCCTCCCTTCGGAGAAGGCAATGGCACCCCACTCCAGTACTCTTGCCTGGAAAATCCCATGGATGGAGGAGCCTCATAGGCTGCAGTCCATGGGGTCGCTAAGAGTCGGACACAACTGAGCGACTTCCCTTTCACTTTTCACTTTGATGCATTGGAGAAGGAAATGGCAACCCACTCCAGTGTTCTTGCCTGGAGAATCCCAGGGACGGGGGAGCCTGGTGGGCTTCCATCTGTGGGGTCGCACAGAGTCGGACACGACTGACTCGACTTAGCAGCAGCAGCAGCAGGCCTCCCTTTTCCTTTTAGCTTTGGGCTTAGTTTTGAATTGCAAACTGTGTTCACTGCAGCTGAAATGATGAAGGTCTTCACATGGTGGTTTAATGCTGACTCGAAGAATGAAAGGAAAACAGTGTTGCTTAATGAGCTTCAGACTTAACGGTCACTTAAAAATATTGGTTCATCTCCCCTAAAGGAATCTTTCAGATTGCCTTGTGGCTCACCGATGCCAGGATAAAATTCTGATTCAGTTCAGTTCAGTCGCTCAGTCGTGTCTGACTCTTCTTTCACCAATTTGTGTTCTGATGTTTTGTTCCTTTAAACTTATTTGAGGATTCGTCTACTCTTTCACTAATTTCTGTAAGTAAAGTTTTAAATTGCATTAAAAAAAGGTATTGTAGGCTCCATATATATATACGGTTTGGGAGATACATCTGTCTATGCTGTATTCAATCCATCTAAGTATCTATTATCTATCTATCTATTACCTATCCATCCATCCATCTATTACCTATCAATATTATCTATCATAGATCTCATCTGTTATCTATGTCGATCTCTCAACCATCTGTCAATCACATATCTTTCAGATCTAGGCAGTACAATTGGATCGTATTACGAGAGAAACACCCCAAACTTGCATGGCAGTTATAAGCACACAAAAGCTGTAACTTTTTAAAAAGAAGCATCAGGTCTTCCCTGGGCTAACATTCTTTTTTTTGAAGAAAAAAAGCAACAATTTTTGTTTTGTATTGGAGTATATCCGATTAACAATGTTGTGATGGTTTCCGGTGGACAGCAAAGGGACTCAGCCATACATACACACGTATCCATTCTCCCCCAAACTCCCCTCCCTCCAGGCTGCAACGTGACACTGAGCAGAGTTCCCTGTGCTGGACAGCAGGTCCTTGCTGGTTCTCCATGTTAAATACAGCAGTGTGTCCATGTCCATCCCAGACTCCCTGACTATCCCTCCCCCATCCTTCCCCCTGGGAACCACAAGTTCCTTCTGTGAGTTTGTGAATCTCTTTCTCTTTTGTAAGTATGTGTGTGCTTAGTCACTCAGTGATGTCTGACTCTTTGCAACCAATGGACCATACCCAATCAAGTTCTTCTCTTCATGGGGTTTTTCAGGCAAGAATACTGCAGTGGGCTGGGTTGCCAATTCTTTCTCCAGGGGATCTTCCTGACCCTTCTTTTCGTATGTATACATTACTTAATTTTGAGGTCATGTGTTGAACAGAAGTGGATGACTCCTTTTCTCTGCACACCACAAATTAATTATTACTGCATAGTTTACTTTTCCAGAGATGCATTTTTAACCTGCTTTTTAAAAACTATCCTTTTGCCGGTGTCTCACTGAATTGCACTGTGATCAAACAGGGAATCGGTAGGCTACTGATTCTTTGAAATGCATGAACATGTCTCTTCAGATCAGATCAGATCAGTCACTCAGTCGTGTCCGACTCTTTGCAACCCCATGAATTGCAGCACGCCAGGTCTCCCTGTCCATCACCAACTCCCGAAGTTCACTCAGACTCACGTCCATCGAGTCAGTGATGCCATCCAGCCATTTCATCCTCCGTCGTCCCCTTCTCCTCTTGCCCCCAATCCCTCCCAGCATCAGAGTCTTTTCCAATGAGTCAACTCTTCGCATCAGGTGGCCAAAGTATTGGAGTTTCAGCTTCAGCATCATTCCTTCCAAAGAAATCCCAGGGCTGATCTCCTTCAGAATGGACTGGTTGGATCTCCTTGCAGTCCAAGGGACTCTCAAGAGTCTTCTCCAACACCACAGTTCAAAAGCATCAATTTTTCGGTGCTCAGCCTTCTTCACAGTCCAACTCTCACATCCATACATGACCACAGGAAAAACCATAGCCTTGACTAGACGGACCTTTGTTGGCAAAGTAATGTCTCTGCTTTTGAATATGCTATCTAGTTTGGTCATAACTTTCCTTCCAAGGAGTAAGTGTCTTTTAATTTCATGGCTGCAGTCACCATCTGCAGTGATTTTGGAGCCCAGAAAAATAAAGTCTGACACTGTTTCCACTGTTTCCCCATCTATTTCCCATGAAGTGGTGGGACCAGATGCCATGATCTACGTTTTCTGAATGTTGAGCTTTAAGCCAACTTTTTCACTCTCCACTTTCACTTTCATCAAGATGCTTTTTAGTTCCTCTTCACTTTCTGCCATAAGGGTGGTGTCATCTGCATATCAGAGGTTATTGATATTTCTCCCGGCAATCTTGATTCCAGCTTGTGCTTCTTCCAGCCCAGCGTTTCTCATGATGTACTCTGCATATAAGTTAAATAAACAGGGTGACAATATACAGCTTTGACGTACTCCTTTTCCTATTTGGAACCAGTCTGTTGTTCCATGTCCAGTTCTAACTGTTGCTTTCTGGCCTGCATACAGGTTTCTCAAGAGGCAGATCAGGTGGTCTGGTATTCCCATCTCTTTCAGAATTTTCCACAGTTGATTGTGATCCACACAGTCAAAGGCTTTGGCATAGTCAATGAAGCAGAAATAGATGTTTTTCTGGAACTCTCTTGCTTTTTCCATGATCCAGCAGATGTTGCAATTTGATCTCGGGTTCCTCTGCCTTTTCTAAAACCAGCTTGAACGTCAGGAAGTTCACGGTTCACATATTGCTGAAGCCTGGCTTGGAGAATTTTGAGCATTACTTTACTAGCGTGTGAGATGAGTGCAATTGTGTGGTAGTTTGAGCATTCTTTGGCATTGCCTTTCTTTGGGATTGGAATGAAAACTGCCCTTTTCCAGTCCTGTGGCCACTGCTGAGTTTTCCAAATTTGCTGGCATATTGAGTGCAGCACTTTCACAGCATCATCTTTCAGGATTTGAAATAGCTCAACTGGAATTCCATCACCTCCACTAGCTTTGTTCGTAGTGATGCTTTCTAAGGCCCACTTGACTTCACATTCCAGGATGTCTGGCTCTATGTCAGTGATCACACCATCGTGATTATCTGGGTCATGAAGATCTTTTTTGTACAGTTCTTCTGTGTATTCTTGCCATCTCTTCTTAATATCTTCTGCTTCTGTTAGATCCATACCATTTCTGTCCTTTATCGAGCCCATCTTTGCATGAAATGTTCCTTTGTTATCTCTGATTATCTTGAAGAGATCTTTAGTCTTTCCCATTCTGTTGTTTTCCTCTATTTCTTTGCATTGATCACTGAAGAAGGCTTTCTTATCTCTTCTTGCTATTCTTTGGAACTCTGCATTCAGATGTTTATATCTTTCCTTTTCTCCTTTGCTTTTCGCTTCTCTTCTTTTCATAGCTATTTGTAAGGCCTCCCCAGACAGCCATTTTGCTTTTTTGCATTTCTTTTCTACAGAAATGGTCTTGATCCCTGTCTCCTGTACAGTGTCACGAACCTCATTCCATAGTTCATCAGGCACTCCATCTATCAGATCTAGGCCATTATATCTATTTCTCACTTCCACTGTATTATCATAAGGGATTTGATTTAGGTCATACCTGAATGGTCTAGTGGTTTTCCCTACTTTCTTCAATTTAAGTCTGAATTTGGCAATAAGGAGTTCATGGTCTGAGCCACAGTCAGCTCCTGGTCTTGTTTTTGTTGACTGTATAGAGCTTCTCCATCTTTGGCTGCAAAGAATATAATCAATCTGATTTTGGTGTTGACCATCTGGTGATGTCCATGTGTAGAGTCTTCTTTGTGTTGTTGGAAGAGGGTGTTTGTTATGACCAGTGCATTTTCTTGGCAAAACTATTAGTCTTCGCCCTGCTTCATTCCGTATTCCAAGGCCAAATTTGCCTGTTACTCCAGGTGTTTCTTGACTTCCTACTTTTGCATTCCAATCCCCGATAATGAAAAGGACTATTGTGGTATATAGCTGACCTTTGTATTCAAAGAAATTAGCTGGTCTGTTTGGATGTCCAGATACTCCGTTTCCGTTCTGTCTTGCTTTGTTTGACATTTTTAAACGACATACAACAAACTAGTGAATATAAAAAAACAAAACAGAAGCGGACTCACAGATAAGCTAGCGGTCGCCAACTGGGAGAAGGGAGGGAGGGGGAAGGTGGGGTAGGGATTAAGAGGTAGAAGCTACTTTGTATTACTTTGTAATAAATAAATAAATCAGCTGCAAGGATGTATCGGCGTTCCTGGTGGCTCAGTGGTGAAGAATCTGCCTGCCAATGCAGGAGACACAGGTTCGATCCCTGGGTCGGGAAGTTCCCCTGGAGAAGGAAATGGCAACCCACTCCAGTATTCTTCCTGGAGAATCCCATGGACAGAGGGGCCTGACGGGCTGCAGTTCATGGGGTTACTAAAGAATCAAACACGACTTAGCAACTGAACATCAAGGATATATTATATAGCACAAGGACTAAAGCCAGTTTTTTTTTAATATAATTACTGGAAATGGAGTATAACCTCTAAAAATTGTGAATCATTATATTGTACACCTGTAACTTATGTTGGACACTGATCACCCTTCAATAAAAATGGATAAATAAACTGTCACAGAGTAAAAACTTTTGACAATGTATTTTATTTAACCCCCAGTATAGCCAAAATAGTACCATTTCAACATGTAGCTAATATTAAAAAATATATAAAATGAAAAACAATTTGAAAAATATAGAGGAACAATATTTCAAAGTACAGGAAAGTAAAGACCATATTTTTTTGCAATATATTTTATGTAACCCAAGGGACTTCCCTGGTGGCTCAGAAGATAAAGAATCTACTTGCAGTGCAGGAGACCTGAGTTTGAGTCCTGGGTCAGAAAGATACCCTGGAGAAGGGCATGGCAACCCACCCCAGTAGTCTTGCCTGAGAAATCCCATGGACAGAGGTGCCTGGCGGGCTACAGTCCATGGCGTCGCAAAGAGTCAGTTAGGGCTATGGTCCTTGGGGTCGCAAAAGAGTGGGACACAATTGAGCAACTAACACAGTGTCTTAGATGCTGTTTGTGCAACTCTCATGACAAAAACTTATACTTTGATTTTTCACCCCAGATAGTACCACTTCAACAGGTAACCAATATTTTAAAATATTTAAAATAAAAAAAACAACTTTGCAGAACATAGAGCACAATATTTCAAAACACATGTGAGCAAACACCATATATATATATATTTTTAAAATTTTCATTAGACCTCGATTCATTCACCTTCCGACTTCCTAGCAGGCAAGACTAGAGGCTGGCAATTCTACTGAATTTTGCGTTTTCTAATTGTGTTATTTAGAGCGTGGTTTCTCTTCCTTTTTCAATGTCTGTTGGCTTTGCACTGTCATGTTAGTTTCTGCCGTAGAGCAAAGTGGATCAGCTCCTCGTGTCCATGTATCCCCTCTTTGTGGGGTTTCCCTCCCGTTTAAGTCTGCACAGAGCGCTGAGCAGAACCGCCTGTGCTGTGCGGCACGTGCTCGTTAGTCGTCTATTTCACACACAGTATCGGCAGGAAAGACTCAGGGCAGGAAGTGAAGGGGACGACAGAGGATGAGATGGTTGGGTGGCATCGCCAACTCAGTGGACATGAGTTTGAGCAAGCTCCGGGAGTGGGTGATGGACTGGGAGGCCTGGCGTGCTGTGATTCATGGGGTTGCCAAGAGTTGGACACAACCGAACAACTGAACTGATATATATGTGTGTGTGTATATATATGTTTTTTTTTCTGAGTCTTTTCCATTGTAGGCTATTACAAGATACTCTGTGGGTCTTATACGATTGACCTTTGGATTATAGTTGGATTCTGTTTCCAAGGATGGGGCCATTCTGCTATGCAACAGGAAATCTCTCACATGTAAGCCTTTCTGACACAGATTATACAATGTCTATACCGCGTCTTCATCCATCCTCACATCTGTGGACACTTGGATTGTTACTATTATTTTGCAATTACTGACCTTTGCAGAAAAAAAAAAAAATCTCACGCAGATCTGCCAAAGCATTCAGAATGGCTGGAATGTGGATAGCTCTTCAAATACGTGGCTTAGATGGTAAAGAATCTGCCTGCAGTGCAGGAGATCTGGGTTCGATCTTTGAGTTGGGAAGACCACCCCCCTGACCCTTGAGAAGGGCGTGGCAACCCACTCCAGTGTTCTGGCCTGGAGAATCCCATGGACAGAGGAGCCTGGCGGGCTACAGTTCATGGAGTCGCAGAGAGTCAGACATGACTGAGCAACTCACACTTTCAAACTTCATAGATGGTGGCAAGTTGATTTCCCAGATGGGTGACCCATTTTTGGTCAGAGCACCAGTTCCTCATTCTTTGGATTGCTGTTCTTGTCAGCACCTTGGACAGTGACAGGCAGTTTCATTTCTCGTTCGTAGAGTTGTGTAAGAAATTATATCTAGCCTTGGTCTCTTGATAGGTGTTTCCAAGACATGTAACAGGGGCTTTTGCAATTTCTGGTAATTCATGACAATCTTTCCTGAGCGTTCTCTTACTCTTAAATGTTAAAGATTTGAATAAGTTCTTTTTTTTTTTTTTTTCAGTCTTCCTTTTAGGCCTGATGCTGTGAAATGTAAACGTTATTAATTGCTTTCATTCTCAAGCGAATATTAAGGAACGGTTTTCAGGACGCGGTGGGAAAACAAATAACAGATTAAATTAGTTAAATATTGGAGGAGCCCTGTCAGACTAAACTCAGACTGATCCCTCCGTCTGAAATAAAAAGAGTGTGGTGAAGGATCTTAAGAAAAGGTGCAGATGAATTAACAGAGGATAAGAAAAGCTTTACTCTGGATGGAAGAATATAATCTGTTTATTTGTCCATCTTCCTGAGAGTAAATCTTTATCTCAGGAGACGGCTTACCATGTCCGCGCCGTGAAGGACATATGCATTTACGATGAAGGATTTTGGATTTTCCTACACTTTATTTTCACTCTGATTGGATTTGCGTTAGTGGTGATAACAGACTTTCTTTCTTTAAATGGTGGCAGATGTCTTCAAAAAGAGCCTGTTGGCATTTTCTAAAGTGATGAAATCGTGAATGATAGAAGAAGGTATCGAGGGGATTAAATTAGAAGACTAAATTATTATGGAATGATGAATAAACTCCAGGGATGAGAGGATTTCTCTTGGGTCCTTAGCAGAGGCTGTCGACCAAAAACACACTTCGACCGGCACGTATGACATTTTAACCCATGCACCGTCGTGTGGTTTGAAGTTGAGCTGCTAAGTCCCGTATGACTCTTTGTGACCCATGGACTGCAGCATGCCAGGCTTCCTCATCCTTCACCATCTCCCGGAGTTTGCTCGAACTCACATCCATCACGTCGACGATGCCATCCAACCATCTCATCCTCTGTCATCCCCTTCTCCTCCTGCCCTCAGTCTTTCCCGGCATCCATGTTTCCCGAGTCCTCTGTAACTAAGAAGTCAGCCAAGCATGGGAATCATCACTTCACACGGGACAGGGGCTGTTAATTCAGAGAACAGTGCAATACTCAGGATGCCCAGGGGCTGGTCCTCAATGCTGCAAAGCCAGGTGGGCTTTCCAAGGATGTCAACCCCTCTCTGTCCGACAAACCTTCCTGCAGAGCTTGTTCAAAGGCAGTTTCTGAATCAAGGGGGTCTGGGGGTGGAGCCCTAGGGAGGTCTGCGTTTCTAAGCTGCTCCCAGGGGACGAGCATCAGCTGCCTGTCCCAGAATTCACTTTGGGTGGCAAAATTTTCCCCACAGCATCTCCCGGGGCATCTGACTTTTGTTACTCACTTGTGCGACAATTTTCAGGTTATTAGTTCTCTTCCAGTCTTCTTTGAGGTTGAAGACGAAAGTGAATTTAAATAACTTGGCTGTGGTCACGGTGTAACTTCACAACACCATGGACATTTGTAGCTGAAAGAGATTTTTAGTGATTCATGCCAGAAGTTTCAAATTTTTTTTTTTTTTAGCAGAATGAGGTCTTTTTTTATGATTTATTTTTTGCTTTCGAGGAGGCTGGGCTTCCCTAGTGGCTCAGATGGTAAAGAATCTGCAGGCCAATGTGGGAGACCTGGGTTCTATCCCTGGATTGGGAAGATCTCCTGGAGGAGGAAAGGGCAACCTGCTCCAGTATTCTTGCCGGGAGAATCCCATAGACGGAGGAGCCTTGGGCTACAGTCCATGGGTTGCAAAGAGTCAGGCATGACTGAGCGACTTTTACTTCACTTCGCTGAGGAGGTTAGACAGCATATTAAGAAGCAGAGACACCACTTTGCTGACATAGGTCCATCTAGTCAAAGCTATGGTTTTTCCAGTAGTCATGTACAGATGTGAGAGTTGGACCATAAAGAGGGCTGAGTGCCAAAGGATGGATGCTTTCAAACTGTGGTGTTGGAGAAGACTCTTGAGAATCATTTGGATTGCAACAAGATCCAACCAGTCCATCCTAAAGGAGATCAGTCCTGAATATTCATTGGAAGGAATGATGCTGAAGCTGAAACTCCAGTACTTTGGCCACCTGATGCGAAGAGTTGACTCATTGGAAAAGACGCTGATGCTGGGAGGGATTGGGGGCAGGAGGATAAGGGGACGACAGAGGATGAGATGGCTGGATGGCATCACTGACTCGATGGACATGAGTCTGGGTGAAGTCCGGGAGTTGGTGATGGACAGGGAGGCCTGGCATGTGGCGGTCCATGGGGTTGCAAAGAGTTGGGCATGACTGAGTGACTGAATAAGAACGATAACAGCAATAACAAAGCAACAAAAAAAGAAAAAAAAAAGTATTAAAGTCTCAAAAACAGATCCAGTATGGAGTCAAAATTAACCCTTCCCAGTTATACAATCAACAAGCTTTGCACTTAGGGGAGAGTTTAGAAGGCTTTTTCCTTTTTTGTTCATTATTTAATGTATTTTTATATAAAAGGCACTGGGATCCCGAGTTGGGTGGACCCAAGGAAGTCAGGCCTTTTTTGCCTAACTGCCCCCCAATAATTGCTGGACAGATACCTCAGTGTACATTTTTTTTAGTCCCTTAAATATATAACTTAAAACTGGGTTAAGTAGACCTGTCTGACTTTTAATGTTGGGGATCAGTAGGAAGTTGCTCTTGGCTCATTAGGTGGTGTAGTGATGTCAAATCTTGTTTTAAGTACATAAATGTCTGTTCTATTTTTCCCATTCCAAATAGCCATCCAAAGATTTTTTTTTAATTTCTTTGAATCATACCTTTTTTTTTTTTAAATTTACCCTGTTGAAATAATCTCTAGATTTCCCTTCCAAACGTTTTCCAGGTGACTTTCTTACTCGTTCTTACTAGCATCTTTAAGAGACCTTGAGGGAAAATTACAAAGATGCTTCCCAAACTAGTTTTTCTGGTTCTAAGGTTAATTTGACTTTGGCTTGCTGCACACAGTCCTGTCTGACTCTTTGTGACCCCGTGGACTGTAGCCCTCCAGGCTCCTCTGTCCTTGGGATTCTCCAGGCAAGGATACCGGAGTGGGTTGCCATTTCCTCCTCCGGGGGATCTTCCCGGCCCAGAGATCAAACCCTCCTCTCCTGCACTGCACACAGATTCTTTACCACTGAGTCACCAGGGAAGCCCTTTATTTTATAGGTTCTGATAAATCAGTCGTTTACAATGAGAACACTCTGTATTTAATAATTTGTTAAAGCGTCTCTGATTTTAAAAGGACCTGTCATTTGGCCACTAACACTAACAAGTTATAAAAAAGACCTCTAACAGGAGTCAACAAACCCGCAGTAGAACAGCCTAGGAAGATCAGACAGGACATTTACAACTCAGACACACATGGTTGTTCAGTCTTTGCTTGGGTCTTACTTGTTTGAGACCCCATGGACTGCAGCACGCCAGGCTTCCCTGTCCTTCCCTGTCTAAGAGTCCCCGGAGCACTTCTTTGATTAAAGTCACCAAGCAGCTTCTCTCTCTCTCTCTTTTTTTTTTCATCATAATTAATTCTTATGCAATTAAAAAAAAGAGCTCCCTCAAAAAAAATATTTGTGTATTTGTGTGCGTGATCAAACCTTTAACTTCCAGTTAGGTACATACTTGTCATAACTACGGGTCAACCAGTCACCCAGGAGTGTCCCTAAGGGGACTGTGCCGTGAAACGGGACAGGAAGCGCTTTCTATTCCAGCTCGAGCAGTTAGGGTCAGAAGTCCGGGCGCACAAGCAAAAGCAAACAAAGCAAATCACGCTGGCAGGAAGTTACCAAAAACAAAGCAAATGGCACAGGAGTGCGCCAAACACCAAATGGCCAAAGTGCCCCAGAAGTGACTTCCAAGCCTCACTAAGCCTGGGTCACATATCCAAAGCGGCGCCTTGCAAACGGAGCCTTTGCTTCCGTAGGGAGAATCTCCCAAACCGGAAAACTGCTTCCATTTCAAATGACCAGCAACACAGGTTTATGCTGTTGTTCCAAAAAACGGCCACAAGGCGGCATCGTTTCTTCTCTCATTGATTTCTCCTTTGCACTTTCATTTTTGGAAGGAGAGGAGGCTCTTGAGAGCCCCTTGGCCTGCAAGGAGATCCAACCAGTCCGTCCTAAAGGAGATCAGTCCTGAATATTCACTGGAAGGACTGATGCTAATGGTGAAGCTCCAATATTTTGGCCACCTGATGCGAAGTACTGACTCATTGGAAAAGAGCCTGATGCTGGGAAAGATTGAAGGCGGGAGGAGAAGGGGACGACAGAGGATGAGATGGTGGGATGGCGTCATCGGATCAATGGACAGGAGTTTGAGCAAGCTCCAGGAGTTGGTGAAGGACAGGGAAGCCTGGCGTGCTGCAGTCCATGGGGTCGCAAAAATCCAGATGCGACTTAGCGACTGAACTGAACTTGCACAGTTGGCTGTTAGCAATTTTCATTCCCAGCATCGCCGGAGGAGGGTTCCCTTTTCTCCGTGGCCTCTCCCGCATGCTATGTTTGCCAAGTGTTTGACAGTGGCCCTTATGACTGGCGCGAGGTGATACCTGCTGGGGTTTGCATTTGCATCTCCCGAACATTTAGTGATGTGCACATTTTCTAGTGAATTTTTTTTACAGGGTTGAGTTAAAGGTACCTCTGTAGTACTTGGCTGCAGGAAACTCTGCTCGGTTTTGAACTGCTTTTTGCTGACCCTCCGCAGGAGCCGTCTTGAGGACCGGTGTGTTTCATTTACAGCCCCGCAGACCTTGTGAATATAAAGTGCCCATCCGGACGGCTTTTACATTGTTGTTACGACAAACGGGCACACCGCGGTCACGTTTCTTGATGCCCCCGTGTGTGAGTGTGTGTGTGTGTGTGAGTGTTTGTGAGTGTGTATGATTGTGTGTGTGTGAGTGTGAGAATGTGTGTGTGAGAGTGAGTGTGTGTGTGTGTGTGTGTGAATGATTGCGTGTGTGTGAGTGTGTGTGTGTGATTGTGTGAGTGTGTGTGAGTGTTTGTGTGTGAGTGATTGGGTGTCTGAGTGTGTGTGAGTGATTGTGTGTGAGTGTATGTGTGAGTGTGTGTGTGTCTGTGAGTGTGTGTGAGTGCGTGTGTGTGTGTGATTGCATGTGTGTGTGATTGTGTGAGTGTGTGTGTGTGTGAGAGTGATTGTGTGTGTGTGTGAGTGTGTGTGAGAGTGATTGTGTGAGTGTGTGTGTGAGTGTGTGTGAATGATTGTGTGTGTGTGTGTCTGTGAGTGTGTGAGTGCGTGGGTGTGTGTGATTGCATGTGTGATTGTGTGTGTGTGTGATTGCGTGTGTGTGATTGTGTGATTGTGTGAGTGTGTGATTGTGTGAGTGTGGTGTGATTGTGTGTGTGTGTGAGTGTGTGTGAGAGTGATTGTGTGAGTGTGTGTGTGAGTGTGTGTGAATGATTGTGTGTGTGTGAGTGTGTCTGTGAGTGTGTGAGTGCGTGTGTGTGTGATTGCATGTGTGATTGCGTGTGTGTGAGTGTGTGATTGTGAGTGTGAGTGTGTGTGTGATTGTGTGTGTGTGTGATTGTGTGTGTGTGTGAGTGTGTGTGTGTGAGTGTGTGTGTGTGTGTGAGTGTGTATTTTCATTTTCTTCTACTCTCACTTTTATTTTCTATAGTAGGGTTGATTTCCGGGGTTGTGTTTATTTCAAGTGTCTGGGACCTTGATTCGGTTACACATAGACGTTTATCTCTTCTTTTCCCTGTCCTTTTTCTCATATAGGTGATTACACATAAGCAATCATATGTAGATCTCACATAGGTGATTCATAGAGCTTGTTCAGCTGACTTCCCTGAGGTGTTCAGTAGGGCCTTTTTTCGGCGTCTATTTGATATACATTAATGCGTACATGTTAATTCCAAGCTCTTCATTTGTCCCTCTCCCCTAACGTTCTTTTTTTTTTTTTTTTTTTTTTAATAATCGTTACTTGGTTTTCTAAGCGTGTGAGATGGTTTGCTTCGCGTCAAACGATTCATCTGCGTGTACGTATGGATCGCTCCTGGAAGTCACGTCTTGCGATATTTGTCTTTCTCCCTCTGACTTCCTTCACTTGGTGCAATAGTCTCTGGGTCCAGCCACGCTGTCTCTTCCCTCCGCCCTTTCCAGCATTTATTCTTCGTAGATGTTACTGCTGATGGCCATTCGGACCCAGGGCCAGCGTGAGGTGATACCTCATTGGACGTGTGAATTGCCTCTCTCTGATAGTTAGTGATGCTGAGCATTCTTTCAGATGCCTAACGTCAACCTGTATACTTTGTGGAAGAAAACATGCATTCCATCCTTGGCTCATTTTTCTCTTTCTGTTGTTTGTGTTTTTGAGAACTGACATACACGAGCTGTTTTTATCTTTTAAAGATGAATTTCTTGTGAATAATTTCATTGGCAAATATATATTTTTTCTCATTCTAAGATTTGTCTTTTACTTTCTTTTGGGGGTTCCCCTGCCGTTCAAATGCCTTTAGGTTAATTAGATCCTGGTTTCTGATTTTGGATTTATTTTCCTTCTAAGTGGTGGATCCCATAACAACTTGGCTGGGATTGATGTCCAACCGTGTCCCGCCTGTATCTTCCTCAAGAATTGCATAGCGTCGTCTTTACATTTAGACTGGTATACTATTTTGAGTCTACTTCTGGGTATGGTTTTAAGGAGCATTATAAAGTCATATAAGTTTTCATTGCTTAAGGAACTGCCACAGTGGCTTTTATAGATGTTACACGTTTTCATTCCCAGGATCAGAGGAGGAAGAGGGTTCCCTTTTCTTCACAGCCTCTCCAGCACTTAATGTTTGCAGAGTGGCCGACAACAGCCATTCTGACCCGCGTGGGGTGATGTCTCACTGTGCTTTTGCTTTCTCTGGTGATGGTTGATCTTTTTCAGGTAATTTTTTACAGGGTCTGAGTTAAAGGCACCTCTTGACAACAGCTCCTTGAAGGTCTGCCCCGTTTTGAATTCTTTTTTTCGCCGACCACCCCTAGGAGACTTCTTGAGTGCCGTTGATTTTTATTTACAGCCGGGTGGACACAGTGAATATTAAGCCCCCATCAACCCAGCTTTCAAGTTGTCGTTGCAAAAAAAGCGCCGACAGGGAGGCAGCATTTCTTCATGCCCCAGGCTTTTCTTTCTCTGTACTTTCCCTTTCATTTTCTATCCGAGTAGAGTTGATTTCTGAGGTTGTGTTTCTTTCAAGTGTTGGGGAACTCGATCAGTTATACATCGGCATTTATCTATTGTATTTATGGTTTCCTTTTCCCATATAGGTAATTACAGTGTGTTCTGTAGACCTCCCTGTGCTGTTCAGTAGGTGCTTTTCAAATCATCTATTTAATGTAGATTAATGTAATGGAATTCCAAACTCTTAATTTACTCTTCTGCTTCTAACATTTTTTTGGATCATTGTAACGTTGTTATCTAAGTTGTGCAGCTTAGTTTTCTGTTAATTAGTTCATTTGCATGAATGTTTGGAAGGACCTGTCAGTGGAGTCTGGCGATATCTGCCTTTCTCTCTCTGGCTTCCTTCCCTGGTACAAGAATCACTCGTTCCATCCATGAGTCATCAGTGCCATCCTTCCCTTCCAGTTCACGGCTGAGTAGTACTCCACTGTCGAGCTTTACCACTTTGTCTTCATTTTTTTTTTTTCTTTCAGTGGACTGATTCAATAGCTGGGCTATTGTAAATCATGCTGCCCTGAAAACGGGTGTTCATGTGTCATTTCAAATTATGATTTTCTCTGGATCTAAGCCAGGAAGTGGGATTGTTAGGATCACGATTTCTGGATGTTTAGTTTGGTTTGCTATGTTAGATAGATAGCATATTGAAAAGTACAGACATTACTTTGCCAGCAAAGGTCCGTCTAGTCAAAGCTATGGCTTTTCCACTAGTCATGTATGGATGTGAGAGTTGGACTATAAAGAAAGCTGAGCACCAAAGAATGATGCTTTTGAACTGTGGTGTTGGAGAAGACTCTTGAGAGTCCCTTGGACTGCAAGGAGATCCAACCAGTCCATTCTGAAGGAGATCAGCCGTGGGATTTCTTTGGAAGGAATGATGCTAAAGCTGAAACTCCAGTACTTTGGCCACCTCGTGCAAAGAGTTGACTCATTGGAAAAGACTCTGATGCTGGGAGGGATTGGGGGCAAGAGGAGAAGGGGACGACAGAGGATGAGATGGCTGGATGGCATCACCGCCTCGATGGACGTGAGTCTGAGTGAACTCAGGGACTTGGTGATGGACAGGGAGGCCTGGGGTGCTGTGATTCATAGGGTCTCAAAGAGTCAGACATGACTGAGCGACTGAACTGAACTGAACTGAACTGAGTATCTAGAGATGTTGACATTTTTCATGTGATTTTAAATTTTAATTTAATTTTTTTTCATGTGATTTTTTAAAAATGAAATGATCTGAGTTAAAGGTCCCTTTTGAAATGGGCTCCTTGAAAGCGTGCCCGGTTTCGAATACCTTTGCACTGATTGCACGAGGAGACTTCTTGAAGGCAGTTGTTCACTTACAGTCTCACCGACTCTTGTGGGTATTAAGTGGCCATCGGCATGGCCTTTAAGTTGTTGTTATGAAAAATGCCCACGAGGCGGCATCATCTCTTCATGCCCCACTCGGCTTTTTTTCTGCTTTCATGTTTGGAAGAAAAGTTATGACCAACCTAGGCAGCATATTAAAAAGCAGAGACATTACTTTGCCAGCAAAGGTCCATCTACTCAAAGCTGTGGTTTTTCCAGTGGTCATGTATGGATGTGAGATTTGGACTATAAAGAAAGCTGAGCACCTGAGAACTGATGCTTTTGAACCGTGGTGTTGGAGAAGACTCTTGAGAGGCCCTTGGACTGCACGGAGATCCAACCAGTCCATTCTGAAGGAGATCAGCCCTGAATATTCATTGGAAGGACTGATGCTGGAACTCCAATCCTTTGGCCACCTGATTCGAAGAACTGACTCATTGGAAAAGACCCTGATGCTGGGAGGGATTGAAGGCAGGAGGAGAAGGGGATGACAGAGGATGAGATGGTTGGATGGCATCACTGACTCGATGGACATGAGTTTGAGTAAACTCCGGGAGTTGGTGATGGACAGGGAGGCTTGGCGTGCTGCAGTTCATGGGGTCGCAAAGGGTCCGACACGACTAAGCGACTGAACTGAACTGAACTGAATGTGTGTATGTTAAATGCAATCTGTTAATTCATCCCTCCACTTCTAACATTTTTGTTCATAATCGTAGCTTGGTTTTCTAAGTTTGTGAGACTGTTTGCTTTGTGTTACTCAGTTCGTTTGCATGCATTTATAGATCGCACGTGTCAGGGGCATCTTAGGGTATTTGTCTTCCCGCCAGTGGCTTCCCTCACTGGGAAGTAGGAAAATCACTAGGTCCGCTCTGCTGCTGTTAATGGCATGAATCTGTTCTGTTTTATAGCAGATTCATATTCCAGTGTAGAAGTGCGCTATTTTATCTTCGTTGTTCTGTCGATGGACACTTTGTTTGATTCTATGTCTTGTCTATTGGAAATCTGGCTGCCGAGAAAACTGGGATTCATGTGTCCCTGTGAAGTACGATTTTCTCTGGATCTAAGCCCAGAAGTGGGATTACCAGCTCACAGGGTTTCCGGATGTTTAACTTTGTAACGAATGTGTATGCTGTTTCCCATGGTTCATGCAAGAATGGAGGACGTTTCCCTCCCCCTCCCCACTTTGTATAACTTTGTCGATCTTGATGATGGCCATTCTGGCCCCTGTGAGATGATACCTCATTGCACTTTGATTTGTGTCTCTCTATGAAGTCGCTTCGTCATGTCCAACTCTTTGCAACCTCATGGACTGTAGCCTACCAGGTTCCTCTGTCCATGGGATTTTCCAGGCAATAGTACTGGAGTGGATTGCCATTTCCTTCTCCAGGGAATCTTCCCGACCCAGGGATCGAACCCGGGTCTTCCGCATTGTAGACAGACGCTTGACCGTCTGAGCCACCAGGGAAGCTCCCAGTAATTAGCGACGCTGAGCATCTTTCTAGGTGCCCAGTGGCAATCTGTATGCCTTCTTGGAGGAAATATCCTTTGCCTCATTTTTTTTCCCCTTGGGTGGTATGTGTTTTTTATATTCAGATGCACCAGCTGTTTGCATGTCCTGGAGTTGAATACCTTGTGATTTCCTGGTTTGCATATACATATTTTCTTCATTCTGAGAGTTGTCTTTTTGTTTCACTGAGAGTTCCCTTGCTGTGCAAATGATTTTAAGGTTAATTAGGTCCCGTTTTCTTATGTTTGGCTGACTTCACTATTCTAAGTGCCGAATCCCAAAAGAACTTGGTGAGATTGATGTCACACCATGTCCCGCCTGTATATTTTCCTCAGAAGTTTCATAATATCATCCTTATGCTTAGATGTTTATACTATTGGAAGTTTATTTTGGGGGTCTGGTGTGAAGGAGTGTTCTAATTGCATTCTTGTTTTCCTTGCTTAAGGATCCTCCACTCTGCCCTCTGTAGTGGCTGTCAGCATCAGAGGAGGAGGGCTCCCTTGTCTCCACAGGCTCTCCAGCATTTATGGTAGTAGAGTTTTGGACCGTGGCCCTTCTGATGGGTGGAGGATAATATTTCCTTGTACTTTCTGTTGTTAATTATGTATTTATTTGGCTGTGGGAACTACTTCCCTGACCAGGAATCAAACCCGGGACTCCTGCATTGAGAGCACTGCGTCTTAGCCACTGGACCGCCAGGGAGGTTCCTTCCTCGTAGTTTTGATTTGCATTTCCCTGTGGAAAATCCCATCGATGCAGGAGCCTGGTGGGCTGCAGTCCATGGGGTCACGAAGAGTCGGACACGACTGAGCGACTTCACTTTCACTTTTCACTTTCACGCATTGGAGAGGAAATGGCAACCCACTCCAGTGTTCTTGCCTGGAGAATCCCAGGGACGGGGGAGCCTGGTGGGCTGCCGTCTATGGGGTCGCACAGAGTCAGACACGACTGAAGCGACTTAGCAGCAGCAGCAGCAGCAGCAGCGTCCTAGGCATCTTGACATTTTTCAAGTGACTTTTCTGGGGGGAAGAGTCTGAGTTAAACGTCCCTCTGGAAATCAGCTCCATGAAGGTCTCCCTAATTTTGCATTTCTTTTCGTTTTTCGGTCACCAGCGCTCGGAGACTTCTGGAGGGCGGTTGTTTTTTCACTTACCTCCCAAGGAACCTTGTGAATGTTAAGTGGCCATCAACACAGGCTTTAAGTTGTTGTTACAAAAACCGGCCACAAGGCGGCATCATCTCCTCATGCCCCGCTTGGTTTTTTCTACCCCCTTTTTTTTTCTTCTGCTTTGTTCAAGGGTTGGACCACTTTATTTAGTTACGCATGCAGTTTTATCTCTTCTTTTTCAGGTTTTTTTTTTCCCCTAGAGGTGATTACAATGTGTGCAGTCAACTTGCCTGGGTTCAGTAGAGCCTTTTTGAACATCTCATTCATACGTATCGATGCGTATATGTTAACTGAAAAACTCTCCATTTATCCCTCTCCCCTGAGATTTTCTTTTCTGTGTTTTGCTAATCATAGCTTGGTTTTCTAAGTCTGCGGGACTGTTTCCGTGCGAATTAGTTCATTTGCATGGATTTATAGAGTGCGCCGGTTAGCGACATCGCATGATATTTGACTTTCTGTCTGACTTCCTCCGCTTTGTGTGATTATCCCTGGGTATCGTGCCTGTTGTCATTGGTGTTACTCTGGTCTGCTGTCTCGCTGAGTCGTGTTCCAGGCTAGAGGGGTGTGCCACTTTGCTTTCCGTTGTTTCTGGAAGGACGTTTTGGTTGATTCGGGGCTTCCCTGGTGGCTCAGAGGTTAAAGCGTCTGCCTGCAATGCGGGAGACCAGGGTTTGACCCCTGGGTCGGGGAGATTCCCCTGGAGAAGGAAATGGCAACCCACTCCAGTATTCTTGCCTGGAGAATCCCATGGACGGAGGAACCTGGTGGGTTGCAGTCCAGGGGGTCGCAAAGAGTCTGACACGATTGAGCGATTTCACTTTCACTTTGGTTGATTCACTGTCTTGGATATCCTAAATCTTGCTGCCCTAAAAACAGGAAACAGGGGTTTTTAAAAACAGGTCATTTCAAAATATATTTTATTTATTTTTTTCAGGATCTAAGCCTGGAAGTGGGATTACTGTAGTCATATGGTTTCCAGACGTTCGGTTCTTGAAGGATCGTTTGTGCTGTTTCCCATCATTCTTGCAACGACTTACATCCCCACCAGGAGTGTAAGGGGATCCCCTTTCCTCTGCTCTTTGTAGCACTGATTCCTGCAGGTCTTCTTGATGAGGGCCATTCTGACCAGAACGAGGGTATGCTTCATTTAGATGCTTTATTTCTCTCTCTCTGATAATTGGTCATGTTGAGCATCTTTTCACCTGCCTGATGGCAACCTGTCTGCCTTCTTGGAAGAAATATCCATGTAAATCTTTACCCCAGTTTCTTTTTTCATGAGTTGTATGTGTTTTTGATAGTACCAGCTGTTTGCAAATTTTGGAGATGAATAACCTCATGATTCCTTGGTTTGCAGATTTTTTTTTTCTTCATCCTGAGGGCTGTCTTTTTCTTTCATTGAGAGGTTCCCTTGCTGTGCAGATGCTTGTAAAGGTTAATTAGGGCCTGCATTCTTATATTTAGTGTATTTTTCATTTTTCTCATGTCGAATCCCAAAAGAACCTGGTGTGATTGGTGTCAGAGCACATCCTGCTTGTATTTTCCACAGAAATTTCAAGGTGTCTTCCTTATATTTACATCTGTATGCTATTGGGGGTTTATTTGGGGGTATGGTGTTAAGGAGTATTCTAATTGCATTCTTCCTTTCCTTGTTTAAGGATCCTCCACGCTGCCCTCTGTAGTGGCTGTCAGCATTTATGTTTCCAGCATCAGAGGAGGAGGAGTTCCTTGTCTCCACAGCCCCTGCAGTATTTGTGTTTATAGGGTTTTTGACTGTGGCCCTTCTGATGGGTGGATGATAATATTTCCTTGTAGTCTTTATGCTGCTAAGTTGCTTCAGTCGTGTCCGACTCTGTGCGACCCCATAGACGGCAGCCCACCAGGCTCCCCCGTCCCTGGGATTCTCCAGGCAAGAACACTGGAGTGGGTTGCCATTTCCTTCTCCAGTGCATGAAAGTGAAAAGTGAAAGGGAAGTCGCTCAGTCGTCTCCGACTCCCAGCGACCCCATGGACTGCAGCCCACCAGGCTCCTCCGTCCATGGGATTTTCCAGGCAAGAGTACTGGAGTGGGGTGCCATTGCCTTCTCCTGTAGTCTTTATATACATGTATATATAATTATGTATTTATTTTGGCTGTGGGTCTAGATCTTAATTGCAGCATGCGAGAGCTGTTGTTGCAGTCTATGGAATCTAGCTTCTTGACCAGGGATCAAACTGGGGCCCCCTGCATTGAGAACAGAGTCTCAGCCACTGGACCTCCAGGGAGGCCCCTTTCTTGTAGTTTGGATTTGCATTTTGCCAGTTCCTAGCAAGGTTGACATTTTTCGTGTGACTAATTTTTTTGGAAGGATCTGAGTTAAAGGTACCTCTGGAAATCGGCTCCATGAAGGTCTGCCTAATTTTGATTTTTTTTTTTTTTTTCGGTCCCCAGCGCTAAGAGACTTTTGGAGGGCAGTTGTTTTTTTTTTTTTTTTTACTTATCTCCCATGGGACCTTGTGAATAGTAAGTGCTCAACACACGTTTTAAGTTGTTGTTACGAAAAACGGCCACCAGGCAGCAGCATCTCCCCACGCTCCGTTCGTTTTGTTTTTATTTTTTTCCTTTTTCTCTACTTTCGCTTTTATTTTCTATTGCAATCTGGTTGATTTCCGATGTTGGGTTGGCTTCAAGTGTCCAACAACTTTATTTAGCGATGCACAGACTTGTGTCTCCTCTTTTTCAGGTTCTTTTTCCCATAAAGGAGATTTCATTGTATTGGGTTGACTTCCCTGAGCTATTCAGTGGGCTCTTTTGATTATCTGATTGATATGTGTTAACTGTACATGTTAATTCCAAACTCTTAATTTATCCGTCTGGCCTAAATTTGTTGTTGTTGTTAATAATTGCAGCTTGATTGTCTGTGTTTGTGAGCCTTTTTTTTTTTGCTGTGTAAATTGTTTCTTTTGCATGAGCTGATAGATTTTTTTGGTGTGTAAATTGGTTCATTTGCATGAGCTGGAAGATTGTACCTGTCAGTGACTTTTTATTATTTTTTCCTTCCTCTCTCTGCCTCCCGTCACTTATCATGATAATCACTCCTTCCGTCCAAGCGTCTGTCAGTGGCCTTACTCCGTTCTGCTGTACGACTGAGTAGTTCCCAGAGTAGATGTTGACCTTTTTTTTTTCATTATTCTGTGGATGGACACTTTGGTTGATTCAGCGTCTCGGATGTTGTAAATGGTGTTGCCCTGAAAACACATGTGTATGTTTCATTATGAAATAAGATTTTTTTTCTGAATCTAAGCCCAGAAGTGGGATTACTGGATCATATGGTTTTTGGGGCTCCCCTGGTGGCTCAGGTGGTAAAGAATCCACCTGCAATGTGGGAGACCTGGGTTTGATCCCTGGGTTGGGGATTCCCCTGGAGGAGGAAATGGCAACCCAACCCGGTATTCTTGCCTGGAGAATCACAGGGACAGAGGAGCCTGGTGGGCTGCAGTCCATGGGGATGCAAAGAGTCGGATACGACTGAGCGACTGAGCGACTTTCACTTTCACTCTGCTTTTTAATGGGATTAGTTTTTTAAAGAATCTCCACGCTGTTTTCCACAATTCAATTTTTATTCTAATTATGAATTAATATTAATATTAATCAATATTCTAATAATATAATTATTCTAATTCTATTCTCCATAATCCTGCATCTGTTTGCATCGCCACCCAGCGTGTAGGAAGAGCTCCTTTCTCGCCCCCTTTACAGCACTTATTCTTTGTAGATCTTATTGACAATGGCCATTCTGACTGGTGTGAGTTATTACCTCATTCAGTTCAGTTCACTTCACTAGCTCAGTCGTGTCCAACTCTTTGTGACCCCATGGACTGCAGCATGCCAGGCCTCCCTGTCCATCACCAACTCCCGGAGTCTACTCAAAGTCCTGTCCATCGAGTCGGTGATGCCATCCAACCATCCCATCCTCTGTCGTCCCCTTCTCCTCCTGCCTTCAATCTTTCCCGGCATCAGGGTCTTTTCCAAGGAGTCCGATCTTTGCATCCGGTGGCCAAAGTATCGGAGCTTCAGCATCAGTCCATGAATGTTCAGGGTTGATTTTCTTTAGGATGGACTGGTTTTCTTTTATTTACTTATCTATTTTTAATGGAAGGATATTCGCTTTGCAATGCGTCTTGCTTTTTTGCATACATCAGCATGAATCAGCCGTAGGTATACACATATCCCTTCCCTCTTCAACCTTCCTCACCCCTCACCCCCCTTCCCACCCTTCTCTGGTGTTACAGAGAACCGGCTTGAGTCCCCTGAGGCTTGAGTGGTTTCCTGTCTTTGTAGTCCAAGGGACTCTGAAGAATCTTTTCTAATTCACGTACATATGCAAGTATATATGTTCTTTTCCAGATTCATTAATAAATTATCATAGGATGTTAATATAATTCTCTATACCTTTCAGTAAGTCCTTTTTTTGTTTTTAAATCAGTAAGTCTTTTTTAAAAAAAATCTGTGTTATATGTAGCCGTGTGTATCTGTTAATTCCAAACTGCTAATCGACCCCTCCCCTGTGTTCCCCTTTGGTAAATGTAAGTTTGTTTTCTCTGACCCTGGGTGCGTTTCCGTTTTGTATATATGATGCCAGGCTCCTTTTCCCATTTCCTGATGGATCCTAGGGTACTTTACAGACAGAGAGAGGTTTTTTTTTTTTCCTTTGAAAGCTCTTGGCAAGACAGCCTTTGTGTTAGCTCTGGTATCAGAGGCTGATGCTCAGAGTCCCATCAGATGCAGGTAAAAGTCAGTTCAGCGACGATGCTCCTCGGCGGATAAAGGCTGCCGAGTGTTCTTTTTGGTCTCGGCTTTGAGGATTCTCCGCAGGAAAGAGAGGCTGAACGGATGATCTCGGGGGCGGTGTGGCCTCCTGGCTCCCTGCAGGTCCGAATGACATTTGAGCGGCTAGCCTTCCGACTTTGCACAAAAGAGGCTGCTCCAAATAGAGCAGAGAGCAGGGCTGAGAAGAGGTGATGGCTTCTCTTTGTCTTCGTGGGAGAGACCCAGGGTGAGGCGCGGTGCCCTTCTGGGTTTCTGTGGGACGCAGTCTTATCAGGTGAGGTGTTATTTATGCCTCCCGGGACCCACGATACCCACGGAACCTGTGGATGAAAACATTTCCACATCAGATAGAGGGGCTGCTCGTGCAGGCCTGGGAGTGAACACACTTGGAAATGATTGCTTTTTCGGTGTCGTGAAATGCACTGTAATTCAGACAGGATGCGGGAGCTTTTTTTTTTTAGACAGTTGAAAGACATTTAAAAGAGCACGTGATTATTTTTTCATTGCTTTTCGATGCTGTGTTGGTTTCTGTCTCCCATACGTGTGTAGTAAGTTGCTTCAGCCGTGTCGGAATCTTTTCGAGCTTATGGACTATAGCCCGCCAGGCTCCTCTGTCCATGGGGTTCTCCAGGCAAGAATACTGGGGTGGTTTGCATGCCCTCCTCCAGGGGGTCTTCCTGACCCAGGGATCGAATCAAAGCAGTCATAACTATATATATATATATATATATATATATATCTCTCTCTCCTCTGTCTTGAGCCTCCCTCCCAGCCCCACCCACCGCTCTAGGCCATCAGAGAGCCCGAGCTGAGCCCCCTGGGTTATACAGCAGCTTCCCACTAGCTGTTTGTTTTACCCACGGCTGTGTGTATATGTCAGTGCTATTACTTTGCCAACGAAGGTCCGCCTAGTCAAGGCTATGGTTTTTCTTGTGGTCATGGATGGATGTGAGATTTGGACTGTGAAGAAAGCTGAGCGCCAAAGAATTGATGCTTTTGAACTGTGGTGTTGGAGAAGACTCTTGAGAGTCCCTTGGACTGTAAGGAGATCCAACCAATCTATCCTGAAGGAGATCAGTCCTGGGTGTTCATTGGAAGGAATGATGCTGAAGCTGAAACTCCAGTACTTTGGCCACCTGATGCAAAGAGTTGACTCATCAGAAAAGATTCTGATGCTGGGAGGGATTGGGGCAGGAGGAGAAGGGGACGACAGAGGATGAGATGGCTGGATGGCATCACCAACTCGATGGACATGAGTTTGAGTGAGCTCTGGGAGTTGGTGATGGACAGGGAGGCCTGGCCTGCTGCGATTCATGGGGTCGAAAAGAGTCCGACACGACTGAGCAACTGAACTGAACTGAACTGAACTCTCTAAATTCATCCCACCGTCTCCTTCCCTATTGGGTCCACAGTACCTTCTCTATATCTGTGTCTCTATTCCTGCCCTGTGAATAGGCTTTTCAGCACCATTTTTCTAGACTCCATATATATATATGTCTTAATATACGACATTTGTTAATCTCCTTCGGAGTTGCTTCACTCTGTATAATGGGCTCTAGGTTCTTCCACCTCAGTTCAACTGATCCACATTTCTTCCTCTTCATGGCAGAGTAATATTCCTTTGTGTACATATGCAACTCTGTTCCTTTTCATGGCTGAGTAATATTCCATTGCATACAGGCACTTCACATTTGTTCTTATTCATGGCCAAGGAATCTTCAACTGTATACATCATTTACATTCGTTCCTTTTCAGGGCTGAGTGATATTCCACTGTGTGTATATGGGCCACATCTCTTTATCTTCTCCTCTGTCGACGGCCATCAAGGCTGCATCCATGGAATGACATTCTCTTAAGGAGTAAACTTGCCTCTTTAGAAAGAAATAGCCTCGAGAAGAACCATGATTAAATACAACTGTGGAATCTAAAAAAAAAACCACAGCACCCTTAGTGAATATAATAGAGAAGAAGCCAACCCAGAGATACAGAGAACAGAGGACTTGTTACCAGTGGTGGGGGGGCGGGCAATGCAGGGAGAGAAGGTTAAGAGGTGCAAACTACTACTTGTAAAATAAAATCACCAGGAGGATACAGCATATAGCACGTGGACCCTTACGTGGCTCAGTGGTAAAGAATCTGCCTGCCACTGCAGGAGATGCAAGATGTGCAGGTTTGATGCCTCCAGGGCTGGGAAGATCCCCTGGAGGCGGGCGTGGCAACCCACTCCAGGATTCTTGTCTGGAGAATCCCAGGGACAGAGGAGCCTGGTGGGCTGCAGTCCATGGGGTTGCAAAGAGTCGGACACTTTAATACTCATCAGATGGACAACCCTGTGTCTCAAACAACCTGTGTTCCTGTCCCTGGACTTCCAATGGATGGAGCAGTGCTCAGAGGTTTCTGACACGTTCTTCCTGGGTTATCATCCTTGATGTGGCTCAGATTAAAATTTCCATCTCTTTCTTACATTGAGTGACTAACTTTTCGTCTCCTGTGGCAAGTTAGGTGTGGCTAGTTTTATAAAGTTGGGTGGGGGCGGTAAATGAGAGGGAAATCAGATAGCGTGCATGGCTCGTCCCAAACTGGGGCAAGTGTGGAAATCCTCTGACAGTAAGATTCCTACATTAAATTCTATGAAGGTAGGATTCCGACAGCTGAACTGCCTCTGAGCTTGTCTGCTCATCGACTGAGCATTTTTATATAAAGATGACACCTGCTTCATTGATCACAAATCTTAACACACTCTGTAACTTTCGTGGGATGTTCATGATAAAGTCTGGACTCTTTAGTAAGACACTCAAGGGCCTTCAAGCCCTGGTCCAAGCTTTGTCCATTCCTTATCTTCTGGTTGTTATTCAGTCGCTCGGTCGTGTCTGACTCTTTGCGACCCCATGGACTGCAGCACGCCAGGCCTCCCTGTCCATCACCAGCTCCCGGAGTTCACTCAAACTCATGTCCATTGAGTTGGTGATGCCATCCAACCATCTCATATCTGTCGTCCCTTTCTCCTCCTGCCTTCAGTCTTTCCCAGCATCAGGATCTTTTCCAGTGAGTCAGTTCTTCTGGTACCGTTCCCCTACCCACTACCCTCTGCTCCCCGCCCCTTGGGAATAACCTGCCACAGCTGTGGTTAACGATTTACTTCCTAGAATCTTTGGGGTTCTTTGGACCTTCAGGATTTGATTATGGTCCATTTTCTGCCCAGCACACCATACGTGAACAATGACTTTTTAAAATATCTTTTAATCCAGGTTCCAGCGTTCAATTTTAGTTGAAGGATAGAAAGTGAAATTGTTAGTTGCTCAGTCGTGTCTGACTCTTTGTGACCCCATGGACTATAGCCCACCAGGCTCCTCTGCCCATGGGATTCTCCAGGCAAGAATAGTGGAGCGGGTTGCCATGCCAGTCTCCAGGGGATCTCCCTACCCAAGGATCATACTCAGGGAAGGATAGATGATTTATTGCATATAATGTTTTGTTAGCTTCACGGGTATAGCCAAATGATTCAGTTATATATGTGTGTGTGTGTGTGTGTGTGTGTGTGTGTGTGTACAGCTATGTTTATTCATTTATATAAATATGTGTATGTGTGTGCACTGATATATACATCCATCAACACACTTATTTGTTAAGAAGTCATTGTTTTTCATGAACTAAGACTTTTCTATATTGCTTGAATCAATTTTTTATATTCCATTGAAAATTTCTTGTCTATGTTCATGAGAAATATCCACACTTTCATTTCCTTGTACTTTGCTTAGCTTTGACATAAAAGTTAGCTTTGTCAGGTGAAAAAAGTCATTTTTTACAGATTTATTTTTTATAGAAGTGTGGTTGATTTAGTGTTGTGTTAATTTCTGCTGTACAGCAAAATGACTTTGTTATGCATGTATATATATGTACATTCTTGTTCATATTCTTTGTCATCACGGTTTATCTCAGGATATTGGATATAGTTCCCTGTTATATTAACAGAAAGGCATTGCTAATGGAGATATAGGTAAATATATATTCTTTTTCAGATGCTTTTCCATTAACAATGACTTCTTAACAAATGAGTGTGTATTAATAGGTGGATGCGTAAATGAATGATGCCTTTGAAATTCTCACGAAAGGTAAAGACCTCCTTGCATGTAGAAAGCACTTAGACACACATCACAAAGCATCCCAGATTATCTCCAGGAATCCATGAGTCTCCTGAAGTCCGAGCGTCCGTTGCTTCAGCAGAACCCGTGGGTCCCAGGATGGGAGCAGAGAACTTTGACACCAGGCAGTGTCTTTAATCGTCTTCCTTTTCAAACATTAAAACCTTTCAACAGGCATGCCATGCTTCAGGTGGCTGCTCTAGAAATAATTCAAAGTGAATTTTATTTCACGCTGACCCAGTCAAAATATTGATTAGAAGCAAGGGAAGGAGGCTTGGGTGAGTTAATGAAGCCGTGGGGAAAATGGATTGTGTTTGGAAAGGAAAATGTGATGGGCATACAGACTGATGGCAGAGTTAAGTTTGCTCCTTTTTATTCTGCTTCTTGCAGTGGAAGGATATTCTGGAAGCTGGAGTGAAGGTCTAGGAAAAAAAAATATATATATAGGGGCACCATGCTTCGATGAGAAAGACTGTATTTCCCCAAATTTGCATTATGTCGGGCTGTTTCCTTGGCATCTTCCTTCTCCCTTCTACAGGTGAGCTGTTCACACACCTTCATCTACTCCTGGGATGCTCAGCTGTGGGTGAAGAAGGTGGAAGTAACACAGAGGCCATAAAATCTGTCCACGGGGAAATGATGGCTGCTACGAACATTGTCATACAATACCTAACGATCCTTTGGCCACCTAATATCAAGAGCCAACTGTTTGGAAAAGACCCTGATGCTGCGAAAGATGGAAGGTGGGAGGAGAAGGGGGCAACAGAGGATGAGATGGCTGGATGGCATCACCGACTCAATGGACATGAGTTTGAGCAAACTCCAGGAGTTGGTGATGGACAGGGAGGCCTGGCGTGCTGCAGTCCATGGGGTCGCAAGGATTCAGACACGGCTGAGCGCATACACACACACACACACACACACACACAAGAAATCCTTGTCTTCTGTCTCCTCCCCTTCCTTTTATCCGCACAGAAGTACTGGAGGTCCATCAGTGTTCTGGGGACAAGAGAAGGCATTGCAAGCTACCCACTTGCAAACACGGAAGACCTGCCCTTCCGGCATTTTGCAGACTGTCCACCCCACATGGAAGGTACACTTTGCATTCCATTGGCATCAAGTGACCAATTAGATATCAATGCCTGAAAGTTGCCCAAATGTTCTAATAAAAAATGATAGTTATGTCATATGGTGCGGCTATTAAGTAACCTTGTGGTAATCATTTTGCAATGTATACATGGATCACATCCTTGCATTATACAAACATATACATTGTTATACGTCAGTGATATTTCAGTACATTTGGAATAAAAAAACACATATGCTGATGCTATAAAAACAGATCACCTATGTCTCCAACAGATTTTTTTTTTAACTAGACACGGGATTTTAGGTAAAAGAGGAGGCTGCTTTAACCAAGGTTTGCATTGAATTGGTTCTCCTTTATTGTGACAAGAGATGATGCTATTTTCTGCACTCAGAGGGGTTCTTGTTACTGTCATTGGTCTAGGAGCAGGCTTGCAAATAAAAGTGTTCAATATAAGAGAACATAAGATGTACATTGACACTGTTTCAAAGACTCTGACCTATTGCAAAACACAGCAGAAGAGAAAACAGAGATGATTTACTAACGTTTTCTTGGCATGTGTGTGGCTTGTTTTATTTTATTCACATTGTTAATAGAATACTGGTAATAAAGTACTGATAACAATGGAAAGATGAAACTTGAAATAATTTATTCTCCTGTGTGAATTTAAGGCCATCTATGCATAAGTTAAGTGTTAGTAGCTCAGTTGTGTTTGACTCTTTGCGACCCCATAGACTGTAGCCCACCAGGCTCCTCTGTCCATGGGATTCTCCAGGCAAGAATACTGGAGTGGGTTTCCATTTCCTTCTCCAGGGGACCTTCCCAACCCAGGGCCTTCTCCAGGGGACCTTCCCAACCCAGGGATCGAACCTGGGTCTCCTGCATTGCAGTCAGATTCTGTATCATCTGAGCCCTATGCGTAGGGAAGCCCTATGCATAGGTGGTAGACAATCAATACTACTAAGATTTTTTCCCCCCTCTCTGTAATCTAAATAAGTAAATTACTACGACTTTTTAATTTTGGACTCTATTCAGACTCAACACCTAATATTATCATATATCAGAGAGGAAAAGTACCTGGATCAGCTGTCAGCTTGTATGTACTGATGATTTGATGATGTTCTAATAGGCTGTGGTTATACTGGTTCTGAATGGTTGTTAAGGGAATCCTGTCTTTTTTTTTTCTTGGTGGAAGAGAGAAGAGGCTTTCATTTCCCTTTGAGAATACTCCACTTGTAAAATATTATCAGAGTTTATCAGTATCTATGATTACATAATTAAACTTGTATCCTGTGGACCATCTGCAGGTTGATTTTAACCATGCTTAAATTGATGGCAGACTGGGAGGCATTTTATACCAAAGTCCAATTTTGTTGACCGTGTGTTGCAAAGTGGGTCATTTAAACTCTTGGACTACTAATTTCTCTACCTATAAATAGATGTTGTTCAGTTGCTAAGTCGTGCCCAGCTGTTTGTGACCCCATGGACTCTAGAACGCCAGACCTCCCTGTCCATCATCAACTCCCAGAGCTTGCTCAAACTCATGTCCATCGAGTCGGTGATGCCATCCAGCCATCTCATCCTCTGTTGTCCCCTTCTCCACCTGCCTTCAATCTTTCCCAGCATCAAGGTCTTTTCCAGTGATACTTCTCCATCATGTGGCCAAAGTATTGGAGCTTCAGCTTCAGCATCAGTCCTTCCAATGAACGGCCAGGACTGATCTCCTTTAGAATGGACTGGTTGGATCTCCTTGCTGTTCAAGGGACCCTCAAGAGTCTTCTCCAACACCACAGTTCAAAAGCATCCATTCTTCGGCGCTCAGCTTTCTTTATGGTGCAACTCTCACATCCATACATGACAACTGGAAAAACCATAGCTTATTAATAATAAATAGTAGTATATTACTTATTTATTTAATATATTTTTATATATAGTATAGGGCTTCCCTAGAAAGAATACAACCACCAGTGTAGGAGACATAGATGTAGGTTCCATCCCTGGGTCGGGGAGATCCCCTGGAGAGGGGAATGGCAACCCACTCTAGTCTTTTGCCTGGAGAATCCCATGGACAGAGGAGCCTGGTGGGCTGCAGTCCATGGGGTCACAAACAGTCAGGCACAATGAAGGACTGAGCACACGCTCATCCATCCATCACTTTCACATCATCCCTTGGCGTTTTCCTGGCCCTGAGAACTTCTGTGTGCTCTATTCACCCCAACGTCCCCAAAACCCACTGTAAGCACTGATCATGTTATGTCTTTAGTTTTGCCTTTTCCAGAAAGTCATAGAGTTGGAATCCAGCCTTTTCAGATGCGTTTTTCACTTAGTGATATGCATTTCGGTTTTCATCATAGTTCATGTCTTGATAGCTCATTTCTTTTTAGTACTGTGTAATATTCCATGGGCTTCCCTGATAGCTCAGTTGGTAAAGATTCCTCCTGCCATGCAGAAGAGCCTAGTTCAATTCCTGGGTCCGGAAGATCCCCTGGAGAAGGGATCAGCTACCCGCTCCAGGATTCTTGGGCTTCCCTGGTGGCTCAGCTGGTAAAGAATCCACCTGCAATGCGGGAGACCTGGGTTCGATCCCTGGGTTGGGAAGATCCCCTGGAGAAGGAAAAGGCCACCCACTCCAGTATTCTGGCCTGGACAATTCCACGGACTGTGTAGTTCATGGGGTCTCAAAGAGTCGGACACCACTGAGAAATGTTCACTTTCACTTTGCACATTCCATTGTGTGAGTGGGCCACAGTGTATGCAGCCGTTCGTCCACCAAAGGACATCTTGGTGATTTCCACGTTTCGGCAATTATGAAGAAAGCTGCTATAAACACCTGTGTGTCGGTTTTTCTGTGGACATAATTTTTCTGCTCCTTTGGAAAAAAGCCAAGGAGTGTAGTCAATCCAAAGATCTCTCTCTGTCATCTATATCTGTCATCTAACGCTCATCCATCCATCTATCTATCCACCCATCTAAGTATAGTCTATCATCTTTATCTGTCTCTGTCATCTCTCGTTTATCCATGCAAGTAGAATTTATCATCTCGGTCACTTATCTAACCATCCATCTATCCATCTAAGTATAGTTTATCATCTCTACCTTTATCACTGATCCATCTAACATCTGTCTAAGTAGAGTTTATCATCTCTATCTCTACCTCATCTCTAATTCTATATGCGTGTCATGTGTGACTACCATCTGTCATGCCTTCCCAGGTGGCTCAGTGGTAAAGAATCCGCCTACAGTTCAGGAGACCTGGGTTCCATCCCTGGGTCAGGAAGAGTCCCCTGGAGGAGGGCATGGCAATCCGCTCCAGTATCCTTGCCTGGAGAATCCCATGGACCGAGGAGCCTGGCGGGGCTACAGTCCCTGGGGTCGAACTGGACACGACTGAGTAACACTTTCGCTTTCGTATCTGTCCAGCTAGTTAAGTATAGTTGATCATCTCTGTCTCTGTCTGTATGTATCTATCATCTACTTAGATCGTTCTGCCCACCCACCCATTCTATCCATCCACCTATCTGGTCTGCCATCTGCCTCTATTTGTCTGTCTGTCTCTCCATCCATCCATCCATCCATTTGTCGGTTCTGTTTCTCCGAAGGACTGTGACTGCTACACCAGCTATGTGGTTTCAGAGTCATTGCATTTTATAACTTTTCTGAGCCTCACTGGACACATTTTTAAAATAAGGACAAGCATGTCTTCCTCCTCGTGTTGCTATGAAAATTAAGGGTGGTGGTTTTTGTAACACAGTGGGTGTATTCCCTGCAACATGGTGTGTGATTGAAAAAAATGATTACGATTGCATTGATAAAGCAGTCTATCGCTGAGGACTCTTTTGTTAATCTGTAACTGTCCCTTCCCCCCAAGGATACTTGAAGATGAAGAGGGTGGTTGACACCATCCCTGGGGATTTGCTCTGAGGGGAGCTTAAGGCTCTTTGCTGTTGTTCTTTTCATCACTGAGTCATGTCTGACTTTTTTGAGACCCCCATGGACCACTGCCTGCCAGTCTCCTCTGTCCATGAAATTTCCCAGGCCAGAATACTGGAGTGGGTTGCCACTCCTCCTTCAGGGAAGAGATCGAACCTGCATCTCCTGCATTGCAGGGGGATTCTTTACCACTGAGCCACCAGGGAAGCCCTTTAATGCCCTTCTTAGCACGTGGCTAATTATTGGGTGGAGCGTTTTAGCTCTACCACTGAGAGGGATGGAGAGTCTCTGAAGACAAGTGGCTAAGCTTCTAGCTATCGCAGCTCTGCGTATCCAAGGAGCACCGACTTGGGGTGAGGACAAAGGTGGGATCCGGGCATCCAGCCCCTGTATGGGCTCAAACACATTCCTGGATCGAGATGGGATTTTGGAGAGCAGAGTGTATGTCACAGATCATGGGCTTTGTAATAAGACAGACCATAGTACTGACACCCTTTTAGCTCTCACCCTCACCAGATTTGCCAGATTGTCTTGGCTAGAAGTGTGTCATAGTTTCTACCTGCAGAAAAGAGGAGGGACGGGGATCTGATGATTTTTGAGGGGGTGTCAGCATGGTGAGGGGGTGTCTGCCACAGATTTCTCCGTGTGGCTTTTCTCTGTGGATTTCTGCTCAAATGGCATTGCTCAACCAATGAAAATGAAAGTGGAAGTCACTCAGTCATGTCTGACTCTTTGTGACCCCATAGAGCCCATGGAATTCTCCAGGCCAGAATACTGGAGTGGGGAGCCTTTCCCTTCTCCAGGGAATCTTCCCAACCCAGGGATCGAACCCAGGTCTCCTGCCCTGCAAGTGGATTCTTCAGTAGGTGAGCCACCAGGGAAGCCCCAGAATCCTGGAGCGGGTAGCCTATCCCTTCTCCAGGGGATCTTGCCGAGCCAGGAATCAAACCTCGGTCTCCTGCATTGCAGGTGGATTCTCTACCAACTGAGCTATCAGGGAAGCCTCATTAGGACTGAATTAAAGAGAATATACAAAACTACCAGCCCATCATAACTGTAAGTCACGTTCTTCTCTCCATTTACATTAGAGTTTTTTTGTTTGTTTGTTTGTTTTTCTCGAGATTCTCTACTTAGGCAGTTAGCGAGAACATACCAAATATTGCTAGGAAATAGAAAACTGATGTAGCTTTTCATATGCATTCCTTTCCCCATACCTAATAAAACTTGGAATAAGACCACTCAAGCAAACCTCAGTTTTAAGTGGGGAGAAAAAAAAAAAAAAAAAAGGATGGCTTCCCTGGTGGCTCAGACTGTGAAGTATCTGCCTGCAAAGTGGGAGACATGCGTTCGATCCCTGGGTTGGGAAGATCCCCTGGGGGAGGAAATGGCAAACCGCTCAAGTGTTCTTGCCTGGAGCATCCCATGGACAGCGGAGCCTGGCGGGCTACATTCCATGGGGTCACTAAGAGCGGGACACAGCTGAGGGACTGACCATTCCACTTGACTTTTCAGTATCCGTCTGCTGCGTTTAGCACGCAGCCCCAGGTAATGACGTGCTGATCCATTTTTTGTGTGGGGCCTCTCGGTTAGGTCACGCATTCTTACCTCTGACGTGTTAGGCTCTCGTTTGCCGGATCTCTGTGTAACATCACGGTGCTGTGAACAAATCTTATTTTTTGACGTGTGTGCCTGATACTTGATGTTTATTGAAGTGAGATTATCACTGTTTGTTGCACCAAAGAATCACTGCAGAAAAGAGAGGTGGGCATATATATGTTCATTCAATGCCATTCCTAAAGGCTGGCGTTATTTATCTTCCCTCAAATGAATCTCCTGTCTGGTCGACAGGTTCCCCTCTCCCCCCGCCCCCACCCAAATAGCGCATCTTACATTCTCAGTAAAAAAAAAAAAGGTCATTTCAGTCTGCACCAGCGGTGACCTTGCGCTCCTTTGATGAATTAAGTTATCAGATTTATTCTGCCGCTGAAACCCAACTGGATCAGAGTCAAGGAGAAACTGCTATTTGGTTGTACACAGGCCGCTGAAACGGCAGAGTTGATTTGGGGAGCTACGGGAGCGTCGCGCATGTCGGGCGGCTCGTAATTAAAGCTGCGATGTCCTTGGCAGGCTCTCTGCCTGTTACCCTCGCGGTTTGTTCTTGACGATTTTACGTTCTAATGAGCGGAGCGCGGCTGAGAGACTACCCCCAACGATGTAAATGTAACTGTCGAGCAGCTGTTGGCGGGGACAGGCTGGAGGGGGACGCTTCAGTGCTCAGCTGTCTAAGGACCGAGTTAGAAGATTTAAATAGAGAAGAGGATTTGCAAGACCTACGCGTCCAAGATTATTCAGTGTGCATGCAAAACCCTCATTAGTGTGCTGAGACTGAGAACGCGGTGTACTTGTCAGTCAACGGCTCGTTTCCATGTACCCTCTGCCAGCTTACCACCAAGTCAGTTGGTTGCTCAAGGAGCGAATTCTTCCAATTAATTGCACCCGGGGTTTCCCAGGCGTTACCCGTAGGATGTTAATATGGATTCCGTGTTGTTGTTTGGTTGCCAAGTCGTGTCCTACTCTTTGTGACCCCATGGACTGCAGCACGCCAGGCCTCCCTGTCCATCACCAACTCCCGGAGCTTACTCAAACTCATGTCCGTTGAGCCGGTGATGCCATCCAACCGTCTCATCGTCTGTCATCCCCTTCTCCTCCTGCCTTCAATCTTTCCCAGCATCAGGGTCTTTTCTAATGAGTGTGTTTTTCACATCAGGTGGCCAAAGTATTGGAGTTTCAGCTTTAGCATCAGTCCTTCCAATGAATATTCAGGACTGATCTCCTTTAGGATGGAATGGTTAGATCTCCTTGCAGTCCAAGGAACTCTCAAGAGTTTTCTCCAACGCCACAGTTTGAAAGCAGCCATTGTTTATTGCTCAGCCTTCTTTGTGGTCCAACTCTCACATCTGTACATGACACTGGGAAAAGCAGAGCTTTGACTCTATGGACCTTTGTCGGCCAAGTGATGTCTCTGCTTTTTAAAATGCTGACTTGGGCAACTCTTTACCTACTCCACATGTGGAGTTGCTTGTGGGTGTCCTTGCTTTTAGAACCTGAAGGTGAGCTGGCTTTTTCTGGTCCCTGCTACTAACAGGGATCACCTTAGCACCACCTTCGCATGAAATCTAATTATACTGAACTTTTCCAGAAGCTTCAGTTTGCCCAAACATTACAGAACTGATGAAGCTTACTTTTCTGAGCTATACTTTCCCGATATGAGCACCATAATGGCTTGGTAAAAATATCTGAGTCTTGCAGATTGTTGATGAAGATAAATGCTCTGTTGTCATTCAGTTGTGTGTCTGACTCTTTGCAACCCCCATGGACTGTAGCCCACCAGGCTCCTCTGACCATGGGATTCTCCCGGCAAGAATCCTGGAGTGGGTTGCAGTTTCTTTCTTCAGGGGATCTTCCCAACCCAGAGATCGAATTCACATCTCCTTTGTTGGCAGGCGGATTCTTTTTCCCTGGGAAGCCCTTGGTGTTTTTCATGGATGGAGAAAGGAATGGATACCCAGGTCAGTAGTCCTGCCTGGAGAATCCCATGGACAGAGGAGCCTGGTGGGCTCCAGTCCAGGGGATTGCAATGAGTCAGACACCACTGAGGGGGTAGCACACAGCCGTTTGGGTGCCTGGCTCCAGCCTGAAGCTCCCTGGAAGTCACTTAGGTAACTCTGGATGCCCAGCTTGTGAACAAAACAAGGCTGACACCTCCCACTCCAGACAGAACTGACCTCCATGACCAAAGCATGAAAGCTGCTCAGTAAGTCAACCTGTCTCCAAGGGCCGCTTGCCTGGTGAGTTTCACAGACATACCTAGGGCGGATGGGCACAGCCGAGTGAACTGAAAGGTGGACAGCGTTATTGAATTTTCTGGTCTGCATGTCTGGGAGGCTCTGTCACGCCCAGATGACCGTCCTGGACACCAGTCATCTCACTGTGGATCAACAATGGTGAACGTTAGGGGGCGATGCTTGCTGGATCGTGTGGGTAGGCACTCGGAGAAAAACATTTTGATGGAATCCAGGTTGTGCTCCATTTGTGTTGTGAGCAGATCAGTATATGCTAGGGCTGCACTTCAAATCAAAAACTGATAATAAATGAGAAAATGTTCCTTGTGTTCAACGGGGATGGTGGTGGCTACGCAGGAGATGAGTGAACCCTCTCGCTATGCTTTCTTCTTAAACGTCCTAGAGTGAGTTCAAGGTCTGATTTGCCATGTACAAGACATAGGGGTAATGGTTAATTGGAGAGAATAAATTACAGGAATTATATCTACATTTTGGTCCCAGAAGGTTCCTGGTTTTCTTCCACAGAAGCGTCTGACCTCCTGCTCCCTTAATTATCTCCTTGGCCTCGGTGAGTTAATTGGTGGAAGGTGTCAGAAGCGCTTAAGACCGAGATACGATTCCTAGCTTGCTTTTTTCTCACCCTCGTTAATTTTTCGAAGCCTGCTTCAAAGTCACAAATACGATCATCTCCCTAGTTTCATAATACGGCGGGAGAGAAGAAAAGATCAGCCTTGGGGGTTAGACTCTCACTTGGAAATGGAAACAGGGGCCCTTAAAAAAGCAAGGGTTTGAAATGTCTGTGCTTTTAAAAATTGAATATTTTCCCTGAATGGAGGGGAGAGCATATTGGATTTGACTGTAGTCTATTTTTCTTGAGGGTGAAGTCATTTTTCTTGAGTTGTGTAGGAGCTGCTGCAGCTTTAAATCAGAGATTTGGTGGCAGAGCTGGGCACATATGGGCCATAAAATACCCAGATTGGAGCTGATTGGGATATCAAATGGTGGGAAGACGACCTGGGGTGACAAGAGAATAGGTTTACCTTGTCTGAGGAAAGGAGATGTTGTTTCTCTTCCATGTAGGATGACTTATTAATGAGAACACCTGCAAATCTGTGGCTTGTGGAAGACAATGACTGGAAGAAACCTTACTTTCAAGGACAAGTCAGAAGCTTCTTTCTTTCCTTTTTTGTTTTTTTAAGAGAAAGCAGGTAAATTAGACCTTTTGTAGTTGTTCAGTCATAAGTCACGTCTGACTGTTTGCGACCCCCATGGACTGCAGCACGCCAGGCTCCTCTGTCTTCCACCGTCTCCTGGAGTTTGTTCAGACTCATGTCCATCGAGTCGGTGATGCCATCCGACCATCTCATCCTCTGTCGTCCCCTTCTCCTCCTGCCTTCAATCTTTCCCAGTGTCAGGGTCTTTTCCAGTGAGTCGGCTGTTTGCAGCAGGTGGCCAAAATATTGGAGCTTTAACTTCAGTATCAGCCCTTCCAATGAACACCCAGGACTGATCTCCTTTAGGATGGACTGGTTGGATCTCCTTGCAGTCCAAGGGACCCTCAAGAGTCTTCTCCAACACCACAGTTCAAAAGTATCAATTCTTCAGCGCTGAGCTTTCTTTATCGTCCAGTCATCCATGTGTGACTACTGGAAAAACCATAGCCTTGACTAGACAGACTTTTGTTGGCAAAGTGATGTCGCTGCTTTTTAATATGCTGTCTAGGTTTTTCATAGCTTTCCTTCCAAGGAGCAAGCGTCTTTTCATTTCATGGCTGCAGTCAGCATCTGCAGGGATTTTGGAGCCCAAGAAAATAAAATCTGTCACTGTTTCCACTTTGTCCCTGAGCCAAGTTATACGACAATTTTCAGGGCATTTGATTATAAGCTAAAAGGGAGGACAGAATGTCAGGTTACAAGGTAGACTGGGATGGGCCTGAGCCTCCAGCTCTCCACCATTGTGGCTCCTCTAGAAAATGCAGTTTGCAAGAGAGAACATCAGTCCTAGGTGTTCTTTGGAAGGAACGATGTTGAAGCTGAAACTCCAGTACTGTGGCCACCTCATGCGAAGAGTTGACTCATTGGAAAAGACTCTGATGCTGGGAGGGATTGGGGGCAGGAGGAGAAGGGGACGACAGAGGATGAGATGGCTGGATGGCATCACCGACTCGATGGACGTTAGTTTGAGTTAACTCTGGGAGATGGTGATAGGGGAAAAAATGAGGTGTTTTTTCCCCCCTTCTGTTTCACACACTTTGGGAGAGGCGGGCACAGCTGGAGTATAAGCAAGAACAAATATTTGTGCTTTGCTGTGATTTACGGACATGTGATCCCATAATGAGAGTTTAGAGCGGGTTTCTTCTGCTCCCATCCCAGGCAGTTTACATTATAAAACAAAAGCCGCATAGATCAGCAGAGATTAAACAGCAAGGCTTGACGACCCAGAGCAAGCTTTATTTCCCCCTGTGTGAGAATTACACAGCGCAGAGCTTCTCCTGGTGCACGGGGAAGAAATTCAATGCCCTCTGAGGCTAGAAACGAGAGGCGTGGAGTCCTGTTGACTTCTTGAATATTCTTTGAGAAGAGAGATGGCAGTGGGGGTGTGAGAGGGTCTTGATGCTGTAAAGTCAGGACTCCAAAGGTCTTTTAAAATAAATCATAGCTGCCCTCTGGAATGAAAAGTCCTGTGTCCATGTCCATCCCAAACTCCCTAACTATCCCTTCCCCCATCCTTCCCCCTGGTGACCATAATGTTATTACAGAGTATTGAGCAGAGTTCCCTGTGCTGGACAGCAGGTCCTTGCTGGTTCTCCATGTTAAATACAGCAGTGTGTCCATGTCCATCCCAAACTCCCTGACTATCCCTCCTCCCATCCTCCCCCCCGCCCCCGATAGCCATAAGTTCTTTCTCTAACTCTGTGATTCTGCTTCTGTTTTGTAAGTAAGTTCATCTGTATCTTTTCTTTTTAGATTCCACATACCAGGGCTGTTACGCTTCTGCCTCTCTGTCTGACATGCTTCACTGAGTCTGACAATCTCTAGGTCTGTCCGTGTGGCTGCAAATGGCATTGTTTCATTCTTTTTAATGAGTGTGTAATATTCCATTGTAGATCAAACCACATCTTCTTTATCCATTCCTCTGTTGATGGACACTTAGGTTGCTTCCACATCTTGACTGTTGTGAATAGTGCTACGATGAACATTAGAGCGCATGTATCCTTTCGGATGGTGTAAAAAACTCAACTTCTTTATGATGTAATTCGCATAAGACAAATACCAAAAAAAAAAAAAAATGTACCCTCTTAAAGGGCACAGTTTTATGTGTTTTGACATTTACCCAAGTTTAATCACTAAAAAACCCAAAGATATACCTTGCTTCCGTCCCTTTAAAATATTCTCTTGATTCTTTGAAATCAGTCCCCTTCTACCCTTATTATCTGGAAGGTAAAGAATTTTTTTTGTGTATCTAGTTTTGATTGCAGCAGTCTTTTCTAAATTTTTAATATGAATGGAATTATGTATTTTGTTGGTTTTTTTCCCAGATTTTTTTCCCCACCTCTTAAAGTTAGTTTTGAGATGCGTCGCCTAGGTGCCATGCAGATAGCATCACCTCCGTGGTCATAACTAATTGGTTAGGAGGTCTAGACTTGGGTACTATATACACCTCAGTCTTTTAGACTCTTTGTGAACCCATGGACTGCAGCACAGCAGGCTCCCCTGTCCTTCACCATCTCCCAGAGCTTGCTCAAACTCATGTCCATTGAGTTGGTGATGTTGTTCAACCATCTCATCCTCTGTTATCCCCTTCTCCTCCAGCCTTCAATCTTTCCCAACACCAGGGTCTTTCATAATGACTTGGCTCTTCTCTTCAGGTGGCCAAAGGATTGGAGCTTCAGCTTCAGCATCAGTACTTCCAGTGGATATTCAGGTTTGATTTCCTTTAAGATGGACTGGTTTGATCTCCTTGTTGTCCAGAGGACTCTCAAGAGTCTTCTCCAACACCACAATTCAAAAGCATCAGTGATCTATAGGTCTCAGCATTATGGACTCAATGTTTGGGACACCTGAAACATTCATATATTGAAATCCTAACCCCCAAGGTGGTAAGAGTTAGAGATGGGTTCTTTGTGCAGTGATTGGGTCATGAGAGTGGAGCCCTATGGAAATGACTGAAGTGAATGTTTAAAGTATAGCTAGAAAGCAAATTGGGAGGCCACATGCCAAGTAAAAGAATTCATCTATAAAGAATGCATGCAGAATGGAGGGGGGCAGAAAATACAGGACAAATATTACAGCAGATATATAGGAAGATGGTAGAATTAAAGTCATGATGGTCTGACTCTTTGCCACCCCCCAGACTGTATCCCACCAGGCTCCTCTGTCCATAGGATTCTCAGGGCGAGAATACTGGAGTGGGTTGCCATGCCCTTCTCCAGGGGACCTTGCCATCTGAGGGATAGAACCCGGGTCTTCTGCTTTGCAGGCAGATTCTTTACTGTCTGAGCCATCAGGGAAGTGATGGTATTACTATAAGTTATCTAAATAAGATAGAGATTGCCCAACAGGGCCCATGAAACAAGAAGAACCAGCACATTCTTTCTACAGGAAGGAGAATAGTTAAGTATTTCCCCAGAAGGGGTTAAAAGCAAACCTCAGAGGAGGAAATGGGATGAAGATATTAACTGTAGGAAAATGGAGAAACTTTATTAACATCAGATGATGTAGACTTCAGGCCAAGCGTGATTAGCTGAGATAGAAAAGGAGACCTTGCAGACGGTCCAGTGGCTAAGATGCCGAGCGCCCAATGCAGGGGTCCTGGGTTTGATCCCAGGTCAGGGAAGCAGATACCACATTAGATACCACACTGCGGCAGCTAAGAGTTCAAATACGGCAATTAAAGATGCTACGTGGTGCACCTAAGACCTGGCATGGCCAAAGAAATAAAGAAAATGGAGATTTCTTCCATTGACACGGTCTATTAAAAGTCTCCTGCAGTTAAACAAAACTCTAAATTGGTGCAGCCAACTGTGAAATACAGTATTGAGGTTTCTCAGAAAAACTAAACAGAGAATTACCATGTGACCCAGCAGTTTAGTCCTTGGGTATATGTCAGGTTTTAAAGGGAAAAAACGTGCTAATTCAAATACACACTTGCACCCCAATGTTCATAGAAGTACTGCTTATAGAAGCCAAGATACAGAAGCAACCTAAGTGTCCATGAACAGAGGGACGGATAAAGACGATGTGGTACACACACACAATGGAATATTACTCAGCCATGAAAAAGAACGAAATAATGCTATTTTGGGTACCGTGGCTGGACTCCAGTTCAGTCGCTCCGTCGTGTCCAACTCTCTGCAACCTCGTGGACCACAGCACGCCAGGCCTCTCTTTCCATCACCAACTTCCGGAGCTTGCTCAAACTCATGTCCATCGAGTCGGTGATGCCATCCAACCCTCTCATCCTCTGTCATCCCCTTCTCCTTCTGCCTTCAGTCTTTCCCAGCATCAGGGTCTTTTCCAGTGGGTCAGTTCTTTGCATCAGGTGGCCAAAATATGTATCTACGATTTCATAATAGGTACATGATAGATACTATTTTCATAATAGATACTATATTTGTACATTTTAAAAATCTTAGTCTGCTTTTATAAATATTTCATTAGGATTATTATGTATGTGTCTGTTGCTGTTCAGTCGCTCAGTTGTGTCCAACTGTCTGCAACCCCGTGGACTGTAGCCCACCAGGCTTTTCTGTCCATGGGATTCTCCAGGCAAGAATACCGGAGTGGGTCGCCCCGCCCTCCTCCAGGGGATCTTCCTGACCCAGGAATCGAACCTGTGTCTCCTGCATCTGCAGGTGGATTCTTTACCATCTGAGCCACCTTGGAAGCCTCCTCTGCAAAGAAAGGTGGAGATGATCCTGTGCAAAAACCTAGCCTTGACTCACAGCGGCCGACAGCACAGCATCGATGGCTGCAAAAGACAACGTTTCCGAGAACCAGCGGCATCTCCCCGCGTGAAGACAAAACTCTCCGTAGGCGTTCTCTCGGCTTTCATCAAACGCCATTTCGCTCCTGTGATTCCTCCTCCTCTGGGCCGCTTCATTGTCTGCCTCCCACACACCTTCGCCTGTGGCTGCGAGATTGTCAGAAGCAGTTAATTTCTGTCTCTGAAAGTAAGCCGGTTGAGTTCACCCAGGAGACATGATGTTCGGGTGCATTTCTGCCTCACAATTAACGCACTATTTTTTTTTTTTTAATGGGTGTATAATTCGGTTCCTCTGCAGAAGAAGAAGAAGAAAAAAAAATGAAAGCGCCTGCACCCATTCATAATGTTTTAAACCATCTCACAGAAGGAAACACGAGTGGACGCATGGACATTGCCATTCTCCAGAGCACCACCTCTATTACTTTCCTGCAGACTGGTTCATCCGTACCATTTTTCCAGCTTCCACCTGCAATATTTGCTTTCCTCTTTCTGACTTACTCTGTATAGCAGGCTTGTGGACGCAGCGGAGGAAGGAGAGGGTGTGACGCATTGAGAGAATGGGACTGACATAGATACAGCACCATGTGTAAAACAGCTAGCTAGTGGGAACCTGCTGTATGGCACAGGGAACTCAGCCTGGGGCTCTGTGATGACCTAGAGGGGTGGATGCGGGGTGGGAGGCAGGCTTCAGAGGGAGAGCGTGCACGGATGCATATGGATGATTCACCTTGTTGTACAGCAGAAAACCAAGACAGCCTTATAAAGCAATTTTCCTACAACTGAAAATACATTTAAAAAGGTAACCTCTGTAGTACTTCTGACCAAAAAATAATAATAACAAGGAGAGAGTAACCTCAATCAAATCATGAGGCAACATCACATGACCCCAGATTGAGAGCACTTTCTGAAAAATAACTGATAATCTTCAAAAAATTGAGTCATGAAAGAGGAAGACTGGAACTGTTTCAGATTAAAAAGGGATAAAGAGACAGGACAGCTAAGTGCAACACATGATCCTGGAGAATTAACTGAAAAGTCTAGATGAAGGGTATATGATAAAATTTTTTTATTATTCTGAACAAATTTTCTGGGTGAGATAATCACATTTTTTTAATGAAAAAAAAGAAATTGCCAAGTGTTTTATTTTTTCTGTTTTTTTTTTTTTTAATGTGGGCCATTTTTAAAATCTTCAAGGAATTCATTATCATATTTGTTGTTGTTCAGCTGCTCAGTGGTCCGGAGGCTGAGAACTGCTAAACATAACCGGCTCCGAAGAGGCAAGTTGTTCTCGTTCACTCACTCAGTCGTGTCCGACTCTTTGTGATCCCCATGAACTGCAGCACACCAGGCTTCCCTGTCCTTCACTATCTCCCGGAGTTTGCTTCACTAATAAAGAGACAGAGGCTTCACTAATATTTCTGCCTTTCTGCATCCTCCGTCGCAGATATTTTGCATCAGGTGGGCACTCAGAAATACTTTTCACGAAAAACGGATGACCGGTTGCTTTGAAACCATTTGAAACAAACACGCATTTGAAGCCTTTCATCTCAGATTTGACAGTTAAGTTCTGGCTTAGGTTCTCACACCTCTTTGGAAGTATGGGATGGATGTATCTACCAATTTATGACCTTCTCTGAACTCTTAGGCATCTTAGCGTTTGTACAGTTCTGTTATAAATGTTAATGCGGCAATTACTGTAATATTAAGATTTTCGTACTTCAGTTTTAATATCTTCAACACTGTGTTTTATCTAATGAGTTACCAGCTCATGGATAATTGTTTCCATTGCCTGGAGTAGATACCTGTGCTCTCATAAGGTTGCCAAGCAAACTCCTATGCATCCATCAAAACCCCAACTACATGTTACCATCTCTGGGAAGATTTTTTTTTTCTTGTATCTGTTTATCAATTCCTGTGAAAATCTTTTGCTGATTCTGGTACTGTCTCTGTAGTTTAAGCACTTCTCTGAATTTACACATCACATCCTCATTGAATGGGCCTCTCTGGTGGCTGCAGCACAGAAGACTTGGGTTCAATCCCTGGGTAGGGAAGATCTCCTGAAGAAGGGAATGGCTACCCACTCCAGTATTCTTTCCCAGAGAATTCCATGGACAGAGGAGCCTGGCGGGCTATAGTTCGGGGTCACAAAGAGTTGGACAGTACTGAGTGACTAATGCTTTCTCATTGAATATGCATGTGATCACCTCCCTCTTAGCCTGCGAGATGTGTTGTGGGTAAGAGATTCTATATGTTTATTTTGAGTTTATTTATTTATTCATCCTCTAATTTTCAGTGTTTGGCATATGGCCTGAATCATGGCTGGGAAAATGTAGTTGAATTTACATTATCTTGCATTGGTTCCCCAAAGACTGGAAGATGCTGCTGAAAATCATACAGTGCATGGAACAGGCTTGAGGGCAAAGAACCAGCAGATCCAAATTAACACTTAGTGTCCATTTTCCTGAACTCTGATTATATTAAATTCTCACTCATGGCAAATTATGCTATATAATGTGATATTTCTCAAAGCACCAAACAACTATACATTCCGTTCAGTGACAATCTGGCCAAGGTAATGTTATTTCCTAAGTTGATACTTGTTGATTAATTGAACACGTTTATTAACCTTATGGAGCTTACTAGGTGGTTCACTGCTAAAGAATCCACCTGCCAGTGTAGGAGACACAGGTCCCATCCCTGGGTCAGGAAGATCCCCTGGAGGAGGAAATGGCAACCCACTCCAGTATTCCTGCCTGGAGAATCCCATGGACAGAGGAGCCTGGTGGGCTACAGTTCATGGGGTTGCAAAAAGTTGGACACGAATGGGTGACTAAGCTCAGCACAGCAGCTCATTAACCTTTTACATTTTATGTGGGGTTTTTCTTTTTTTGAAGCTGTACATGGGCTTTGTTCCAGGAATATGTTTTCCAAAGCCTTTATTTCCAGAATAAAATCTGGCGAAGTGTATCTGGGGTGATTAATCACTCTCTCATGTACTTACTCTTGGTCATGTTAGAAGTAAATCCTTTGGTATTTTCTCTGTATACCTTGTCTGTAATCACTTCAAACTATGAGCAAAAAGAATAGTGCAGAAAGTTTTATCTAATTTTTTTGCTACCCTTGTTGACACACGATCCTTTTTGTCAAAGTGAAGAATGGCACAGAAGGGAAAATCAAGGAAGTATTTCTGATGCAAAGATCCTGAAACTGTGTTTAAAATGGGCCAGGGAGTTCCCTGGTGGACCAGTGGTTAGGACTCCATATTTGCACTCAGCAGGGGTGGGGGTTTCACGATGATTGAGGGCAGGAGGAGAAGGGGGTGACAGAGGATGAGATGGTTGGATGGCATCACCGACTCGATGGACATGAGTTTGAGCAAGTTCCGGGAGTTGGTGGTGGACAGGGAAGCCTGGCGTGTTGCGGTCCATGGGGTCGCAAAGAGTCGGACACGACTGAGCGACTGAGCAGCAACAACAGGGAACTAAGATCCCACGTGCCATGCAGTGTGGCCAAAAAGTAAAATGGAATTAGAATGACATGCCATAGAATAGAACACAATGACAAATCTGCCATGTATGGTGATATAACCCTATATTCTCCCTGTCGCCATAGATACAGAAGCAATTTCACATTTATTGATTCTGCCATCAGTCAGAAGACTTGAAACGCAGGCCAATGGGTGAGAGAGATGTTTGTGCAGCTTGATTTCAGCTGTCAGAGGGCTTACAGGCTAGACAGGGAATTGGGGTCTTCATCTCATACTATATTCTGATGAGAGAAGGGGCCTGGTCTCATCGGGTGGGTCAGGTAGATTTGGCAGAAGTGAGAGATGGCTGAGAAGCATGGGAACTTTTGAGGGTGGCCTTGCAGAGATGGTGGGCTTCCCTGGAGACTCAGATGGTAAAAGAATCCGCCTACAATGCCAGAGACCCGGGTTCCATCCCTGGGTCGGGAAGATGCCTTGGAGAAGGGAGTTGACATCCTTTCCCAGCATCAGGGTCTTTTCTAATGAGTCACCTCTTTGCTCCAAAGTACTGGAGCTTCAGCATCAGTCCTTCTAGTGAACACCCAGGACTGATCTCCTTTAGGATGGACTGGTTGGATCTCCTTGCAGTCCAAGGGACTCTCAAGAGTCTTCTCCAGCACCGCAGTTCAAAAGCATCAATTCTTTGGCGCTCAGCTTTCTTTAGAGTCCAGCTCTCACATCCATATATGACCACTGGAAAAACTATAGCTTTGACTACGCGAACCTTTGTCTGTAAAGTGATGTCTCTGCTTTTTTATACACTGTCTAGGTTTGTTGCAGCTTTTCTTTTCTAAGTGCGGCGGCAGCTGTGACCAGAGCACTAAGCCCGGCTGAGAGGAGTTGCCCCATGTCCGAGGTCGGGGCAGAAGCTGGGAGGACCCCATGCCCGAGGGGTGGCGGCCAAGAGCAGTTGCCCCACATCCGAGGTCAGGGGCAGCAGCTGAGAGTGCCAGACTGCAATGGCGCAGGAACGGCTGAGAAGAGCTACCCAAGTCCAAGGTCAGGGGTGGCGGCCAGGAGGAGCTACCCCACGTCCAAGCAGCAGTGGCAGCCAGGGCGCAGGAGGGCCTGGAGGAGCTATCCCCCGTTGAAGGTCAGGAAGGGCGGCGGTGAGGAGATACCCCTCGTCCAAGGTAAGGAGCAGCGGCTGCGCTTTGCTAGAGCAGCCATGAAGAGATACCCCGTGCCCAAGGTAAAAGAAACCCAAGTAAGATGGTAGGTGTTGCAAGAGGGCATCAGAGGGCAGACACACTGAAACCATACTCACAGAAAACTAGTCAATCTAATCGTACTAGGACCACAGCCTTGTCTAACTCAATGAAACTAAGCCATGCCCGTGGGGCAACCCAAGATGGGTGGGTCATGGTGGAGAGATCTGACAGAACATGGTCCACTGGAGAAGGGAATGGCAAACCACTTCAGTATTCTTGCCTTGAGAACCCCATGAACAGTATGAAAAGGCAAAATGATAAGATACTGAAAGAGGAACTCCCCAGGTCAGTAGGTGCCCAATATGCTACTGAAGATCAGTGGAGAAATAACTCCAGAAAGAATGAAGGGATGGAGCCAAAGCAAAAACAATACCCAGTTGTGGATGTGACTGGTGATAGAAGCAAGGTCCGATGATGTAAAGAGCAATATTGCATAGGAACCTGGAATGTCAGGTCCATGAATCAAGGCAAATTGGAAGTGGTCAAACAAGAGATGGCAAGAGTGAACGTCAACATTCTAGGAATCAGCGAACTGAAATGGACTGGAATGGGTGAATTTAACTCAGATGACCATTATATCTACTACTGTAGACAGGAATCCCTTAGAAGAAATGGAGTAGCCATCATGGTCAACAAAAGAGTCCGAAATGCAGTACTTGGATGCAATCTCAAAAACGACAGAATGATCTCTGTTCGTTTCCAAGGCAAACCATTCAATATCACAGTAATCCAAGTCTATGCCCCAAGCAGTAACATTGAAGAAGCTGAAGTTGAACGGTTCTATGAAGACCTACAAGACCTTTTAGAACTAACACCCAAAAAAGATGTCCTTTTCATTATAGGAGACTGGAATGCAAAAGTAGGAAGTCAAGAAACACCTGGAGTAACAGGCAAATTTGGCCTTGGAATACGGAATGAAGCAGGGCAAAGACTAATAGAATTTTGCCAAGAAAATGCACTGGTCATAACAAACACCCTCTTCCAACAACACAAGAGAAGACTCTACACATGGACATCACCAGATGGTCAACACCAAAATCAGATTGATTATATTCTTTGCAGCCAAAGATGGAGAAGCTCTATACGGTCAACAAAAACAAGACCAGGAGCTGACTGTGGCTCAGACCATGAACTCCTTATTGCCAAATTCAGACTGAAATTGAAAGTAGGGAAAACCACTAGACCATTCAGGTATGACCTAAATCAAATCCCTTATGATTTTACAGTGGAAGTGAGAAATAGATTTAAGGGCCTAGATCTGATAGATGGAGTGCCTGATGAACTATGGAATGAGGTTCGTGACACTGTACAGGAGACAGGGATCAAGACCATCCCCATGGAAAAGAAATGCAAAAAAGCAAAATGGCTGTCTGGGGAGGCCTTACAAATAGCTGTGAAGAGAAGAGAAGTGAAAAGCAAAGGAGAAAAGGAAAGATATAAACATCTGAATGCAGAGTTCCAAAGAATAGCAAGAAGAGATAAGAAAGCCTTCTTCAGCAATCAATGCAAAGAAATAGAGGAAAACAACAGAATGGGAAAGACTAGAGATCTCTTCAAGAAAATCAGAGATACCAAAGGAATATTTCATACAAAGATGAGCTCGATAAAGGACAGAAATGGTATGGATCTAACAGAAGCAGAAGATATTAAGAAGAGATGGCAAGAATACACAGAAGAACTGTACAAAAAAGATCTTCACGACCCAGATAATCATGATGGTGTGATCACTGACCTAGAGCCAGACATCCTGGAATGTGAAGTCAAGTGGGCCTTAGAAAGCATCACTAGGAACAAAGCTAGTGGAGGTGATGGAATTCCAGTTGAGCTATTTCAAATCCTGAAAGATGATGCTGTGAAAGTGCTGCACTCAATATGCCAGCAAATTTGGAAAACTCAGCAGTGGCCACAGGACTGGAAAAAGTCAGTTTTCATTCCAATCCCAAAGAAAGGCAATGCCAAAGAATGCTCAAATTACTGCACAATTGCACTCATCTCACACACTAGTAAAGTAATGCTCAAAATTCTCCAAGCCAGGCTTCAGCAGTATGTGAACCGTGAACTTCCTGATGTTCAAGCTGGTTTTAGAAAAGGCAGAGGAACCAGAGATCAAATTGCCAACATCCGCTGGATCATGGAAAAGCAAGAGAGTTCCAGAAAAACATCTATTTCTGCTTTATTGACTATGCCAAAGCCTTTGACTGTGTGGATCACAATCAACTGTGGAAAATTTTGAAAGAGATGGGAATACCAGACCACCTGATCTGCCTCTTGAGAAATTTGTATGCAGGTCAGGAAGCAACAGTTAGAACTGGACATGGAACAACAGACTGGTTCCAAATAGGAAAAGGAGTACGTCAAGACTGTATATTGTCACCATGCTTATTTAACTTCTATGCAGAGTACATCATGAGAAACGCTGGGCTGGAAGAAGCACAAGCTGGAATCAAGAATGCCGGGAGAAATATCAATAACCTCAGATATGCAGATGACACCACCCTTATGGCAGAAAGTGAAGAAGAACTAAAAAGCCTCTTGGTGAAAGTGAAAGTGGAGAGTGAAAAAGTTGGCTTAAAGCTCAATATTCAGAAAACGTAGATCATGGCATCTGGTCCCACCACTTCATGGGAAATAGATGGGGAAACAGTGGAAACAGTGTCAGACTTTATCTTTCTGGGCTCCAAAATCACTGCAGATGGTGACTGCAGCCATGGAATTAAAAGACGCTTGCTTCTTGGAAGAAAAGCTATGACAAACTTAGACAGCATATTAAAAAGCAGGGATATCACTTTGCTGACAAAGGTCCGTCTACTCAAAGCTGTGGTTTTCCCAGTAGTCACGTATGGATGTGAGAGTTGGACCATAAAGAAAGCTTAGCGCCAAAGAATCGATGCTTTTGAACTGTGCTGTTGGAGAAGACTCTTGAGAGTCCCTTGGACTGCGAGGAGATCCAACCAGTCCATCCTCAAGGAGATCAGTCCTGGGTGTTCATTGGAAGGACTGATGCTAAAGCTGAACCTCCAGTACTTTGGCCACCTCATGCGAAGAGTTGACTCATTGGAAAAGACTCTGATGCTGGGAGGGATTGGGGGCAGGAGAAGAAGGGGATGACAGAGGATGAGATGGCTGGATGGCATCACTGACTCGATGGACATGAGTTTTGGTAAACTCCGGGAGTTGGACAGGGAGACCTGGCGTGCTGCAATTCACGGGGTCGCAAAGAGTCAGACATGACTAAGCGACTGAACTGACTGAACTCAACTGACTCAGCACTTATGTATCTTGTTTGCTTATGTTAGTCTCACTGTTTGTTCTTATCTCAGTGTGTGTTTGGCAAATATCCTTTCCAGATAAGCTCTGGTTTCTTAACACAAGTGTATTAGCTTCTGATAAGAGCAGGCTAATTTCCACCTCCCCCGCTCCAAATGGGCAGTATGCATATTTTGATTGTAAACTATTATTAGGTCTTAGAAAAATACTTGAGTGCTATGGGAGGGGAGTAAAAGGTATTGACATGTTGCTGGGTTAGTTTTACCATCTAACAGGGGAAAGGGGAGTCTGGATTTTGAATTATTCTTATTGAATCCTCTATGAGACAGAGATCCAACCAGTCCATCCTAAAGGAAATCAGTCCTGAATATTCATTGGAAGGACTGATGCTGAAGCTGAAACTCCAATCCTTTGGCCAGCTGATTCGAAGAACCAACTCATTGGAAAAGACCCTGATGCTGGGAAAGATTGAAGGCAGGAGGAGAAGGGGACGACAGAGGATAAGATGGTTGGATGGTATCATCGGCTTGATGGACATGAGTTAAAGCAAGCTGTGGGAGTTGGCGATGGACAGGGAGACCTGGCGTGCTGCAGTGCATGGAGTCACAGAGAGTCGGACACGACCGAGCGACTGAACTGAGTGACTGATCAGACAGAGAATTCATGAGATTAGATCAACCCCACCCTCCCCAGATTGGTTTAGGGCTGGATGATTCTCTGCTGTGTCGGAGGCCATCCTGTGCTTTGTGGGGGTGTTTAAAAGCTTTGCTGGCCGATTTCTATTTGATGTCAGCAGCACCTCTGACACCAAGTCTTAATGACCAAACATCTCTGCAGACATAGCTGTGTGCTGCAGCGGAGGTAAGAGTTTGAGGTACAGCAAAAACAAAAAACAAAACAAAAAAAACACACACAGGGAACCCAGTTAAATCAGAATTTTAGGAAATAAAGAATTACTTAGTGTAAGTATGTCACTTGCAGTCTTTATGTGACAACGTTATCAGGGAACAAACGATGGTCCCATGGGAGAAGCAGTTCTTGGTGATCTCATTAATTTTCTTCCGAATTTACAAACAGCTCTGTTAGGATCTCAGGTCTTGGGACTGACATGGGATTTTGTGTTCGAAGAGTGTTCAACTTCTATCAGCAGAGGAGAGGATGAAGGAGGCGTGGTGCTCGTATATACAATGGGATGGTACTCACCACCAGGAGTACTCACTTCCATCAGCAGAGGAGCGGATGAAGGAGGCGTGGTGGACATATATAGAATGCAAAAGTAGTCAGCCATAAATGAGAGCAAAATAGTGCCGTTGCTGCAATATGACTGGACGTGGAGATTTCTTGCTGAGTGAAGTAAGTCAGATGCAGAACGGGAAATATGTGACGCATATGTGGACTCGAAATAAGGGTGTAGATGAATTTAGTTACAAAAGAGAAGTAGAGTCACAGACATAGAATGCATACTTATGGTTACCACAGGGGAACTGGAGGGGATAAGTTGGGAGATTGGGATTGACACATACCCACTACTATATATGGGCTTCCATGGTGGCTCAGCTTGTAAAGAATCCGCCTGCAATAGGAGATTTGCATTTGACCCCTGGGTTGGAAAGATCCCCCTGCAGAAGGGGATGGCTACCCACTCCAGTATTCTGGCCTGGAATTCCATGGACTTATATAGTCCATGGGGTTGCAAAGCGTTGGGCATGACTGAGTGACTTTCACTTGATATATAAAATTGATAAGTAATAAGGACCTACTGTATAGCACAGGGAACTCTTCTCAATACTCTGTAATGATCTTTATAGAAATAGAATCTGAAAACAGGTAGATACATAATTTGTATAAATGATTCACTCACTGTACAGTTGACCCCAATACAACATTATGAATCAACTGTACCTCAATAAAAATCTCTTTTAAAGAAGAAGAAATGAACAATCTGGAAAAAAAAAAGTACTATTTCAGTCTGAAAGTTCCATTGTACCCACACAAAATAACTTATTGTGACCATTAAAGTTTTAAAAATTAATTCATTTATTTAAATTGGAGGCTAATTACTTTACAATATTGCATTGGTTTTTCCCTTACATTGACATGAATCAGCGTGACCATTAAATTTTTAAAGAGTTCATGAAAAAATTATTTTTTGCTTTAAAAATGCTGCATTTCAAAGCAGTCTGGTCTGTCTTTAGGGGAAACAGCAAAATCCAGAACAGTGTGGCTGAGACCCTCAAATCACCCCCATTCACTGTTAATTAAGTACTTTCCACCTCACTTCAATGGCAAAAAGCAGACAGTGCTCAACCCCGATGTTTGCTAAATTAATCTGTTAGTTGAAAAGAACGCTTGGCTGTGAAGTTCTCCATACTTCTTTAGAATTTCCCTTGTGGGGATGGGCTGAAAATTCTAATTATACTTTACTGGTTTGATGAATCTCTTGTCTGTGATGATTTTTCCCCCTGAGATTATTATCTGCTGGAACAACGTCAGTTGGGTAAAAAAAAAAAAAAATGAAGCGTGCTCTTCTGCCCTCAGAATTTGGTGGCCTTTCTCTTCCAGCCTATTGGTCCTGATCTAATTACCCAGTGTCAAGAGTCGGTTGTTGGCAGCCGAACTGTGGCTGGCAACTGTTAGCTTCTTCTAAAACACCAGCCAGCAGATCCATAAAATTAAGAGGCAGCATTTCACAGACTGTTTCTTGGAACTTTAAGAGCATTCATGTATTTACTTAGACAATAAGGCATAAAATAGAAACATAGACATGTGCAGTGGATTTACAAACTCCTTACGAAAAAGAGTCTGTGTCCACTTTTTTTTGAATCAACCTTCATTTTGCACACAGGAAGTACTCAGTAAGTGCTACTGCTGTAAGGGAAGTTAGAATAGAATCTTTCTGTTGGATTTGCAGGTGGCACAGTGGTAAAGAATCCATCTTGCATGCAGGAGACGTGGGTTTGATTCCTGGGTGGGGAAGATCCCCTGGAGAAGGAAATGGCAGCCCACTCCAGTATTCTTGCCTGGAGAATCCCATGGACGGAGGAGCCTGGCAGGCTACAGTTCAAGGGGTTGCAAAGAGTCAGACATGACTGAGCACCCGTGCACATGATCAAATGTTGTGTTCTCAGACAGTCTGTTACACTTTTTTCTTTAGATGTTAATGGAAAAACCCACATGAACTTTTTGGTGAATGTGGTGCCTTTAACCAGAATCTTTTCCCTCCTACCTGCTGAATCATTCCACTCTTAAACTCTTGAATGTATCTTTCTGTCTACCACACAGATTGTTCTCATGTGTGCTGTTGATGGTCGCTATGATGCTGCTGATGATAATGACGTTAGTGGTGATATTGATAATGATGTTAGTGATGATGGTGGCGATGGTGATGTAGGTTATGATGGTGGCGATGCTGAGGGTCATGGTGATGGTCACGATGTTAGTGATGATGGTGGTGATGTTGATGTGAGCGATGATGGCGGTGACATTAATGGTGCTGGTGACGATGATGTTGGTGATGGTGGTGGTGACGATGATGTTGCTGATTTTGGTGATGCTATTAATGGTGATGTTGGTGATGATGTTGTTGTTAGTGGTGAGGGCGATAATGATGATAGTGATGGTGGTGGTGATGATGATGTTGCTGATGCTGGTGATGCTGTTACTGGTGATGTTGGTGATCATGTTGTTGTTAGTGGTGAGGGCGATAATGATGTGAGTGATGGTGGTGGTGATGATGATGTTGCTGATGCTGGTGATGCTGTTAATGGTGATGTTGGTGATGATGTTCTTGTTGTTAGTGGTGAGGGCGATAATGATGTGAGTGATGGTGGTCATGATGATGCCGGTGATGTTACTAACGGCGATGGTGATAATGATAGTGATGGTGGTGATGATGATGATGATGCTGATGTTGGTGATGCTATTAATGGTGATGGTGGTGATGATGCTGTTGTTAGTGGTGGGGGTGATAATGATGTGAGTGATGGTGATGTTGGTGATGATGCTGAGGTTAGTGGTGAGCGTGGTCGTGACATTAGTGATGGTGGTTATGATGATGCTGGTGATGCTACTAATGGCGGTGGTAATAATGATAGTGATGGTGGTGGTGGTGATGATGTTGCTGATGCTGTTAATGGTGAGGGTGATGACGATGTGTGAGTGACGGTGGTGCTGATTGATAGTCATGATAATGTTCGTGACGATGCCAGTGGTGAGTGTGGTCATGACGGCAGTGATGGTGACGTGGGTGGGATGTTAGTGACGATGATGGTGCTAGCGTTGACGGTGATAATTATGTCAGTGACCGTGATGACGTTAATGTTAGTGATGATGGGGTGACGATGAGGATGCTGGGGATGAGGGTGATGATGTTGGTGACCATGTTGCTGTTAGTGATGGTGATTTGGGAGATGATGTTAACGATTCTGATGGTACTGATGACTTCATCTCTCTTCCTACTTACCTGTTCCAAAATTTACGAAGCTTTTACTTGGCATTCTGCAGTAATCTTGGGAGTGATGTAAAGCCTTGCCGTTATCGTCGTTCAGTTGCTCAGTCGTGTCCAACTCTTTGTGACCTCGTGGACCGCAGCATGTCAGGCTTTCCTGTCCTTCACCATCTCCAGGACTTTGCTCAAACTCATGTCCACTGAGTCGGTGATGCCATCCAACCATCTCATCCTCTGCCGCCCCCTTCTCCTCCTGATGCAATAATAGTAGAAACAAAGTGAACAGTAAGTATCCTGTGTTTCAATCATCCTGAAACCATCCGTACCCCCATCTGTGGAAAAAATGTCTTCTGTGACACCAGTGCCTGGTTCCAAAAAAGGTTGCAGGCCTCTGGCTTGGAGGACGGGAAGCCTCTGTGCTCAGAGATATGTGATGAAAATATTCACATCAGCTCTGTTCATCACTACTCCAAACTAGAGATAAACCAAAATGACATGAACCGTTGGCTGGAGAGTTAAATGTTGTATTTTTCCATTGAGAAAAAATTAAATTAACGGTGTGAAATAAAAGAAGGAAGATGACACAGTGAACAGCAGCCAGACATCAAAAATTTTACCTTTGTAAATAGAAAAATGCTTGCAATATAGTCTCAGAGGTGCCCCGGTCTGATTTTACCCCACACACATTGCCTACAGCTCATTGATAAATAGTACACTTAGGGAAGCCTTGGTGGGTGCTCTGTGTTGCCTCATTTATTTTTTTTATTTTTTAAAAAAATACTTATTTTATATTGAAGTGTACTTGATGTACAATGCTATGTGAGTTCCAGGTGTAGAGCAAAGTGATTCAGTTGTACATAGACATGTTTCTATTCTTTTTAAAGTTATTTTCCCATGTAAGTCACTAAAGAGGATTGAGCAGAGTTCCCTGTGCTGGACAGCAGGTCCTTGCTGGTTCTCCATGTTAAACAGCAGTGTGTCCATGTCCATCCCAGACTCCCTGACTATCCCTTCCCCCATCCTTCCCCCTGGTGAGCATAAGGTTATTATAGAGTATTGAACAGAGTTCCCTGTGCTGGACAGTAGGTCCTTGTTGGTTCTCCATGTTAAATACAGCCATGTGTACATGTCCATCCCTGACTCCCTGACTATCCCTTCCCCATCCTTCCCCCTGGTGACCATAAGGTTATTACAGAGTATTGAGCAGAGTTCCCTGTGCTGTCCAGCAGGTCCTTGTTGGTTCTCCATGTTAAATACAGCCGTGTGTACATGTCCATCCCTGACTCCCTGACTATCCCTTCCCCTGATAAAACCGTAAATTTCTCAAGTCAGTCTGTTTCTGTTGTGTAAATACGTTCATCTTTATCATTGTTTTTAGATTCCACATATAAAAGGGATAATTGTGTTGCTTTGTTTTAAAGGTCCTATTTGAAAGATTGTAAGAGTTGCTTCTCACAACCTTCCTTAGAGGTTGTAGGAAGCAGTTTACAGCCTGTATCACACGAAGAAAGGGATTCTCAGAAGACCAGGCTGATGGCAAGAAAAAGTCAGGTCAGGGACATTCCTTACAGCGTCACATTCATGGTCGCGTCTAATGATCCACACTTGCTGTTTTGGAATGTAGAATGCCATTATTCTGGCAAAAATGCAGTTTAGTTCTAAATTCCATCATTTTCCAGCCCCCAAATACTGGAATGACATAATGATAGAGAGAGAATGCACCTACTTGGTAGCATTTTCTTGGGAGGTAATTAAAATTATTTAATGACGGAAATAAAAATTGTCATATTTCAGGAATTAGAAGACTTGCCATGTTTTGAGTTTCATAAAGAAGCAAGAAAGGCAGGCAGGAAAACCTTTTTTGTGGGGGTGGGGGGGGAATATGAAAATGTGTTGAAAAAAATGCTACAGTATAAAAATGTTTTACCACTGATGTTTCTTCTCCGAAATCTGAAAAGAGGGTTTTTTTTTTTTTTTCCTTTTTGCCGTAAATGCATCCATGGGGGATACGCAGTTCAAATGGTTTTCGTCATGCTGAGCTTCTGTAAAGTAAGACAGAATACAGTTTTCCTGTTTATTATAGGGGAAATTCCCAAGGCTCTCCATGAATGTTTTATAAGCTACAATGTAAAATATGAGCTTTTATCCTGCATTAGTTCAAATCAAGATGTATGTGGAAAGCCACAAAATAAGCCATGTTTCTAAATATCTTTCCCTATGTGGTTCTCATTCCAAATTAAAATGTCTTATTTTCTACGTATGCAAAGAGGCACAATTTGAAACTAATCACCAGTGTAAATTGGGTTAACGTATATTCACAGACAAATGTCCTGCTCCTAAGATTGATCTGCATATATTGTTCAAACCAGCAGCACGTAGCTCAGTGCAATGAGGGAATGATTAGATTCACACCTGGATCTATTACCTGACAACTCTATTGACTGCTGAGTATCTAGTAATTTTCTTAACCTAAACGAGGGCTTTATGGTAAAAGTAAATAGTACCTGGGACTTCCCTGGTGGTCCAGTGGTTAAGACTTCTCCTTCCAAGGCAGGGGGTGTGAGTTTGATCCCTGGGCAGGGAGCTAAAATCCCAGATGGGAAGCCAAAAAAAAAAAAATAATAATAATAAACCCCAAACAGAAAACACAAACAGTATTGTAACAAATTCAATAAGGACTTTAAAAATGGACCACAGTAAAAGAATCTTAAAGATACAAAGTAGGAAAATGAAAACAATAGCTCATACTTGATAAATATCACAGAATGCAAAGCTCAACATGTCTAAAGGAGCACTGCGATGACGTCATAAATATTTTTTTGCTTCGTAATGGAAAGAAAAGACCATGAAGCAGATTGCCATAGGTTGGAATCTCTAGATTTGCTTTTAGTATGGTTTAATATAAATACATGGACAGCATTGCATTGGTTTCAGGGTAAGTCAGTACAAATGACACATCTTGACTCAACTAGCCCAGTTAATGGAATCACTAAGTTGTTACTCCTAAAATGGAAATAAGTCTCCAGCTCGTGAATTGACTCTAGGTAGCTCGGCGCTAGTGGTAAAGAACCCGCCTGCCAATGCAGGAGACATAAGAGACATGAGTTTGATTCCTGGGTCTGGAAGATCCCCTGGAACAGGTAATGGCAACCCACTCCAGTACACTTGCCTAAAAAAATCCCATGGAGAGAGGAGCCTGGTGGGCTATAGTCCACAGGATCACAAAGAGTTGGACACGACTGAGCTTGCAAGTAGGAGATGACCAAATGCGAGACCAGAGACCATGAAGTCCACTGGTTTTATGAAATTAGAGCTTAGAAAAGAGGTCACTGATACATGCTACATGGTAAGTCAACGGATACAGAGATGGGCTTGAAAGCATAGAACAGACGCAATAGCCAAGACCTGGAAGCAGCCTCAGTGTCCACTGACAGATGGGTAAAGAAGATGCAGTCCATATATATGACGGAATACTGCTCAGCCATGAGAATGAAATGATGTCATTTGTAGCAAGACGGATGCACCTACAGATGAGCATACTCAGTGAATTAAGTCAGACAGAGAAAGACAAATGCCATATGATTCTACTCACATATGGAGCCTAAAAAACGCAACAAACTCGTCAACATAACAAAATGAAGTAGACTCACATACATACAGAGCAAACTTCTGATTCCCAGTGGGCAGAGGTGAAGGGGAGGGGACAAATAGGGTTAGGGATTAAGAGGTATAAACTATTAGACATAAAATAAGCCACAAGGATACAGTGTACAGCACAGGGAATATAACCACTGTTTCATAATAACCAGAAATGGAGTATCACCTTTAAACATGGAAATACTCCTGTAACATATAACATTATACAGTTGCTGTGCTGTGCTTTGTCGCTCAGTCATGTCTGACTCTTTGCGACCCCGTGGACTATAACCCGCCAGGCTCCTCTGTCCATGGGAATTCTCCAGGCAAGAATTCTGAAGTGGCTTGCCATTTCCTTCTCCAGGGGATCTTCCCGACCCAGGGATCGAACCCAGGGTCTCCAGCATTGCAGGCAGATTCTTTGCCATCTGAGCCACCAGGGAAGCTCATACAGTAACTATACTTCAATGTTTAAAATGTCTAGAGAAAAATTTAGTAAAATTGGAAAGCCAAAACAAATCAAAACTAAGTAGAGATTCATGATTCAACTGGAATCAAATATCTTATATGTGATGTTGCTCTAATGGGTATTAAAACCAACTTATTTGGGGGTAAAATATCAAGTTGTCTTGCAGACATTAACGGGGTGTATGGTTCTCTCTATACGACAGGTACCCATATCAAACTTAGATCACAAAGTATTTTGTTAATTTTATTAAAGTATAGTTGATTTGCAGTGTGTCTTAGTTTAAGGTGAATAGCAAAGTGATTCAGTTATATACATATGTTCATTTGTTTTCAGATTTTTTTTTCGTATATGGGTTATTACAGAGCATTGAGTAGAAATCGCTATGTTATACAACCGGTCCTTGTTGGCTATCCATTTTAGATATGGTAGAGTGTATATTTAAATCCCAAATTCCTATTTTATTCCCCACTCCCTTCCCCTTTGGTAACAATGTTTTTTTTTTTTTTTAAATCTGTGAGTCTGTTTCTGCCTTGTAAATAAGTTCGCTTCTATCATTAAAAAAAAATAAGATTCCACATATGAGTGATATCATTCTGTTTGTCTTTCTCTGACGTTTTGGATCATCGCCTTTACTTCTAATCAGTTGTCTAAAGCTGTTGTGATTCTCTTTATTTTCCTTTTACTGGTGCTTTTATTTTCTGGCGAAAAAGAAGGTGCTGTCTTAGATGCCTTTAGTCACTCAGTCGTGTCCGATTCTTTGCGACCCCTTGAGCCTGCCAGGTCCCTCTGTCCATGGGATTCTCCAGGCAAGAATACTGGAGTGGGTTGCCGTGCCCTCCTCCAGGGGATCTTCCTCACCCAGGGATCGATCCCAGGTCTCCTGCATTGGCAGGCAGATTCTTTACCATCTGAGCTACCAGGGAAGCCGAAACTTGCCCCTGGTTACAACTTTCTTTGTGGATGGAAAAATATACATCTGAAGAAGCCCTAACTGGACCCCACTGTTCACGCAGCTTCATGCTGGAGGTAGGCTCCTGTCCAGGGAGATTTGAGAAACAGCTTTTAAAATACCGGCTTTGACTAAATGCCTTCCTAAAATGCTGACATGTACTCTTCAATCAAGATGTATTATGAATTCCTGTTCCCCAAGTTAAAACCATGGCATTAAAGGACATATGGTGTGTATTTATTACCCTTTAGCAGTTGTGTTTTCAAAGTATTTTGCAGAACATCAGGCAGCACTGTCTTCCGTCTGGGGATCTCCTGCAGAGCAAGGTCTTTAAATTTCCACTTTGGTTCCATTCACCAGAGAGTCTGGTATAGTTACTGAATATAGTCGCTCAGGGTGCATTGCCCCACGTTGAAATCACATCTTTCACTGTGACCTCAGATGATATCGAAAGACTTTCTGAGGATAATACTGAGACCAGTGGTTCTAAACTGCAGTGAGGAGCATTTTTGGTTTTCTCACTGGGATGAGAGTGCTATTGGCCATGACTGGTAAGGACCAGGGGCTCTATTTTTTTTAATGTGTTATTTAAATCTATTTCTGTTTGATTGAAGGATAATTGCCTTACAGTATTGTGTTGGTATTACAGTATTAACCAAACATCAGCATGAATCAGCTATTGGTTAACTTATGTCCTTTCCCACTTGAACAGGGGGGATAAATAGATAATACTTTATCTATTTATTCTATAAATGAAAATGCTTTATCTATCTATCATCTATCTATACATCTTTTTTAAAAAATGTATTTATTTTTATTTGGAGGATAATTGTTTTGCAATATTGCGCTGGTTTCTATCACATATCAACATGAATCAGCCATAGATATACCTATGTCCCCTCCTTCTTGAACCTCCCCGCCAGCAAATCTCACCCTTCTAGGATGTCACAGAGCCCCGGATTTGAGCTTTCTGTGTCATATAGCAAATTTCCATGACTAGGGATGGCTGTCGTGGTCAGGACAGTCTCCCCCACAGGGAACTCTCTGACCCCCCAATGTCAATACTACAAAGGTTGAGAAACCGTGATGTAGAGCAGAGTTATCATGGAATAGCGCTCTCTGTGCTTCTGGTCTACCATCGGGACCAGCTGTGATGAAAGGCACGTTTTGATACAGCGTAGTCTGCCTCACATTCAGAAACACGCAATGTTCAATGCAAACAAGAAATAAAGCAAGACTGTAGAGTCATCCTTTGGTGCAGTTCTGCAAGTAGTGATGGAAAATATTGCCTGCTTAACTGCGGGGATTGAGAAGGTGGAAACAGTGTGGAGCCCTGCAACCCTTCAAGGAACTTAGATTGATTGAGGCGTGCCTGGAAGTGAATCTGTTTAATGTAATACAGAAAGATGGTCAGGACAGAGTGGGGGCAAGATGGTGCTATGAATACCTACGGCTTTGTGTGCAAAGGTGGATTATATTTCCTAGGGGTAATTTGACCTCCTAGAACAAACAAGTATGATTGATAGTCTAAGATGGATGGGATTGGTGGATAGGGGAATGGATAGATGAGGTAGATATAGATGACAGAGATGTAGATGGAAGATACATAAATAGATAAGACAGATGGATAGGTAGATGATAAACAGACAATAGATTAGATAGATGACAGGTCAGTAGGTTGAGTGATAGATGGTAGATAGACATAGATGATATAGATGATAGAAAATACAGACAGATGATAAATAGATAGTAGATTAGATAGAGGTTAGGTAGGTAGTTTGATAGATAATAGATGATACATGGTGGAGGTAGATATAGATACACAGTGAATTTGTGTATAAATAGCAATAATAAAATAAGAAAATGATATTTAGGAGCTCTCCCTGGGAAATTCCTGTAGTTTGCTGGAACACTGAGTTTCCTTCTTTCGTCTCCCCTCAAAGCCGTGTGCAGAGTTGCTAAAGTGTTTAAGCAAAGCGATCATACCATAGTGAGATGAGCTAAGCAAAACTGCTGTGTCTCAAGTGGGAAAGAATGTGTGCATATTATGGGACTGGGAAAAGAAAGCAGGTGTGGAGGAAGAGGTAAAATTGCTGCCAAGAGAGACTGTAACTGATGAAATGATGAGAGAGAATAATGAAGCCGTTACCAGACAGACAGTTCAGGTAGAGGAGATAAGATCTGAAAGTCGAGCTTGCTTCTGAGGTTGGGAGGGAGGGAGGGAAGAGGGAGGAGGGACCTGAAAGAGAAAGGTGGGGAAGGAGTTTGGTGGGGAGGTGCAGAAGGAAGGGGAAACGTTCAACCCGGACACAGACAAATGGGGATCTGGGCTCTTGGGTTACGGGGTCTTCCCTGGTGGCTCAGCTGGTAAAGAATCCACCTGCAATGTGGGAGACCTGGATTCCATCCTTGGGTCAGGAAGATCCCCTGGAGAAAGGAAAGGCTACCCACTCCAGTATTCTTGCCTGGAGAATCCCATAGACAGAGGAGCCTGGTGGGCTACAGTCCATGGGGTCGCAGAGAGTCGGGCATGACTGAGCAACTTTCACTTTTCCTTGGGTTATAGAAGACAGTCATAGACTCTTTTTTTTTTTTTGTACTGGAGTATAGCCAAAATCACTGCAGATGGTGACTGCAGCCATGAAATTAAAAGACGCATACTCTTTGGAAGGAAATTTATGACCAACCTAGACAGCATATGAAAAAGCAGAGACATTACTTTGCCAACAAAGGTCTGTCTAGTCAAGGCTATGGTTTTTCCAGCAGTCATGTATGGATGTGAGAGTTGGACCATAAAGAAAGCTGAGTGCTGAAGAATTGATGCTTCTGAACTGTGGTGTTGGAGAAGACTCTTGAGAGTCCCTTGGACTGCAAGGAGATCCAACCAGTCCATCCTAAAGGAAATCAGTCCTGGGTGTTCATTGGAAGGACTGATGTTGAAGCTGAAGCTCCAATACACTGGCCACATGATGCGAAGAGCTGACTCATTTGAAAAGACCCTGATGCTGGGAAAGATTAAGGGCAGGAGGAGAAGGGGACGACAGAGGATGAGATGCTTGGATGGCATCACCGACTCAATGGACATGAGTTTGGGTAAACTCTGGGGGTTGCTGATGTACAGGGAGGCCTGGCGTGCTGCAGTTTGTTCATGGGGTCGCCAAGAGTCAGACACGACTGAGCGACTGAACTGAAGTGATAGCCGATTAACAATGTTGTGGTAGCTTCAGGTGGACAGCAAAGGGCCTCAGCCATACATGTCCATGTCCATGTATCCATTCTCCCTGATCTGGCCTTCCCAGATGGCACTTGTGGTAAAGAGTTAGCCTGCCCCTGCAGGAGAAGTAAGAGACATGGGTTAGATCCCTGGGTAAGATCCCCTAGAGGAGGAAATGGCAACCCACTCCAATATTCCTGCCTGGGAAATCCCATGGAGAGAGATGCCTGGCGGGGCTGCAGTCCATGGAGTTGCAAAGAATCACACACAACTGAGTAACTGAGCATGCACGCTCACGTGAAATTCATTTATCAGGAGGAGACTCCCCATGGACAATCTCCAGAAGATTAACAGGAGATGATTGATGATGTCTTTGTCGACAAATTCTTCCAAGACTGGAAGGTGTGACTCTGTTGACGACTTGTGTTGGTGGGATGAAGTGGGGTGATGGGTTACACATCAGATGCTTTAACCTGATCTCAAAAGAAGGCTGCATTTTTTTTTTAAACAAGAGTGAAGTGCATGCTAAGTCATTTCAATCATGTCTGACTCTTTGTGACTCCATGGACTGTAGCTCACCAGGCTCCTCTGTCCATGGGATTCTCCAGGCTAGAATACCAGAGTGGGTTGCCATTTCCCCCTCCAGGGGATCTTCCCCACCCAGGGACAGAACCCAGGTGTCTTATGTCTCCTGCATAGCACCACCTGGGTAGCCCTGCAAGAGCTTAAAGGCCTCCTCAGATCCTCGATTCCATGGTCCTGGGACTCACCCATTTAAGGGGGGAGAAGGAATCAGGGGTGCTGAAGTCTATACATGCCAGCATCCCTGGATTCTACAAACACATGAACTCCTTTTCACTTGCATCTTCTGCATCACTGTCACTTCAAACCCAGCTTGACTTTCTTCCTTTGACAAATGTCTCAAAGTAGGAAATGTTGCGTTGACATTAGAGATTTATGAATATCTCCTGAAACATATTATACAAAGCTTCAGATGGGAAGCCACATGTTTTATGCAAGGACAGGTTGGGCAAAATATCCTTGAGCTTTAAAAAAAAAGAATACTTTAAAAATAGACTGATTATGTAGTCTAGGAGTAAAAAAAAATAAGTGTAACCACATGCAGGGACCTATTTGTGGCAATTGCTCTTTCTTATTTCAAAGATCAGCGTATGCTTATATGCCCTAGGGTGCGGTTTTTAGGATTCAAGTATGGAGATGTCAAGTTTTGGGGAGCACAAATAGGACTGCACTGAAAATTGCTTGATAAAGAATGAGGGAATATAGGGGCTTCCCTGGTGGTCCAGGGATTAACACTTTACCTTCCAATACAGGAGGTGCAGGCTTAATCCCCAGTCCTTGGATCACTAGAAGGACTGATGTTGAAGCTGAACCTCCAATCCCTTGGCCACCTGATGCAAAAAGCTGACTCACTGGAAAAGACCATGATGCTGGGAGGGATTAGGGGCAGGAGGTGAAGGGGACAACAGAGGATGAGATGGCTGGATGGCATCACCGACTCAATGGACATGAGTTTGAGTGAACTCTGGGAGTTGGTGATGGACAGGGAGGCCTGGCATGCTGCGATTCATGGGGTCGCAGAGTCGGACACTACTGAGCGACTGAACTGAACTGAACTGGTGGTCCAGGGATTAACACTTCACCTTCCAACGCAGGAGGTGCAGGTTCGATCCCTAGTCAGGGAGCTAAGATTCCACTTGCTTTGCGGCCAAAAAAAACCCAAAAAACAAAAAATAAAACAGAAATAATATTGTCACAAATTCAAAAAAGGCTTGAAAGGGCCACATCAAAAATAAACTTTAAAAAGAAAGAATGAATATATACTGAAGTGAATTCAAATTTAACTTGATAGTCAAGGATCTCTGAATCCGTTCTATGACACCACTGCTCCTTTTGTGAGGTGGGAGATGGTTTGGTGTTGAGATTTATTTATCATATGCATCTGTGTTGATGAAGACTTGGAAATCGGCATGATTCCTAGGGTCTCAGGCTGTGGGAGAATGTCAAGCATGGGCTGATTAACGACAAATATTTAGGGGTTTCAGGATGGGCTTGGCAAGTTGCCTGAGCCCGTTGGCAAGGATTCTTTTTTTTTTTTTTCTTATTCATTTTAGTTTATTTTTAATTGGAGGATGGAGAAGGCAATGGCACCCTACTCCAGTACTCTTGCCTGGAAAATCCCATGGACGGAGAAGCCTGGTGGGCTGCAGTCCAGGGGGTCGCAGAGTCGGACACGACTGAGCGACTTCATTTTCACTTTTCACTTTCATGCATTGGAGAAGGAAATGGCAATCCACTCCACTGTTCTTGTCTGGAGAATACCAGGGACGGGGGAGCCTGGTGGGCTGCCGTCTATGGGGTCGCACAGAGTCGGACATGACTGAAGTGACTTAGCAGTAGCAGTTGGAGGATAATTGCTTTACAATATTGTGCTGGTTTCTGCCATACATTAGCATGAATTGGCCATAGGTATACATATGCGCCCTCTCTCTTGAACCCCCTCCCACCTCCTACCCCATCCCCTCCTTCCAGATTGTCACAGAGCCCCACTTTGAGCTCCCTGAGCCATGCAGCAAATTCACACTGGCTGTCTGTTTTACATATGGTAATGTATACATTTCCATGCTACTTTCTTAAATCATCCCTCCCTCTCCATCCCCCTCCAGGTCCACAGGTGTGTTCTCTATGTCTGTAACTCCCTTGCTGCTCTGCAAATAGGTTCTTCAGTATCATGGTTCAAGATTCCACGTGGATACCTTAATATATGATATTTGTCTTTCTCCTTCTGACTTACTTCACCCTGTGTAACAGGCTCTAGTTTCGTGCACCTGATTGGAACGGATTCAAATGCGTTCCTTTCTTATGGCTGAGTAATATTCCATTGTGCATATGCTTCCCTCAGGGTGTATATATATATATTCTTACCAAGAGCCTCAGACAAGCATTGTCATCAGGGCCATTTGCTTGACTGCATTTCTGCACCCGAATTCTTCCTCAGTTTCTCTTTTGCGAGGTCAGTAATTGCTCTAAAAATCTCATTGTTTCTAGATTTTTGGATTATCACAGGTTCTTAGATGGTATTTTTTTTCTGCCTACAGCTATAAACCATGGAGGAAATGGCCAATTATATGATAACATCTATTTGCCGTAGTTTTAGAAAAGACGGATTCCTCTCTCGATAGTCTGGCCAGTCTCCAGGGGTCTTTTCCAAATAGGAAAGTCTATGTTTTAATGGAATCAGACCTCATTCGTTCTTGATTAAACAGTAGCAGATGGACATTACATGAGGTTTTTAAGCCTATTTTTACTCTCAGGGCAAACAGAATTGTATCTTAGGTAATAGATGAGGTCCTCTGGATTGAGTTTTTCCTCTGAGTTGAGTTTTCCTGTTCAGTGCTGTTGACATTTGGGCTGGATAATTCTTTGTGGAGGGGGTCATCTTGTGTATTGAAGGATGCTTACTGGCACCTCTGGTCTTCACCCGTCAGATGTCAATAGTTCTTCTCCAGTCAAAGCAACCCGAAGCGTCTTCATGTGTGCATTCATTCAGTTTCGTCCGACTCTTTGCCACGTCATGGACTATGCTGCTGAGTCGCTTCAGTCGTGTCCGACTCTGTGCGACCCCAGAGATGACAGCCCACCAGGTTCCCCCGTCCCTGGGATTCTCCAGGCAAGAACACTGGAGTGGGTTGCCATTGCCTTCTCCAATGCATGAAAGTGAAAAGTGAAAATGAAGTCGCTCAGTCGTGTCCGACTCTTAGTGACCCCATGGACTGCAGCCCACCAGGCTCCTCCGTCCATGGGATTTTCCAGGCAAGAGTACTGGAGTGGGGTGCCATTGCCTTCTCCAACGCCGTGGACTATAACCCACCAGAATCCTCTGTTCGTGGGATTCTCCAGGCAAGAATACTGGAGCCGGTTGCCATGCCCTCCTCTGATGCTGATACAATTCCCCTTGAAGGCAAAATAACCCCTGGTTGAGAACACCTGCCTCAGCGATATCCCTGAGAAAAAGTATTGTAATTGTTAAAATGTTAACATTTTCCTGTACGGAAACTGCCTTGAAGGAATAGTTCTCATGCTCAGATTTTACTGGAGGACAGGAAAAAGTATTCGTATTTAAGGAAGACAGCAGAATATATACAAACTGGCAGCAATCATGTCATATGTAAAGCAAGATGAGGGATTTTTTTCTCTTTAGTAACCGTATGCAATGATGTTAATGATCAGTGATAATAAAGTATGAGAAAAGAGGACAACTAAAACGCCTTTACTTTAACATGAAGTAAAATGGTTTTTTTTACTTGCAAAAATAAAATCAAATACTTGCAAAATTTAAAAAAATTTTCTTTAGTTTTTGTTTTGGGTATAGTTGATGTATAATATGATATAAGCTTCAACTATGCAATACAGTGACTCAGTATTCTTAAAGGTTATATTCCTTTTAAACTTATTATAAAATATTGACTACATTCCCTGTGCTGTAGAATATATCTTTGTAGCTTATTTCATGCACAATAGCTTGTACCTCTGAATACCCTTCTGTTGGGACAGTAACCTACTTTATTCCTAGTGAAAGGATTGCTCACCACTCCACAGGCACCCTGTGAAGGTAAAGATTGCAAGAGTTAGTCAATAAAGGATCCGTGAGGACTTCCCTGCCCATCTGGTGGTTAAGACTTCTGCTTGCAACGCAAGAGGTGCAGATTTGATAGCTGGTCCGGGAACTAAGATCCCATGGTGCCTCACGGCTGAAAAAAACAAGACATAAAACGGAAGCCGTGTTGTAACACCTTCAATAAGGACTTTTTAAAAGTGGTTCACATCAGAGAAATTAGACAAAAGCAAAGAGAAACAAAGAGACCACGGACAAAATGCCAGAATCCACTCAACGGGGCTTAAAGTATTAGCTCCGAAAGCATGCACATAGATGAAAATGAGCTTATCGGTATATCGATGTGATTTTGTTCAGTGTTTCATTTTATTTATGGCTATGCTGAGTCTTTGTTGCTGTGTGTGGAAATTTCTGTAGTTGCAGCGAGCAGGGTCTACTCTAGTTGAAGTGTGTGGGTTTCTTATTGCCGTGGCGTTTCTTGTTGCAGAGCACCGGCTCTAGGCACGCAGACTACAGTAGCTGTGTCTCCCAGACCCTAAAGTGTGGACTCAGTACTTGTGGTGCAGGCACTTAATTGCTCCCAGGCATGTGGGATCTTCCTGGACCGGGTATCGAACTAGCGTCCCCCACACTGCAAGGCAGACTCCCAACTAGCGGGCCACCAGGGAAGGCCCACTGAGGATTTTGAAGTACCTGTGGTCCAAGAAGATTAAACCTGGGCTGACCATCCTGAAATAGGTCCTGGTGATTCTTAGAAGAGAAGGTGGATCTTCAGAGAGTAGCCACCATGAAGAGATGGATGGTGTGTGTGTGTTAAGTGGAAGGTGGGAATACATCTGTAGGGTTAACAGGACTACGTCTGAAGAAGTTTTTTACTGAGTGGTACATGTTGGCAGGGCAGGGGAGATGGTCTAAAGTCTTTCAATTTGCTTTTACAGGTTTTTTTTTTTTTATGGGAATATAATTGCTTCACAATGTTGTATTAGCTCTGTTCTGCAAGAAAGTGAATCAGTCATACAGGTTTGTATAAACACACGCATGTATGGATTCTGACCAACCAACTGCTATCTTTCGGGAGGGGCTGCTTAAGGGGTATGTGACCATGTTCCAGATAACAGGATGGGGGGATAGAATTTTACTGGAAAGAGAAGGTGGATGTGACTGAGTGAAAAGAAAGGAGCTCATAAAGCAACGTGATTCTCTTTGTGCAAAGACCTGTTTGCATGTGATGAAAAGATCTGGAGAGACGCATACTGAAGTGTCATTCATGGGAATCACTTGTGGGTAGGGATCTGACGTGTCTCGTTAGTTTTACTTTCTGTTTTTTTGTATATTCCATACTGCACATACATTTGTTGTTGCTGCTTCGTCACCAAGTCACAGCCAACTCTTTTGTGACCCCATGGACTGTAGCCCGCCAGGCTTCTCGGTCCGTGGGATTCTCCTGGCAAGAATGCTGGAGTGGGTTGCCGTTTCCTTCTGTGGGTTGTTGTCATTGTTTGGTTGCTAAATTGTGTCTGACTCTTTGCGACCACATGGACTGCAGCACGCCAGGCTCCCCTGTCCTTCACCGTCTCCCAGAGTTTGCTCAAACTCATGTCCACTGAGTCGGTGATGCCATCCAACCATCTCATCCTCTGTCGTCCCCTTCTCCTCCTGCCTTCAATCTTTCCCAGCAGCAGGGTCTTTTCTAACGAGTTGGCTCTTTGCATCAAGTGGTCCAAGTATTGGAGCTTCAGCTTCAGCCTCAGTCCTTCCCATGGATATTCAGGACTGATTTCCTTTAGGATGGACTGGTTGGATCTCCTTGCTGTTCAAGGGACTCTCAAGAGTTTTCTCCAACACCACAGTTCAAAAGTATGAATTGTTTGGCTCTCAATTCACTTTCACTTTTCACTTTCACACATTGCAGAAGGAAATGGCAACCCACTCCAGTGTTCTTGCCTGGAGAATCCCAGGGACGGGGGAGCCTGGTGGGCTGCCGTCTATGGGGTCATACAGAGTCGGACACGACTGAAGTGACTTAGCAGCAGCAGCAGCAGCAGCTTTCTTTACGGTCCAACTCTCACATCTGCACGTGACTACTGGAAAAACCACAGCTTTGAGTATGTGGACCTTTGTCAGCAAAGTGATGTCTCTGATTTTTAATATGCTATCTGGGTTGGTCATAGCTTTTCTTCCAAGGACCAGGAGTCTTCTAATTTTGTTTGGGTACCCACTTGTAAATTTCTACCACCTCCTTTAGAAATGATGACAGTCAAATTTTTTTTTTCCCCAAAAATGCACTGTCCCATTTCAAAAAGAACAGCCATTCATGAATTTTTCAGACTGTGTGAGGACACAGAACAGGCACGGACTCACCTTTTGAAAAACGTATCTACTTTTCTTGAAGACATCATCTGAGGATTCAAGGTCTTTCACGTTGCCTTCTGATTATATGGAGACGTATTAGCTGAGGATATAATGAAGACCAATGCCACCTGTCTATCGACTGTTTCACTTTGCTCTTCATTTAATTACTGAAATTTATTCATCAGTCAATTTGCCTTGATTGGCTCCTTTAATTATAAGGAGCCTTGAAGGGTAAATGGGGGTGCTGTTGAAATTATATTAGCTGTCTACCAAGGGACACGCAATTATAAAGTTTTCTTCAGTCTGTATCAGTTTGATTAATGCATCAATTCTACTCTGCTTTATCTTCCACTAAGGTCTGAGCGTGGCAGAAGAAGGGGGGAGAAAAACTGAATGGCAATATTAGAGATGATCCTTCAGATATGGACAAAATCACGTGCAGTTTCATTAATACATTGTTTAATTAGGACACAAGTGGTTTAAGCCGTCTGGATCGGTTACTACATTTGCCGTCATTTTAGGCACCGTTAATCTTTTTTTCTTTCCAAAGACTGTGTTGCCTCATAATTAATTTTAATCAAAGCTTCATTGAGTTGCAATTCACATGTGAAATTTACACTTATTACTTTAAAAACTTGGAATTTACTGTGGAAAAGCTTTTTAAAAAGTATTTTCTAATTTGTTTGGCCGCGCTGGATCGTAAATGCGGTAAGCGTGATCTTTCAGTTGCGGCACGTGGGATCTAGTTCCCCGACAAGATGTGGAACCCTGGGCCCCCTGCATTGGGAGTGTGGAGCCTTGGGCACTGGATCAGCAGGGAAGTGCTGAAAGTTACACTTTTAAAGTGTCCATTTTTTATGCCTTCTGGTATACTCAGAGTTGTATATCTGTCACTGCTTTCTTATTTCAGGATGGTTTTATCACCCCCCGCAAGAAAGTGAAAGTCGTGTTGGACTCTTTGGGACCCCACGGACTATACAGCCCATGGGATTCTCCAGGCCAGAATCCTGGAGTGGGTAGCCGTTCCCTTCTCCAGGGCATCTTCCCAGCCCAGGGACTGAACCAGGTCTCCCACATTGCAGGCCGGATTCTGTACCATCTGAGCCACCCGGGGGGTCTCATTCATTTGCAGGCATGTCCCATCTTCTCTCCTCTCAACCAGCGGTGCCCGTGAATCCCCTTTCTGTATATGTTTGCCTCTTCTGCGCATTTCCCATTGATTGGGTGAGAGTTCACGTGGTCTCTTCTGTCTGGACTCTTTAGCTTAGGAGGGTAAAGTTGACAAAGCTAAGCTGCCTTGTAGTCGGCATCAGTCTTTCATTCGTTTTTATGGTTGAATCACTTTCTACTCAGTGCTGCGCGTGCGCGTGCTCGGTCATGTAAGACTCTCTGTGACCCCCTGGACTGTAGCCCGCCGGGCTCCTCTGTCCGTGGGATTCTCCTGGCAAGAATACTGGAGTGCGTTGCCATGCCCTCCTCCAGGGATTGAACCTGCATCTCCTACATCTCCTGTATTGGCAGGTGGATTCTTCACCACTGCAGCCACTTGGGAAGCCCATGTTGAGTGGACAGACCTCCTTTTGTCCAGCCATCCATCCATTGATGGGCATTTGGTTTGTTTCCACCTTTTGCCTCTTACAAATAATAATAATAGTATGCGTGTTCATATGTTTCACTCTGGACTCTCGTTTTTTTCTTGGTTATGTATCGAGGAGTTACACGGTTGGGTCATGTGGTCACCCTGCGTCCAGCCATTGAGAAACTCTCAGACTGTCTTCCCAAGTTGCCGGAACGTCTTACACTCCACCAGCAGCAGGTGAGAATTCCATTTTTTCTACATCCCACCCAATGCTTGTTTCCGGCTCTTTTCTCTTTTAGCCACCCATCAAAATGTAGATGGTGAAAATTCTAATCTTAAAAACTGAAGGAGCTAGAGATGATCATACTAAGTGAATCATGCTATGATATCACTTCTATGTGGAATCTTAAAATATTATGCAAGTGCAATCATGTCTAAAACAGAAATGGACTCGCAGACAGAGAAATCAAATGTAGGGTTACAAAGGGGAAAGGAGTGGAGGGATAAATTGGAAACTTGGGATTAAGAGACACACACTACTGTATATAAAATTGAAGGCAGGAGGAGAAGGGGGAGACAGGGGATGAGATGGTTGGATGGCATCACCGACTCAATGGACATGAGTTTGAGCAAACTCCGGGAGTTGGTGATGGACAGGGAGGCCTGGCGAGCTGCAGTCCATGGGGTCGCAAAGAGCTGGACACAACTGAGCGACTGAACAACTATTACATAAAACAGATAGCAAACAAGGACGTGCTGTATTTCACACAGAACCCTACTCAGTATCTTGTAATAACCTATGATGGAGAAGAATCTGAAAAAGGAATATATATTTATTTGTTTCTGCATTTTCTCACTTTTCTGGTTGAATTTATTCTTTGGAACTTGGGCAAGGTCAAAGGGAAACCAAAGCTTTTCTACAGACCAGAAGCAGGGGACATGGGTGTGTGTGTGTGTGTGTGTGTGTGTGTGTGTATGAATGTTATGTGCGTCTGTCTGTCTGTTCCTAGGAAGCCCCTGCAGCCTCCTGCTTGACTTGAGTATAAGTGAATCTTTTGGAAATTTAGTGTCGGATCCTTGTCTACCTGTGCGTATCTGAGTCAGCAGGAGCTGTCCCCATGGAAACAAACAGCTGTTCCTCTACTCTGTGCTAGAATTCTCTCCTTGTTTACTATCATTACACAGACCGTTATCTGATCAGTCTGGGTCAGGAATCTGGGGATGGGTAACCGTAACACAGTCTTTCTGCTCCAGAGGGTTGTGTTGCATCTGTGGTTAGTTGCCTAAGTCACGTCTGACTCTTTGCAACCCCCTGGACTGTAGCCCACCAGGCTCCTCTGTCCATGGGAATTCTCCAGGCAAGAATACTGGAGTGGGTTGTCATTTCCTTCTCCAGGGCATCTTCCCGACTCAGGGATCAAACCCAGGGTCTCCCGCATTGCAGGTGGATTCTTTACCATCTGAGCCACCAGGGAAGCCCTGCATGAAGACCTAAAACCCTGCAAATCACACATAGAAGGAATCTCTCTGTATAAATCCCTGGGCTGTAATGGCTCTGAGTTTTAACTTCTATACATAGGAGGGACTGATTTTAAAACTTGCTGAAAAGGAGTTGCATAAGGTAATCAAGGGATAATATCTGATGCATTTTAATATGAAGAACAGGTCACCCAGCAGATAAGTGTACTTGCGGTGTATGCCTTTGTTTTCCACAAAATATAAAATTTACTACTTTGCATGCAATGTACGTCAGCCGGAGTTAAGACAAGGTGGAAGAGCCATGAGTAGGTATTGATAATAAACATATGCTCACATTACGCAGATTTTGTGTTGCTATTTTTCCCTCCTCTGTCTCATTTTTACTGTCTTCCCTTGCCCAGGCAGCACTAATATTTCTGGAATCTGTAAAAGAGGGAAATAAAAATGAATAAAGGCTAACACAAAGTCATCGTTGCGTAAACACGCATGTTAAAGAGGACAATATGCAGATTGAAAATAGAAGGGAAATTCCCAGAAGAGACAAAACGCTTGAGAGAGAAAGGATTTTAAGATTCTCGTTCCCTTCACTTCCTCAATCTTATGGATGTTCCGAACTGCAAAGCTATGGCTTTCGCAGAGCTTGCGGGCATTTCACTCACAAGAAATAGAGACCTTTGAGTTTGACTTAAGTGTTCTGCGATTTTCACGTGGTAATGTTTCCTCACTTAAGGCACAGACCTTTTATTTTCCTTTGCAGAGGCTGAGGATGGAGCGTTATTCTAAACTCTGTAAGAAAATATCATAACTTTTTGGTTAGAGATTCATATTCTCTCTCTCTCTCTTTTTTAAGTTCAACTTTTTATTGGACTATAAATTGCTTTATCATGCTGTGTTACTTTCTGCTATAGAACAGCATGATACAGCTGTGAGTATACAGATACCCCTTCCCTCTTGAGCCTCCCTTCCTCCCCCATCCCACGCTGCCAGGTCAACACAGAGCTCTGCGCTGAGCTCCCTGGGTTATAAGGCAGCTTCCCACTAGCTGTCTATTTTACACATGGTCATCTTTATAATCAGTGCTCGTCTCTCAATCCATCCCACCTTCTCCGTTCCCCCTCATTTCCACAAGTCCCTTCTCTATATCCACATCTCTATTCTTTCTCTAAAAATAAGTATGTCTGTACCATTTTTTTGGGACTTGCCTGGTGGCTCAGACGGTCAAGAGTCTGCCTGCAATGCGGGAGACCTGGGTTTGATCCCTGAGTCGGGAAAGTCCCCTAGAGAAGGGCATGGCAACCCACTCCAGTACTCTTGCCTGGAGAATCCCACGGATGGAGAAGCCTGGAGGGCTACAGTCCACGGGGGTTGCAAAGAGTCGGACACGACTGAGCGACTAAGGCTTGTACCACTTTTCTAGATCCCACATATATGTGTTAATATGATATTTGCTTTTCTCTTTCTGACTGACTGCACTCTGTATGAGACTCTAGGTCCATTCGTCTCCCCACAAATGAACCAATTGTGTTCCTTCTTTATGGCTGACTACAGTGAGGTGCCACCTCGTACTGGTCGGAATGGCCATCATCAAAAAATCTACAAACAGTAGATGCTGGAGAGGATGTGGAGAAACGGGAACCCTCCTACATGGTTGGTTGGAAGGTAGATTGATAATAGCCATAATGCAGAAGAGTATAGAGGTTCCTTAAAAAAAACTAGAGTTACCGTAAGGTCCAGCAATCCCACTATTGGCCATAGAGCCAGAGGAAACCGCAATTCATAAAAGACACGTGCAACCTTATGCTCACTGCAACACTATTTACGACAGCCAGGACATGGAAGCAACCTAGATGTCTTCAAAAATCAAATGGATAAAAGATGTGGAATGTGTGTACAATGGAACGCTGCTGCTGCTGCTGCTCAGTCTCTTCAGTCGTGTCCGACTCTGTGCGACCCCATGGACGGCAGCCCACCAGGCTCTTCCATCCCTGGGATCGTCCAGGCAAGAGTACTGGAGTGGGTTGCCATTGCCTTCTCCGACAGTGGGATACTACTCAGCCATAAAAAGATTTTCATTTCGATTGAGCTACACAGACACCCCCCCCAGCACACACACTCATTCTCAACTCAACCAGCTATACATACTGTAGGTTGTAAAAGCATACTTTCACAAATTAGCCCCGCAAATATATTTAATCCATTTTTAACATAACCAAAATACTGCACGTCATATCTAAGAGGTAATCGTGCCCTGTGAATTGCTCAAATAACTAGAAAAAGGCCGATAAATCCTTTCTAAAAGATGACGTCACGGACATAAAATCGATTTCTTTGTATAAGGAGCCTATACAAACAATCAATAATAAAACACCACCCCCAGCAGCTTTGATTCCTGATTGTAAATGAAACGGTTGTGTGATTTTATCAGCGGAAAAAATATTTAAGTGAGCTATGAGCTGTTTTATTTTTCAAGCAGTCACGAAAGAAGAGCTTTTGCGTGTGCTTTTTCTGTATGCTTACATTAGTTCGGTCACCAGATTGTTTGATGTTTTACGAACTGTTTGATATTTTCAATGGGGAGATGTTGAAAAGAAAAAGCAGAAGATGCTGCTTTTCATTGCTTGCATTGATGTCTCTTGTCCGTTAAAAGCTGAACTGTGAGCATGTGAAAACCTGGGATTGTATGTGTGTGTGTAACTGGGTTAGTCAGGGTTCTCCAGAGAAACAGAACCAGTGGGATGTGTGTGTGTGTGTGTCTGTGTATGTGTGTATTAGAGAGAGAAAGCAGGATGTATATGCATGTGTGTGTGTGTGTGTGTGTGTGTGTATTAGACAGAGAGAGCTTCCTGATAGCTCAGTTGCTAAAGAATCCGCCTGCAACGCAGGAGACCCCAGTTCATTTCCTGAGTCAGGAAGATGCGCTGGAGAAGGAATAGGCTACCCACTCCAGTATTGTTGGGCTTCCCTGGTGGCTCAGCTGGTAAAGAATCCACCTGCAATGCGGGAGACCTGGGTTCAATCCCTGGGTTGGGAAGATCCCCTGGAGAAGGGGAAGGCTACCCACTCCAGTATTCTGGCCTGGAGAATCCCTACAGTCCGTGGGGTCACAAAGAGTCAGACATGACTGAGCAACTTTCACTTTCAGAGAGAGAGAGAGAGAAAGCAGTTTACTATAAGGAATTGGCACCTACGATTTTGGAGGTGGACAAGGCTGACAAGTCCATTCTGTAGAATGGGCAGGCAGACTGGGGAGCCTGGAAGATCCAGTGGCCTGGATGAAGTCTGAAGGTTGTCTTACTGGAGAATCCCTCTTTGTTGGGAGAGTTTGGTCCTTTAGGTCTAATCGGTCCTTCGACTGATCTGGCGAGGCTCACCCACATTGTGGAGAGGTCTCTACTTTATCCAAAGGTCGTTGACTTAGGTGTTCTTGTCATCCAAAAACACCCTCCCCCTGGACACATGAAATTAAATTTCCTACCATTTGTTCTTCCCTTGTGTTTTTTCAGTGAACCTTCATCCTCCATTATCAGATGGTGGGAAGTGAGGTGATGACTGGTAGCCCATCCTTGACCATTGTGGATGGATGTAGAGAAGCCAGTTGAGGTCAAAAGGGCTTTCAGATTCCAGAGCACACTGGAGAGGCTTGTGTTATAATTTATGCTAAGAGAAAGCAAGAAAGTCGGGATTCACTGCCTGGTGTGTGCAAGTTACAGATGCCACCTCTGCTTTCTCAATTAACTACACGGTTATTGCTGTTCAGTCGCTCATTCGTGTCCGACTCTTTATGACCCCATGGACTGCAGCACGCCAGACCTCCCTGTCCATCACCAACTCCCGGAGTTCACTCAAACTCGTGTCCATCGAGTTGGTGATGCCATCCAGCCATCTCATCCTCTGTTGTCCCCTTCTCCTGCCTCCAATCCCTCCCAGCATCAGGGTCTTTTCCAATAAGTCAACTCTTTGTATCAGGTGGCCAAAGTACTGGGGCTTCAGCTTCAGCATCAGTCCTTCCCTCCAATGGATATTCGGGGTTGATTTCCTTTAGGATTGGCTAATTTGATCTGTTTGCTGTCCAGGGGACTTTCAAGAGTCTTTTGGAAACTGTTATTCACTCAGTTGTATCTGAATCTTTGTGACCCCATGGACTGTAGCCCACCAGGTTCGTCTGTCCATGGGGATTCTCTGCGCAAGAATAATACTGGAGTGGGTTGCCATTTCCTTCTCCAGGGGAATCTTCCCAACTAAGGGATCAAACCCGGGTCTCCCCCATGGCCGGCAGATTCAGGAGTCTTCTCCAGGACCACAATTTGAAAGCATCAATTCTTTAGTGCTCAGCCTTCATATTATTAAAAAATAAACTGAACTGGGAGGAGAGTCATAATCTGATAGCAAACAATGACTTTCCCAGGGAATTCAGCCCTTCTGATTCTATAGAGAGGATTCAACGTCTTCCTGTTTTCAGGCAGCCAGGCTCAGAGGTGTTCCTTCAGACCTTCTCAGGAGGAAGGTCCTGTCTGTGTTCAAAAATACAACTACCATGGGCTTGGGAAGTGTGGGGGGGTCCAGGTTGATGTACTGGTTATCAACTATTTGTGTTGTAACCAGACAAAGATTTCTGGGAGTCTCCCCAACATACAGGTATGTACAAGGTACCCAATCCTTTAAAGCAAACATGTAAAAAAATCACTAATTTTTAACCAGTTGGATGTCTTCTCCATCCATGCCTTCCTGATCCTGCTAATAGGAGGCCACCGTCCAGCCACCTTGGTCATCCCAAGAAAGAGGTCGTTGTTAAACGCGAGGAGAATATGCTCATGAAACAGACCGGTCTTCATGATGGAATATCCATGTTACCATCTTGCTTTTGTTTCCCTGTGTCTTTTTGAGCATCTCTTTCCCGGGTTCATTCTCACCTCCACGCCACCACTTTCTCTTGTCTTTCCCTCCGTCGATTTGAGAGACCCTTTCCTGGGTTTATTCTTGCTGCCAACATTACCGTATCTTGTTCCCCACGACTGTAGTCACATACATTGTAAAGAGTTTACAGTGATCATCAAAACCATCACAAGGACCACGTCGCTGGCTTTGGCCATAAACATGATTGAGTCACTCAACTACTACTATTGTAAAATTTATTTTATATACGGCCCGAGAAACCTTCAGGGCAAACTAACAAAATGAAGTGTGAATGTGTTCCCTTCCTGTCTTTAACTGTCACCTCCATTCTCAATCAAGTTTTTAAAAAATACATAACGAATGAATTAGTAGGTATTTTGAAAGTTCTTTCTGGAATAGATGCGTAACTATTTTAACCACTTAATTTCAAGTCAAATTCAAATTCAAATTTAATTTGAAATTTTCCCTGGTGGCACAGTTGGTAAAGAGTCTGCCTGGAATGCGGGAGACCCAGGTTCAGTTCCTGGGAGGGAAAGATCCCCTGGAGAAGGAAATGGCCAGCCACTCCAGTATTCTTACCTGGAGAATCCCATGGATAGTGGAGCCTGGCGGGCTACAGTCTACTGGGTCGAAAAGAGTCCAACATGACTTAGTGACGAAACCACCACCATCATGATCGCTTGCTAGTATTTCAGACAAGTGGAGTCTTAAGGTAGATCAGAGAAAACCCTAACTAGGAGAAGGCAATGGCACCCCACTCCAGTACTCTTGCCTGGAAAATCCCATGGACGGAGGAGCCTGGTAGGCTGCAGTCCATGGGGTTGCTAAGAGTCAGACACGACTGATCGACTTCCCTTTCACTTTTCACTTTCATGCATTGGAGAAGGAAATGGCAACCCACTCCAGTGTTCTTGCCTGGAGAATCCCGGGGACGGGGGAGCCTGGTGGGCTGCTGTCTATGGGGTCGAACAGAGTCAGACACGACTGAAGCGACTTAGCAGCAGCAGCAGTAATGGATAAGTCATCGTGGAACATTCAACTCCATTCTTGAAAGGCACCGGCCTTACTCTGCAGCATGCAGCTTAAAGCCACTTTAAGCTGCTTCCTTTATAAATGAACAGAACCAAAATACCAAAAGGCTTGTTCACGTACATGTTGGAATCAGCTGAGCACACAGGGCATTGGCTATGATATTAAACTATTGCCTTCTTCCTTTCTTTGGATAATGGCTTTTACATTATTTTAAGAGCAAAAACATGGCTATTTGCGGCTCGGCACAAAACCAATTTGCTTTACACTGTTCTTTAAAGGCTCTGAAGCGAGCGGAATTTGCTAAGTTAGCTCATTTCCCGAGATTTGAAGAGTCTTGCAGCATTTGCATATTTCTCTGACCATTTATTCACGGCAGGTGGTATGAACACCCCAAAATTCCTAGATGGGTCATCACCAATCATGTGATAAAAGTGACTATACTCAAAAAAGAAAAAAGTAGCTATTCTAAAATCAATGCTCATTCAAAATCCATCTAAAACTTGAGCCATAAAATTTGAAGTAACAAGCATCTGTGAAAGCACTAAAACAGATGAGCATTTCTTTAGAGGCTTAGACCATATTATGAATCATTTTCCTTTCACCATAACGGTGTGAAGATAATAGGAAAAATGAAAAGAACTTGCATCACGTCATCACATTTGAAGATGAGCCTGCAGAGTATATATATACAGGGAGTTTAAAATGAACACACCTACAATTCCTTTCAGGGACTGATCTCCTTAATGAAATTATAATTTCTGCCTCTTTGATGGACCGATATTTGTCAAGATCAGTGGATCCCGATTTCTTTTTTTTTTTTTTTAACTTTTATTTGCTTCTTTTATTGTTGTTGTTTTTTTGGTAGAATTTGTTCCCAGGCTGTAAATTTTTGTTTCTACACTTTCTTCTGGGATATTTTTTTAAAATAATTATTTATTCAGTTATTTGGGCTGCTGTCAGTCGTCACTGTTGAGTATGGGTTTTCTCTCTAGCTGTGGTGTGTGGGCTTCTCACTGATATGGTTTCTCTGGTTGTGGAACACGAGCTTTAGCGCACAGGTTCAGTAGCTGGGGTGCATGGGCTTAGTTGCTCTGTGGGATGTGATCCCAGGACCAGGGATGAAACCCATGTCCCGTGCATCGGCAGGCAGATTCTTCACCACTGGACGACCAGGGAAGTCCCCTGATGTCTGTCTTATTGGTGGGTTCGTTTCTCTGGTAAAGTCTGAGAATACAGTCTCGTGCATTGTGGATTTGTCTTTGAAGGTGGTTGTGTGAAAGTCGCTCGGTCGTGTCCGACTCTTTGCGAGCCCATGGAATATACAGTGCATAGAATTCTTCAGGCCAGAATACTGGAGTGGGTAGCCAGTTCCCTTCTCCAGGGGATCTTCCCAACCCAGGGGTCGAACCCCGGTCTCCCATATTGCAGGCGGATTCTTTACCAGCTGAGCCCACCAAGGAAACCCTGGTAGGTTGAAGGTGGCTGGCTGGCTGGCAGTCAGCTGAAAAGATATGGTTTCCCTGACTAGTTTCTAGGGAGAAGGAGGATCAGGTGTTTCTAGATACCAAGAAGGAAACAACTAAGAAATGAAAATATTTGAGACACACAGATACACGTGTGTGTGCTCAGTCGTGTCCGACTCCTTGCGACCCCACGGACTGTAACCCACCAGGCTCCTCTATCTGTGGGCTTCTCCAGGCAAGAACACTGGAGTGGGTTGCCATTTCCTCCTCCAGGGGAATCTCCCCGACCCAGGGATGGAACTTTCATCTCTTCCATCTCCTGCATTGGCAGGCGGATTCTTTATCACTGAGCCATCACGGAAACCCATCTATTGTTATGTTTTAAAAAATGGTAAAAGGGGAAGCCAGCAGTCTCTGGAGATGGCAGAAATTCCAGTGGCAATCCTTCTGCGCTGACGGGTTTCAGCTTTTTTTGTTTCCTTGCTTACCGAGGGCATTGTGACATTTCAAAGAAGAGCTCTTTTTTCTGTTTGTTTCTTTTCCCCAAATGAAGATGTGTGAGCTTTCCTTCCAAATTCACGACTCTCTGATTCCTTCCTGGGGGGCAAGTCTTGTCTCTTTTCAGCTCATCAAAGTGTGCACGCACAGATGTGTCTGTGTGCACACCTGTGTGTGTGTCCTTTCCTGGAGAAAGATTCGGCGTTCTGTTGGTACCCGGGACACATCAGTGTCCAGGCGGTGGACGCCTGTCATAAACTAGACTCTTGCCTCTGGCCAAGCTTCAGGCTCAAATGTCTTTTGAGCAACAGACCCTCCACAGAGAAGTCGGCCCTTTTTGTCACCGGATGAAACGCGACAAGCCTGCAGCTTCGTAAATGGGCTTCTCTACAGCGATGTCTGTCAGTTTTGGAATCGCTTGCTGCATTTCTTTTTCCATCAGCCTGCTTGCTGACTTTAAAACAAGGGTCTGTGCAGTTATCCACATGTCTGAGCTTACAAATAGGCAGGATTTAAGCATTCTCCAGGGAGTCTCCGTGGTGGTTCAGCTGGTAAAGAATCTGCCTGCCAATGCAGGAGACGCGAGTTCAGTCCCTGGTCCAGGAAGATCCCCTGGAGAAGGAAATGGCAACCCACTCCAGCATCCTCACGAGACTCCCATGGACAGAGGGGCCTGGCGGGCTGCAGTCCACAGGGTCACAAAGAGTTGCACATGATTGAGCATCTGAACAACAACAGTATCCTAGTCAAGGGATGTATGTTAATTTAGCCAGTATTTAAGTGTTCTAGATTTCAGGGTTTTTCCCCCCCACTAAAAAATGTAACAAGCATTTTGATTATCTATTTTAACCTCCAGCAGTATATGGAGAACACTGTTTATGCAGTCAAATATTTGGATTAAAGACTAAAGGCATATCTAAATATAAATGCTTTACTTGCATAGGTATGAATTTTCACCCAGAAAAGTAGGATTCACGGACGATCCTTATATCCATGCATGTCACTGCCTACTTTCAATTATCTTCACCCATTATTTCTATCATCCATCACTTCTATCATCATTTCTATCATTCCTTTCACCAGGGCATCTTCCCAACCTCGGGACTGGACCTGGGTCTCCTGCCTTGCAGGCAGATCCTTTACCCTCTGAGCCACCAGGGAAGCCCATCATTTTTAATGATTTTCAGTTTAACACACAAATGTTTGCATCTGATTGTGAACGTTTGCTTTATAACGTTTATTGATGTTTGGTACTTTCTTAAAAAATTTTTTTTAAATTTAACTTTTATAGTGGAGTATCGGAGAAGGCAATGGCACCCCACTCCAGTACTCTTGCCTGGAAAATCCCATGGGTGGAGGAGCCTGGTAGGCTGCAGTCCATGGGGTCGCAAAGAGTCGGACACGACTGAGCGACTTCACTTTGACTTTTCACTTTCATGCACTGGAGAAGGAAATGGCAACCCACTCCAGTGTTCTTGCCGGGACAATCCCAGGGACTGGGGAGCCTGGTGGGCTGCTGTCTACGGGGTCGCACAGAGTCAGACACGACTGAATCGACTTCGCAGCAGCAGCAGCAGCAGTGGAGTATAGATTTACAATGTTGGGATTTTCTTTTCTTTTATTATTATTATTTTTTAAAATTGGAGTATAATTGCTTTACAGGGTTGGGTTAGCTTCTGCTGTACAAAAATGTGAATCAGCCACGTGTATACACAAATCCCCTCCCTCTTGAGCCTGGTATTTCCTTGTTTATTTTAGTTTTTAAAAAATTTTGTTTGCCTTTTTTTTTTTTTTAAATAGGCATGCAGCCCTCTATTTAAGTTTGCAAAGTCTCTGCTTATAGTTCGGTATGTTATTTGTGCCTATATTACACAAATACATTTATTGACAAACACACTCTAGCTGTGCAAACATGTTGCTCTTTAAAAATGTCCAGAAAATCCCATTTCTTCCCATCCCAAGATAGATGTGTAAAGCATGCATAAGGGGAGTCTGGCGGGCTACAGTCCATGGGGCTGCAAAGAGCTGGACACGACTGAGCGACTAAGCACAGCCCAAAAATGAACTCCGGTGTGGGAAAACGACTCTATGGGCTGTCACATGTACCATTTTGGTGTCTCTTTTTATATTTACAGAAATTAATCAGTTTACAGAACCATTACAGTACTGAACATTTTAAAATCCACAGCATCACAGTTTGCTTTTCATGTTCTAGGATTCCTAAAAGTGAGAGGTGTTGTTTTTTTTTTTAAAGTGAGAGGTTTTGAATGCTTGTCCTTCCAAATGTGTGGTAAACATCTACTCAGCTTTCTGGGTATTTATAGTGGCTTAGAGTTTATAGAAACAATTTACGGCTGTTTCTGTGCATTGATTTATAATTATTCTTATTTTTTATATCACTGTGCTACATAATTAACACCTAAATCCAATTTTGTTTCAAATCACTGGCCAAAGGCAGGGATGACATGTGATCAATAATTCTTGGAGGGATTATTTCTCTCTAAGGATATTTCAGTGAGAGAAAGAGAAACAGGGCTTAAATCACTTGAGCATGAAGGAAATGGCAAAAACAAAACAAAACAAAACAAAAAAACCCCCAAAAACCTTTCTCCTGTTCTAGGGGCCCCTGTGTGCATGCTAAGTAACTCAGTCATGTCTGATTCTTTGCAACCCCAAGTACTGTAGCCCACCAAGCTCCTCTGTCCATGGGATTCTCCAGGCAGGAATCCTGGAATGGGTTGCCATGCTCTCCCCCAGGAGATCTTCCCGACCCAGGGATCGAACCTGCATCTCTTACATCTCTTGCACTGGAAGGTGGATTCTTTACCACTGAGTCACCTACTAAGCTCCCAGAGGGGCCCCCTGCCCCACCCGTTTAATCACTAAAGATGCTGAGCCCTTTGCCTCCCACTTCCCTGGTGGCTCAGACGGTAAAGCGTCTGCCCGCATGCGGGAGACCTGGGTTCAGTTCCTGGGTCGGGAAGATCCCCTGGAGAAGGAAATGGCAATCCACTCCAGCACTCTTGCCTGGAAAATCCCATGGACGGAGGAGCCTGATGGGCTACAGTCCATGGGGTCGCAAAGAGTTGGACACGACTGAGCGACTTCACTTGCCTCCCACTTGATTTAATCAAAACAGAGTACGTGGCACAGTAAGCCATGCTGTTATTCCCATACCGCTCCTTTGACTTTTGTTGCAAAATCTCCTGCCCAGTTTCAAAGACAGCTCACTGTGCTAGCTTCTTGAGTGAAGGGTCTCATCTCTCCCCCATCCTTTCACATGACTGGACAGAGAGACCCCTGCCCCCAAGTCGCTGCCGTCGTTCCTCCTGGTGCCAAAGGAGGGAAGGAATTTCCCAGAAAAACAAAACAAATCTGTCCTAGTAACAGGATGCACGGAAAGGCAGGTTTCCAGAACGCAGAAGGCTGCTAGGGATGCAGCAGAGACCTAGAAACTGGAAAAGCCTCTGATGACGGCTCCTCTGACTCTAGGACACTGGGAAGATCAAACCAGACCAGTTGCAAATACCTTTTATGGTCTGCGCGTGCGTTGGAAAAGAATTTTCAGACATGAGGCAGAATGAGAGAAGAATAGAGTTTATGAAGAGTGGGAGACGCTGTTAGAACAGGGGGCCGGCTCAAGGGAGAAGCAAACCCTTTCGAAGGCTACCAGCCAATTTTTATAGTCTCAAGACAGAGAAAATTCCTGCCGCAAGGGTGGTTCTACGTGATTGGTTAGGATGCTATAGGGGTGAATACTAGGGTGCATATTTCACCTAATACGGGGTCAGGGAGCTGACCGGTTTAGATCCAGAGGCGCTCGGCAGCAATTGATATGGGGCTTGGTAAGTTTCAGAGATTTTTGTCCTATGACCTTGATGCAGGGCTCCACACCTCTGACTTTGGTATGTGAAAGTCACTCAGTCGTGTCCGACTCTTTGCAACCCCATGGACTGTACAGTCCATGGAAATCTCCAGGTCAGAATACTGGAGTGGGGAGGCAGTTCCCTTCTCCAGGGGATCTTCCCAACCCAGGGATCGAACCCAGGTCTCCTGCATTGCAGGTGGATTCTTTACCGAGTCACCAGGGAAGCCCAATAGCTCTTTGGTATAGGGATCCACAAAAATGAATCTAGCAATTAAAAAAATGCACAACTTATGTCCATCTGAAACTATCACATCAATGTTAATCACCTGTAGGTAAGTGTCTGTAAGTAAGTAAGCTCCACAACGTGTTTCTAAATAGATGTTTTCAGGGTCTGGTATATCAGAAGAAGACCATCCGTTCTGTCTTTGCAAGCATGTCACAATTTTGTGCCCAACCCACTGGGACTGTGAAATCGTGAGAGGTAGAGAATTCAGCTTGAGTTCTCCCTCCAACACCCAATATTTATGATCTGAATGAGGTATTTTTCTGACATCCCTTGTTGTTTTAGGGATTAAACGTACAGCACATACAAGGCATTTCAGGATTGTCTAGTATAATATGAAGCAGTGTGAGTACAACAGTGATTACCATTATCTGTCATTGCGACGACTGCAAAACACACACACACACATTTAAAGTTGAGAGTTATTGTTTATATTTGGTTGGAATTTTCATGACTTGAAACTCAGGAGGCAGCATCTTAAGTGCCATGAAAAAACTGCTCTGGGGAGGAGGAGTTAGGTTTTGTAGAAGATTGTAACAAACTCTCCTCTTTCACCTTCATCAAGAGGCTCTTTAGTTCTCTTCACTTTTTGCCATAAGGGTGGTGTCATCTGCATATCTGAGGTTATTGATATTTCTCCTGGAAATCTTGATTCTAGCTTGTGCTTCATCCAGCCTGGCATTTTGCATGATGTATTCTGCATATAAATTAAATAAGCAGGGTGACAATATACAGCCCTGACATAATATAAGTTCAGTTCAGTTCAGTCTCTCAGTCGTGTCTGACTCTTTGCGACCCCATGGACTGCAGCACGCCAGGCCTCCCTGTCCATCACCAACTTCCAGAGTTCACTCAAACTCATGTCCATCGGGTCGGTGGTGCCATCCGGCCATCTCATCCTCTGTCTTCCCCTTCTCCTCCTGCCCCCAATCCCTCACAGCATCAGAGTCTTTTCCAATGAGTCCATTCTTTGTATCAGGTGGCCAAAGTATTGGAGTTTCAGCTTCAGCATCAGCCCTTCTGATGAATATTCAGGACTGATCTCCTTGAGGATGGACTGGTTGGATCTCCTTGCAGTCCAAGGGACTCTCAAGAGTCTTCTCCAACACCACAGTTCAAAAGCATCGATTGTTCGGCACTCAGCTTTCTTTATAGTCCAACTGTCACATGTATAAATCAGAACTTATGTACCCACGCATTGATCAATGGATACTAAGATTGTTTCCATGCGAGATCATGGTTTTTTAATTATAAATATTTATTTGCATGAATAAATATTAAAATATTTAGTTATTCAATGGATAAATATTAAAATATGTATTTATTCAGGCACCTTGCATAGAGTTCATGCAAAGTGTGGGTTTTCAGTACATATCTGTTAAATAGAATTATATTGATAATAAGTTCTCAGAGGATTCTCAAAAGATAGAACTGGTCAACTTTGCTGGTCATCCAAGGACATGGAAAAAATACTGAGTTTTGTTGAGAGATGTAAATAAGAGCTTAATGAACGTGTGAAAATGTTAGTCGCTCAGTCCTGTCTGTCTCTTTGTGACCCCATGGACTGTAGCCCGCCAGGCTCCTCTGTCCATGGGATTTTCCAGGCAGGAATACTGGAGTGGGCTGCCATTTCCTCCTCCAGGGGATCTTCCTGACCCACAGATTGAACCCATGACTCCCACATTGCAGGCAAGTTCTTTACTGTCTGAACCACCAGGGAAGCACAAGAGCTTCATAAGCCGAGGGAAATTTCATGGTCCTTCTTTGGAAGGACTTCCCTGGAAAACTGATTTCCTTAACATATACACTCATCCAAAATCAACATTTTCTTGTTTGAATAATTCTAATGATAATAGCAACATTGCGTGTGATGGGTATGTGTTCAAGCGTGCCAGAAATAGAAATTGAAGACATCCATTGGGACAAAGACTCACTAACTTTTTTGGAACTTGAGACTCTGTGAGTGTACGTATGCATGTGTTTCTTATAGGAAATAAAAGTTTCAGAGTTAGAGGTGAGTTCATCTGTTTTGCATGAAATGGTTTAGAAGATGTGATTGGTGACAATGATTTGGCAAATTGTTCATGTTAAAAAAATATAAAAAGTTTCTGTATTGAGTTTCTACTTTAAAAGGGTAGAATGTTTGTCATTGCTTTTCTCCCAGAATGACATGTCTGTGTGTGGATATGCATGTAATTTTCTAATCTCCTGGTAGCATGTTACCTTTCTTTGTAGCCCAGGCCATCTTACGTAGATACAGATTTTCTCTGGATATTCACAGAAATGTTGGAAGTGGGCTATGCTGGTTTTCTCATCCTCCAGAGCAAGGCAGGAGACCCAGATTCAATTCCTGAGTCAGGAAGATTCCCTGGAGAAGGAAATGTCAACCCACTCCACTATTCTTGCCTGGAGAATCCCACGAACAGAGAAGCCTGGAGGGCTATAGTCCATGGGGTCACAAGTGTCAGATACAACTTAGTGACTGGGGAGAGAGAGAGAGAGAGAGAGAGAGGAAAGAAGCTTGCAGGACTTTTAGTTGAAGCAGATCTGATGTTGCCTATAGAATCATACATTCTGAGTTTCCTGAAGTTTTCTCCTGTTTCGTTGTGTTAGGAAAATTGTGATGGATCACCACGGTCCCCACAAAGCCCTAAATGCACCATTTATAAAGGCTGCATGGTGAAGTGTTCTAGTCCCGATGTGGGATCGCATAGAAGCATACTATAAATCTCCTCCTGGTCAAGAAAGCAAGCATTTATCACAGCAAATAAGCCTATGATTTCTCACACATGCAAGAGTTGTAGGTCTGTGTGTAACGCAATGGGAACTCTATGGTTTTTGCCTTCCCAGATTATATCTCATTTTTCTTCATTTTTTTCCTTTTCATATACATATCTATCTACATCCATACATCTAGATACATCTGGAGAGAGAGGGGAAATAGATACAACTATAGAGGGCTTCCCTGGTGGCTCAGACGGGAAGGAATCTACCTGTGATGCAGGAGACCCAGGTTCGATCCGTGGGTAGGAAGGATCTCCTGGAAGAGGGCATGGCAACCCACTGCGGTATTCCTGCCTGGAGAATCCCATGGGCAGAGGAGCCTGGTGGGTCTATGGGAGTCACAAAGAGTCTGACACAACTGAGTGACTAACACTTTCACTTTCATAGAGGCAAAGATACAGAAGTAGACGCACATAGAAATACAGACAGATGATGGATGGGTAGGTAGACAGTAGGTGGGAAAGTAGATAGTCAGACAGATATGTAGATAAGACAGGTACGTGGGTAGGTAGGTAGATAGGCAAATAGGTAGATAGATAGACAGGTAGGTAGACAGACTGGTAGACAAGTAGGTGGGTAGATAGACAGACAAGGTAGATAGGTATCTTCATAGACACACAGACAGATAGGTAGTTAGGGGATAGGCAAATATACAGGTAGGTAGGTAGATTGAGGATTTCCCTGGTGGCGCAGCTGGTAAAGAACCCACCTGCAATACGGGAGACCTGGGTTTGATCCCTGGGTTGGGAAGATCCCCTGGAGAAGGGAGAGGCGACCCACTCCAGTATCCTGCCCTGGAGAAGTCCATGGACTGTGTAGTCCACGGAGGTCGCAAAGAGTCAGACACGACTGAGCGACTTTCACATGCTCAGCAACTAGATAGATAGACAAGTAGGTAGGTAGATAGACAGGGAGGTAGGTAGAGAAATAGGCGAATAGAGAGACAGGCAGGTAGAGATGGCTGATAGAGATATTAATAGCTTTGTATATATCAATAGCTATGGAAAGTCAGAGAGATGGATGACTCTTTACTCTTTTTGAACCATTTGGAGAAATGAATCCCTCATTGCCTAGAGCATTCCATTACCCATTTGTAGATCCAGCAGCTAACAGAGTACTCATCACGGACAGCCTCCCCAAGGGCGTCTGTCCCTAGACCAGGAAATGTGGGCCTACTGCACCCTTATGCTAAGCCATTTAGATCCTTAATCAGAATAATGAAATGAAAAAAAAATTTTTTTTTCTTACCAAAAACGTGCTTTCTATCTTGTTTCAATCAGATGGTCATTTGCACAGAGCCCCGCTGTGTACGTTCATTTTCAGGTCTGTTTTATAGTGAATTCTGCTTTTTTTTTTTTTTTTGGTGATGCTCAAATGCAGAAATCCAGAGGTCTTTTTGTATTAACATTTAAATTATGACATGGGGGAAGCCCTCTTGAAATTCATTAATTATGCCAAAGAACTGTCCTTTAATGGATTCCCTCATGCTGATTTTAAACACCTAGGTCCTTTTTAAATGGCTTCTAGAAAGAAAACACTGAAATACTTCCAGAGGGCTGGGCAAGCTCCTTTGCTTGCACTGATATTTGAGGGAAAAGCTGGGTCAGAAAGATATGGAAACGTGAGGAGTGTAGGGTGGTCATTTCCAGACAGGACATTCAATCAGTTCAGTCACTCAGTCATGTCTGACTCTTTGTGACGCCATGGACCGCAGCTTGCCAGGCCTCCCTGTCCATTGCCATCTCCCGGAGCTTGCTCAAACTCATGTCCATCGAGTCGGTGGTGCCATCCAGTCATCTCATCCTCTGTCGTCCCCTTCTGCTCCTGCCTTCAATCTTTCCCAACATCAGGGTCTTTTCCAATCAGTCAGTTCATACCCAGGGCATGACATACCCAGGGTCATATATATCATGACCATTAGCATATGCCCAAAGATGATTCAGATTTTTGTGTTTGCTCTTCATCATTAGGAGCGGTGAAATTTGGGAGAAATAGTGGGCATTCCATTGTCAGATACATGGAGCACATTTTTTTTGTGTTTTTGGGGGATGGCCAAAAAATTCATACATAAACTTTTTAGACTCCACATATAAGCAATATCATACGGTATTTGTCTTTCTCTGTCTTACTTACTTCACTCCTGTATGACAACCTCTGGACCTATGCACATCACTAAAAATGACCAACTTCATTCCTTTTTTCTGACTGAGTAATATTCCCATTGTATATATGTACCACAGCTTCTTTATCCCTTCATTTGTCAATGGATACATAGATGGTTTCCATGGTTATTGTTGGAGAAGGAAATGGTAACCCACTCCAGTAGTCAACCCTGGAGAATTCCATGAACAGAGGAGCCTGGTGGGCTATAGAGTCCATGGGCTCACAAAGAGTCAGACATGACAGAGCAACGAACACACCCTTGGTTATTGTAAAGAGTGCTGCATTCATACACTAATAATGTCAGATCACAGAGAGAAATTAAGGAAACAATCCCATTTACCACCACATCAAAAAAGAAAAAAATACCGAGGACTAAACATACCCTTTCTGGAAAATCCCATGGATGGAGGAGCCTGGTGGGCTGCAGTCCATGGGGTTGCTAAGAGTCAGACACGACTGAGTGGCTTCCCTTTCACTTTTCACTTTCATGCATTGGAGAAGGAAATGGCAACCCACTCCAGTGGTCTTGCCTGGAGAATCCCAGGGATGGGGGAGCCCGGTGGGCTGCCGTCTATGCGGTCGCACAGAGTCAGACACAACTGAAGCGACTTAGCAGCAGCAGCAGCAGCAGCAAACGTACCAAAAGAGACAAAAGACTTGTACTATGAAAACTAAAAGACACCATCCAATCGTTTCCATTTAGACCATTTCATGTTTTTACACATGTACCCACACACACTTCTGTGGTTCTTATTTTTTATTTTTTCTCTGAAACAATGGGTTTGAAGTCAGTCAGTTCAGTTCAGTTGCTCAGTTGTGTCCGACTCTTTGAGACCCCATGAACCCCAGCACGCCAGGCCTCCCTGTCCATCACCAACTCCCGGAGTTTACCCAAACCCATGTCCATAGAGTCAGTGATGCCATCCAACCATCTCATCCTCTGTCATCCCCTTCTCCTCCTGCCCTCAATGTTTCCCCAAATCAGGGTCTTTTCCAATGAGTCAGCTGTTCACATCAAGTGGCCAAACAGCTTTAGCATCAGTCCTTCCAATGAACACCCAGGACTGATCCTTTAGGATGGACCAGTTGGGTCTCCTTGGAGTCCAAGGGACTCTCAAGAATCTTCTCCAACACCACAGCTCAAAACCATCAATTCTTTGGCACTCAGCCTTCTTTATGATCCAAGTCTCACATCCATACATGACTACTGGAAAAGCCATAGCCTTGACTAGACGGACCTTTGTTGACAAAATCATGTGTCTGCTTTTTAATATGCTGTCTAGGTTGGTCATAACTTTCCTTCCAAGTTTGAAGTAGATACCGGTTATTTTATTTTCAGCAGCCAATAGTGACTTTATTAAGTATTTGTTGACTGTTTTTGGTTCACAGGTATTCATGTTCTTGTTGTTCAGACACTAAGTCATGTCCGACTCTTGATGACCCCATGGACCACAGCATCCAGGCTCCTCTGTCCTCTATTATCTCCTGGAGTTTGCTCAGATTCATGTCCGTTGAGTCAGTGGTGCTATCTAAGCATCTCATCCTCTACCGCCCCCTTCTTCTTGTTTATAAATTGGGACTGAATTTACACACATCTGAAGACGACTGCATTTTTGTAGAACAATTGCTACTGACTTGAATAATTGTTAGAGATCTTCTCTGTCCAATACGGTGAACCTAGACTCACATGTGAGCCCTCTAGTTACCATGAAATAAAATAGTTCCTCATACAACTATCCATGTTTCAACTGTTTAATGGAAGCACATGGTCCACGACTATCCTTTTGAAAGCCCAGGTTATAGAACATTTCTATCACCTCAGATAATTTTACTGGACAATGATGTTCCAGGTATGGAATGTTTCAGGTAGGATTCAGCAGTCAAATAGCTTTTTAAAAGTTTTTTTTTTTTTTTTTTTAATCTCTACTAGGTATCTCAGAGGTCTAGTTTTCTGCCAAATAGTGTAAGACATGATGTGTGATATTTAAGCCACTTTTTTTAATATTCCGTGTCCACATCCAGTGTGGATAGAACAGTTTGCATCTGGAATTAGGTGTGCTGGAAATCAAAATGAGGAACCGAGTGAAATGTGTATTCCCCATAAAGACAGTAGTAAGTGGATGCACTCATTTTGCTGAACTGTAAAATCTTTTAAAATCAGCTTGTTTTCCAACTGCTTGTTAACTCCACCTGTATTGGTTTCCTGAACTTTCTAGAATGTTCTCTCAAACTATGGTTGTTTTTTTTTTTTTTAATTGAAGTACCGTTGGTTAACAATGTTGTGCAAATCCCTGCTGTATAGCATAGTGACTTGGTTATAGACGTATATGCGTTCATTTTCATATTCTTTTCCATTATGGTTTAACAGGAGATTGAATACAGTCCCCTGTGCTATACAGTAAGACATTGTTGCTTATCCACCCTACATGTTCAGTTCAGTTCAGTCGCTCAGTCATGTCCGACTCTTTGCGACCCCATGAATCGCAGCACGCTAGGTCTCCCTGTCCATCACCAACTCCCGGAGTTCACTCAGACTCACGTCCATTGAGTCAATGCCATCCAGCCATCTCATCCTCTGTCATCCCCTTCTCCTCCTGCACCCAATCCCTCCCAGCATCAGAGTCTTTTCCAATGAGTCAACTCTTCGCATCAGGTGGCCAAAGGACTGGAGTTTCAGCTTTAGCATCATTCCTTCCAAAGAAATCCCAGGGCTGATCTCCTTCAGAATGGACTGGTTGGATCTCCTTGCAGTCCAAGGGACTCTCAAGAGTCTTCTCCAACACCACAGTTCAGAACCATCAATTCTTCGGTGCTCAGCCTTCTTCACAGTCCAACTCTCACATCCATACATGACCACAGGAAAAACCATAGCCTTGACTAGACGAACCTTTGTTGGCAAAGTAATGTCTCTGCTTTTCAATATGCTATCTAGGTTGGTCATAAGTTTCCTTCCAAGGAGTAAGCGTCTTTTAATTTCATGGCTGCAGTCACCATCTGTAGTGATTTTGGAGCCCAGAAAAATAAAGTCTGACACTGTTTCCACTATTTCTCCATCTATCTCCCATGAAGTGGTGGGACTGGATGCCATGATCTTCGTTTTCTATGGGTACCAGTCTGCTAACCCCAACTCCCAAGCATCCTTCTTCCAACCCCACCCACGGCGTTGGCACCCACAAGTCTGTTTTGAAGATGGGCTCATTTGCGCCATATTTTAGATCCCGCACATGAGTGATGTCATATGGTATTTGTCTTTCTCTGTCTGGATTACTTCACTTGGTACGATAATCTCTAGGTCATCCATGTTGCTGCAAATGGCATTATTTTATTCTTTTTTCATGACTGAGTAGTACTCCATTAGTATAAATGTACCACATCTTCTTTATCCATCCATCCGTTGATGGACACTTAGGCTGCTTCCATGTCTTGGCTATTGTGAATAATGGGCATTGGATTACATGTGTCTTTTCTGATGATTTTCTCTGAACATATGCCCAGGTGTGGGATTGCTGGGTTAGAGGTGGAGATTTTAGACTCCACATGTAAGTGGTATCATATGGTATTTGTTTTTCTCTGGGTGAATTATTTCACTCAGTATGGTAATCTCTAGGTCCATCCATGTTTCTGCAGATGACACAATTCGATTCCCTTTTAATGGCCGAGTAATATTCCGCTGCATACACGCACCACCTCTTCTTTATCCATTTCTGTGTCGATGGGCATTCAGGTTGCTTCCGTGACTTGGCTATTGTGAATAGTGCTGTAAAGAACATAGGGGTGTGTGTATCTTTTCGAATTATAGTTTTGTTCTTGTATATGGCATTAGTGAGATTGCTGGGTCATATCTCAAGCTGTGGGTCTTAAAGACTCCCTGAAGTGTATTGGCTCACAGCTCTAGAGGCCAGAAATCAGCAGGTTGGCTTCTTTTGGAGGCTCTGAGTGAGAGGATCCATTCCATGTCGCCTTTCCCCCAGACCCCTGCCCCCCAGCGGCTCCTGGTTTTCTTCTCTTCTTTGCAGGCAAATTTCCTCTTCTTATAGAGACCCCAGTCCACCAATGAGGGCCCGCCTCACCCAACGTGATCCCCTCTCAACTTGATTACATCTGCAAAGACCTATTTACAAATAAGGTCCTACTCAGAGACACTGGGGTTTAGGACCTCACCATCAACCTTTTAGGCCACACAAATCAGTGCACAATGACAGCTCTCAGCTTTTATTTCCCTCGTCATGCCTCAAGAATACTTTTGAACTTTTGCCTCATGATTTCATCGTAGGAAATGAGCACAAAACTCATTGCTTAGAATACGCGAAGAGGAGGGCATGGCATTCCACTCGAGTCTTCTTGCCAGGAGAATCCCATGGACAGAGGAGCCTGGCAGGCTACAGCCCATGGGGTCGCAAAGAGTCGGACATGACCGAAGCGACTTATCACACACACATGTAGGACACGGGAAGGGCTTACTTTACATCGGAGAGTGGGTGTATAATGTGTAGTCATTGTGTGGAATCGAAAGAACGAGAACGATGCAGCAACTGAAAGCTGGAAGCATTGGACGCCTACGCTCAGATTCCAAAAGAAATACATGGCATATCATCCTGATAAGCAGGTGTTATTGGCCTTCCAGTCGTGAAGCGCAATCGTGGGCATTAAATGGCTTTTCTCCCCCAAGCCTACGCCTGGTTACCATTTGAGAGAGGCTGGTTTTAGTCAAAAGAGTCGTAAAATTCATGTAGCTGTTCTGAACTACCGTTTGATAGACTTCGTTGGGGAAAGGGATGGTTTAGTAGCATTGAAACATATTCATTAGCATATGTGAAATAGATAACTACTTCGAGTTCCGTGCATGAAGCAGGGCACCCAAAGCTGGTGCTCTGGGATGACCTAGAGGGATGGGGTGGGCAGGGAGATAGGAGGGGACTTTAGGATGGGATTGAAAGTGAAAGTGAGTCTCTCAGTCGTGTCTGACTCTTTGGGACCCAATGGACTATACAGTCCATGGAATTCTCCAGGCCAAAATATGGGAGTGGGTAGCCTTTCCCTTCTCCAGTGGATCTTCCCAACCCAGGGATCGAACCCGGGTCTCCTGTGTTGCAGGCAGATTCTTTACCAGATGGGAGTGTATACCTATGGCCAGTTCATGTTGATGTATGGCAAAAACCATCACAACGTTGTAATTATCCTCCAATTAAAAAAAACTTAATTAAAAAAAAAAGAGAAATCACACTGAATCGGGAGGCAGGGACACAGAGAATGACTTTTACAACTCTCAGCCTGGACAGTTGTAAACTCTCAACTCTGGAGTCTGAAATATGAAGGGAAATGCCTTTGAGAACTGGCAGTTCAACCCATCCCTGCAAAACACGGTGAGAGGCAGGAAGGTTGATCAGTTTCTTTGGTTTATTTCTGGGGCAAGGGGGGGGGGTCAGTACTGATTGCCGCAAAGGATCTGACTCCTGGGAGGACCTCTGGGTTTGACTCGGTGATGCCAATCCAGTCTCGATGAACAGCGAGGAAGTGATGGGACCTCCCTGGTGGTCCAGTGGTTAGGACTCTTCGAGGGGGAATGTGGGTTTGATCCCTGGTTGGAGAAGTAAGAAGCCAGATGCTTCTCAGCGCAGCAAAATAAATAAGTGAACAGAATCAAAGCTGACCCTTTTGGGGACTTCCCTGGCAGACCAGTGGTTAAGACTCCGAGCTTCCAAGGCTGGGGTCATGGGTTCGATCCCTGGTTGGGGAGCTAAGAACCGACATGTTACAAAGTGAAACTGAAAGGGTGGCCAAAGAGTGGGGGAAAAAAAGAGGAAAAACGAGATCTCTCTTAAATCCTGGATTCAGGAAGTCTGGTTTTTAGAATTCTTAAGTTCACATTCACACTCAGTTGGTCTGCTGACAATTTTTTTTTTTAGGGTCACAACCTCTGTTTCAATTCTCTATGGTTGCTGTAACTAAAGGCTGTGCACTGAGTGTACTGTTATTTAATCACTAAGTCATCTCTGACTCTTTGTGACCCCCTGGACTGTAGCCCGCCAGGCTCCTGTGTCCATGGGATTCTCCAGGCAAGAATACCAGAGTGGGTTGCCAGTTCCTTCTCCAGGGGATCATCCCGACCCAGAGATTGAACCTGCATCTCCTGTGAATCCATCACATGTGGATTCTTTACCACTGAGCCACCAGGGAAGCCCGCACATTGGGTAGCTTAAAAACTTAGCTTTTATCTGTAAGATAAAATGCATTATCTTACAGATCTGGAAAGCCTACAGGTCTGGAGTTTTGTTTTTCTTTTTTTTGGATTTCCACAAGGAAATATATTTATGTTTTTCTTTAGGATTTGGCCCGGAACAGGAACATAAAAATATTTACATTAAAAGAAAGATGCCATCATTTAATGATATGTAGTAATGATGATGAAATGTATTAGCCTTTTCATGAATTTAGTAAAAGCTGAGATTTGGTTTTACGTTTGCTTTTTTAATTAATTTCTGTTGAAATATAGTAGATTCACAGTGTTCAGTTTCAGGTATACAGCAAAGTGATTTAATTATATATATATTCCAGGTTATTTCCATTATAGGTTATTATAAGATATTAATATGATTTCCTGTGCTATACTGTGGGTTATATCTATATAGCTCTACATCCTTGTTGGTTATCGATTTTGCAAGGAAAGTTATGACCAACCTAGATAGCATATTGAAAAGCAGAGACATTACTTTGCCAACAAAGGTCCGTCTAGTCCAGGCTATGGTTTTTCCTGAGGTCATGTATGGATGTGAGAGTTGGACTGTGAAGAAGGCTGAGCGCCGAAGAATTGATGCTTTTGAACTGTGGTGTTGGAGGAGACTCTTGAGAGTTCCTTGGACTTCAAGGAGATCCCACCAGTCCATTCTGAAAGAGATCAGCCCTGGGATTTCTCTGGAGGGAATGATGCTAAAGCTGAAACTCCAGTACTTTGGCCATCTTATGTGAAGAGTTGACTCATTGGAAAAGACTCTGATGCTGGGAGGGATTGGGGGCAGGAGGAGAAGGGGACGACAGAGGATGAGATGGCTGGATGGCATCACTGATTCGATGGACGTGGGTCTGGGTGAACTCCAGGAGTTGGTGATGGACAGGGAGGCCCGGTGTGCTGCGATTCATGCGGTTGGACACAACTGAGCGACTGAACTGAACTGAGTGCATATATTTTCATTTCAAATTCCGAATTTATCCTTTTCTTGTAATCCTTTGGTAACTGTAAGTTGTCTTTTTTTTTTTTTTCCCTCTGTGTCTGTAAGTCTGTTTCCGTTTTGGAAATCAGTCCAAAAAAAAAAAAATGGAGACATTTTAAATTTATTTCACCTACTTAAATTTTACAAAATATTGAATGCCAATGTAGAGATCAGTAACCACGAGTATTTTTGCCACCCGCTCAGAGGGTATTGGGCTTCCCTGGGGGCTCATACAGTAAAGAATCCACCAGCAATGCAGACCTGAGTTAGATCCCTGGGTCTGGAAGATCCCCCTGGAGAAGGCAATGGCACCCCACTCCAGTACTGTTGCCTGGAAAATCCTATGGGCAGAGGAGCCTGGTGGGCTACAGTCCATGGGGTCGCTAAGAGTGACACGACTGAGCGCCTTCACTTTCACTTTTCACTTTCATGCATTGGAGACAGAAATGGCAACCCACTCCAGTGTTCTTGCCTGGAGAATCCCAGGGACGGGGGAGCCTGGTGGGCTGCCGTCTATGGGGTTGCACAGAGTTGGACACGACTGAAGCGACTTAGCAGCAGCAGCAGCAATTTTGTGGGGACAGCGTTTAGAAGGGCTGATAAATGTCCTTGGCTGTGGGAACCACCATCCTCTTGGGCAGCATCATCTTATCACCAAACGCCAACATGAAACCAAGATGGTGGAGTTACTGTCACCTTCAACTTGGGAGCCTGCACCTAATTTTGTAGAGCTTATAGAGAATCATATAAGTCTCTACTTTAGGCGTCATCTGGTCCAGAGAGCTTTCAACTTTCATATGCTTGGAAATCACACCGTAATTTTGTTCAAATACAGATTCCCGTTCAACCTGAGTAGGAGCTAGAGATGGCCCGTCTGTTTTGTTTCATTTTTAACAAGCTCTCTGGGAGGCTGATGCAGTCTGTTGAAAGCCCACTGTTGAAATAGTGAGGATCTTTGCTGGAGGCCCCTCATTTTCGAGGGCTTCCCAGGTGGCTCAGCAGTAAAGAATCCGCCTGCCAGCGCAGGAGACTCAAGAGATGCAGGTTTGATCCCTGGGTTGAGAAGATCCCCTGGAGGAGGAGGAAATGGCAACCCACTCCAGTTTTCTTGCCTGGAGAATCCCATGGACAGAGGACCCTGGAAGGCTACAGTCTGTGGGGTTGCCAAGAGCTGGACACAACAAAGCAAAAGTGTAAATGTGTGCACACATGTGCACACACACACACACACACACACACACGGGCAATTAAACTACCTGAGATGATCTCCTTCCTGGCCAACCAGCATCTCCTAGCCTGGTCAGAGTAACCTCTGTTCCCATGCCTGTCTGCGTAAATTCACTCACCATCTTCTTGTCGGTGTTACTTTTGTTACATAAGAGATTTCCCCCAAGCTCAGAACTTTAAAACAACCAATTGGTTGTGTCCAAGATCTGAAGCCGAGGCTCCAATCCTTTGGCCCCCTGATGCAAAGAGCTGACTCATTGGAAAAGACCCTGATGCTGGGAAAGATTGAGGGCAGGAGGAGAAGTGGAGATTAAGGATGAGATGGTTGGATGGCATCACTGACTCAATGAACGTGGGTTTGGGTGGACTCTGGGAGATGGTGAAGGACAGGGAGGCCTGGCGTGCTGCAGCCCATGGGGTCACAAAGAGTCGGATACGACTGAGTGACTGAACACCAACAATGACAGAGATTCTGCAAGGCGGAAATTCTGACCAGGGGTGGGGTGGATGGTGAGTTTCCGCCCCATGTCAGAGGCTCTGGGTCCTCCCTCGGGAAAGCTGAAAGACCGGGGCTGACTTCACAGATGGCATCTGGGCGTGAGTGTCCCTGGAGTGTCATCTCTGCTCATCGCTCACCCTTGTGTGATGATCCCTTGGGATCAGAGGAACCAGATGAGGGAGCCCACACGGACTCTCCTGGGAGGACGGTTGCTTCATGACAGAGTGGACTTGGGATGGTGGAACATTCTATGTGGTGGCTCACGGTCACAAATGAAAATATCCAGCGTTGTTCTAACAAAGGAATGCAGAGTGGGTGGCTGGTACTGACAGAAGTTCATTGTCTGTTAGAATAATGAACGAAGACAAGTCACATTAGCTCAAACAACTGGGATTCATCTTCTCTTAGTTAAGGAGACCAGACATTCACCGTCAAGGTGTCCCAGGGTCGATTCTGTCTGGAGGGTCCAGGGGAGGGTCCTTCCCGCCTCGTCCAGCTTGTGGGGGCTCTGGGCGTCCATCCCTGGGCCAGTGGCTGCCTCTCTCCCGTCTCTACCTTCGACTCCACGTGGCTTCTCCTCTGTGTCCGTGTCTCTCCTCTTCTGTGTCTTACAAGGACCCTGTCCTTGAGTTTAGGGCCACCCCCATCCAGGAGGACCTCATCTCAGATGCTTCACTCCATCACCTCTGCAGAGACTCTGTTTCCAAATAAGGTCCCATTGTGAGGCTCCAGGTATTGTAAGAGGGACATGTCTTTTGAGGAGGGGACCTCCCCCAGTCCTAAAGACCAGATATCTGCAATCAAGGGGTCCCAGAGTTGATTCCCTCTGGAGGTTTCAGAGGAGGGTCCATCTTACCTCTCCCAGCTTCTGGGGGCTCCAGGCTTCTGTCCCTGGGCTGGTGGCCGCCTCCCTCCCGTCTCTGCCTCTCCCTTCTCCACGTGGCTTCTCCTCTGTGTCTGTGTTGCTCCTCTTCTGTGTTTTATGAGGACCAGTCATGGGATTTAGGGCCACTTCCACCCAGGAGGACCTCATCTCAGATGTTTAATCACATTCACAAATACCCTGTTTCAAAATATCACATTTGTAGGTTCTGAGGGTTAAGACATGGACATATCCTTTTAAGAGACACAATTCTCATGAAGAAGGCTACCTCTGCGACCTTCCCTTAGGGGAAGCCACCACGCAGCCATCCGGATTTCAGGGGAAGGGGCTTAAACTCCACCTAGTCATGGCTTGTCTTTGTAGAAGATGGTTCAGTTCAGGAGATAACCTTGGGGCCCGGTATTAAACCCTGTGACCATCTCAGGGTCTGACCTCCATCAAAGTCAAGCCCACTGGCCTGCCCTGCTCAGGTGCAGCGTGATGCTGCCTCTGGTTTTTCTTAAGATTGACATTTCTCGACTATGTTCAATCCATAAATGATGACACTTTCTACTCCTTGATCACTCCTGTACTTGGAGGTATGTGGTTGCTGTTGTTCAGTTGCCTAGTCGTGTCCAAATCTTTGCGCCCCCATGGACTGCAGCATGCCAGGCCTCCCTGTCCATCACCAACTCCTGGAGTTTGCTCAAACTCGTGTCCATTGAGTCAGTGATGCCATCCAACCGTCTCATCCTCTGTCATCCCCTTCTCCTCCTGCTTTCAGTCTTTCCCAGAATCAGGATCTTTTGCTATGAGTGTGCTCTTCACATCAGGTGGCCAAAGGATTGAAGCTTCAGCATCAGTCCTCCCAGTGAACACTCAGGACTGATTTTCTTTAGGATGGACTGGTTGGATCTCCTTGCAGTCCAAGGGACTCTCAAGAGTCTTCTCCAGCACCACAGTTCAAAAGCATCAATTCTCCAGTGCCCTGCCTTCGTTATGGTCCAACTCTCACAACTGTAAATGATGTATAAATATCTTAGTAGTTTTTCAATAGGCTGTGATTTTTTAAATAGATTTTCTTTTTTAAATTAATTTTTATTGAAGGATAATTTTTTACAGAATTTTGCTGTTTTCTGTCAAACCTCAGCATGAATCAGCCATAGGTATACGTATGTCCCCTCCCTTTTGAAACTCCCCCCCACATTTCTCCCCATCCCACCCCTCTAGGTTGATACAGAGCCTCTGTTTGAGTTCCCTGAGCCATAAAGCAAATTCCCATTGGCTCTCTATTCTACATATGGTGATGGAAGTTTCCATGTTACTCTCTCCATACGTCTCACCCTCTCCTCCCCTCTCCCCATGTCCATAAGTCTATTCTCTATGTCTGTTTCTCCATTGCTGCCCTGAAAATAAACTCATCTCTACCACTTTTCCTAGGTTCTGTGTATATGAGTTAGAATATGATATTTATCTTTCTTTTTCTGGGCTGTGATTTTTTTAACTGCTGTGTTTTATCGTGGCTGTTAATGGATGCCTCTGGTTCTTCGAATGTTTCTCCTCTTATAATGATCAGTTTAGCATGTCAAGATGTGAGCCGTAATCAAACTTATCCATCTATTTATCCATCCATCCATCCATCCATCTGTTTATACACACAAACATGTTGAGAGAAAGAGGCAAGGAGGGAGAGAAAGAGACAGAGTTTACTATGCTTTCCATGCCAATCAATTTGTGCTGAGAAGCTTCCCTCGGTATTTGTGAAGTGTTCATTTCACCGCCGGTGTGGAGAATTGGACATAGCCTAATTGACTTGAAGGTCATTGCTGCATTTTAATAATATGTTGAAGAGAAGTCAGCCATCTGATCAAATAGCGGTAACACCCATTTAAGAGGGAAAACATTCCCCTGTGAACACAAATCCATACCGAGGACGCTCTCTTTTGTGAGACGTCTGCATTGAGAATGCTTGCGGGTGAGCAGAGCTGACCTTTTGCGAACACACGGGCACTCCCCCAAGTCACAACCCTTGTCTTCAAAGGACCTGACAAATATTTGAGGTCTGATGATGGATGATTGTCACAATGCAGACTTCTCCAGAGGGTGCTGTTTACAAAAGCCCTTTATTCTCTTATTCGCTTCTGTTCTGTTGGACTGTGTAAATGGGGGAGTTTTCAATGCCACGCCACTCAAGTTAAGAAGCTGTCCTTTGCTTTTAATATTCTGTCTTTCAGAATGAGTGTATTAATTGCTCAGTCATGTCCGACACTTTGTGACTGCACAGACAGTAGCCCTGCCAGGCTCCTCTGTCCATGGGGATTCTCCAGGCAAGAATGCTGGAGTGGGTTGCCGTTCCCTTCTCCAGGGCATCTTCCCGACTCAGGGATCGAACCTGCATCTCCTGCGTCTCTTGAATTGGCAGGCAGAAAAGGGGGCTATCAAGATGAAATTATGTGCGTGTAAAGGCGCTTTGATGATGGTTAAATGATGGTGCAAGTTATCATGGATTCTCATGACCATCGTATGGGCATTCAGGTAGAATTCTCAGAGATCTGATCATTTTGTGGAAGTCTATAAAAACGTTGCCCTGCTATTGAATTTAAACGAATAGAGCAATCGCACTTGCGGGAAGACCTTCGATGAGTTACAGACACATAGCGTTTGCCCTGAGTGGCATTCCAGTCCTCAGACAGTGAGAGGTTGCAGAATGGGTCGGTCAGTTCTCGCAGTTTCCACGACCCAGAGGTTTCTCAGCATCCCGGTTTCTGTCCGTTTCGCAGGTTTTCTCTTGATGTGTAAAGATGTTGCACACTTGCCCCCATGAAAGCTCCATCCAGCTTTATTCTGAGCATCCCACTAGGGTTGGCATCGCATAACACGACCTTTGCTGAAGTCCTGTTTGCTTTCTGAACCTTTCCTGCCCAACCTGCCCAGAGCTAGCTCATTAGCTGTGTTCTTTCTCTGACTGGCCTGATGCCTGGCTTGTTCTTCCTGGGTCAGCCGCTGGGTGCCCGTGGACTCTGGGATCCACGCCCGGTGCCGCCCAACCTGCTCTTAGGATTGATCATCCCTCTGCCCTTGGATCTGGGTCATCACGCCCACTGCCTCGGCACCCCTGTGGAGAACAGGGGCCCCTTTGAAAGACGTCAGGTCTTTAATCGTGGAGAGACTTTCTCAGAAAGAGAAATTGGGGCGTCTGGATGTTACCAAGAGAGCAACTCTGGAGGGTGAAAAGGATGTAAGAATTTCCAAGGAGCTGCAAAATGCCAGTGTATTTTAAGTGTTTCTTTGGGCTTCCCTGGTTGCTCGGACAATAAAGAATCTGCCTGCAATGCAGGAGTCTTGAGTTTGATCCCTGGGTTGGGAAGACCCCCTGGAGAAGGAAATGGCAACCCGCTCCAGCATTCCTGCCTGGAGAAACCCATGGACAGAAGGGCCTGGTGGGCTACAGTCCATGGGGTCACAAACAGTCAGACGTGACTGAGCGACTAACACTTTTGTGTATGTACAGAAAAGCTGGGCAAGCACTGATTTTTTTGGAATGATAGTTCCTTAAAGATTTTTTATTATTTTCTGCCCCTGGTTCCAACCTTTGTAAATTTTTTTAATGACTTTTCATCAGGGTTTAAGGCTACTCATTGATTATGTATGTATATCAATATCTGAGTCTATAACTCATCATCTATATAATTTTTCTTTGTGTAGATAGGTAAACTACGAATTTTACATACACAATAATTATATATGCAGATATATACATATATAATATTAATGATTAGCCTGTATCAGCGAAGGCAATGGCACCCCACTCCAGTACTTTTGCCTGGAAAATCCCATGGATGGAGGAGCCTGGTGGGCTGCAGTCCATGGGGTCGCTAAGAGTCGGACACGACTGAGCGACTTCACTTTCACTTTTCACTTTCATGCATTGGAGAAGGAAATGGCAACCCACTCCAGTGTTCTTGCCTGGAGAATCCCGGGGATGGCAGAGCCTGGTGGGCTGCCGTCTATGGGGTCGCACAGAGTCGAACACGACTGAAGCGACTTAGCAGCAGTAGCAGCAGCAGCCTGTATAGATAATTTATATGTGTACTTATGTGTATTTATGTATATATACACATATATATGTGAACATGCATGCTAAGCTGCTTCCGTCGGGTCCGACTCTTTGCAACCCCATGGAATGTAGCCCACCAGGCTCCTCTGTCCATGGGATTCTCCAAGCAAGAATTCTGGAGTGGGTTATCATTCCCTTTTCCAGGGGATCTTTCTGACCCAGTGATTGAACCCATGTGGGAGGTGGATTCTCTACGACTGTTCCACCAGGGAAGCCCATATTAGCCTTTTACATGAGGCTTCAATATTTCATATCAGGCAAGATTCATCAAGCCTTCATAGGAGCCCAGTGGTAATAACCGAAGATAAAAATGTACATTGGAATGTCTCTCAGATGCATGAAGTTTGAGAGAATGCTTTTTACCTGAGGTCATATTCGTGCATCTTTCTGAGATTACCACTCAATATGGGTTTACCACCAACCTACTAATACACTCTGATGGCTTATTATCCATTCCATTCTTGTTCTTGACCATGCCTTGTGTCTATTTATACAGACCAGGAATTGCACACTTCTCCATATTTCTTAATTTACTCGGCCTCATTATCCCCAAAATATATAAATTAAAAATGAGAAGATCGATGAACTAGAAAATGCCCACACAGAATACAAATTACAACTAAGGGTTCACTGCGCCTTTCCTTCATCTTCAGTGGCATGGAACTTTCAGATACTTTTTAAAAAATCACCCTATATGCGTTTTGCATTTGGGAGAAGTCTTTCCCTGGAGGAAGGATGAAAAAAGAGTCTTAGATGGTTGGTGACTATTATTCTGATTATAGGAAAGGGTGCGGGATTCAAAGTCAGGGATGTCCAGAGTCTAGAGTTCTTCTGTGTATGAATGAGTCATCATTCAATAAACATTAATTGAGCATCTGTTATGTGAATCTGGAGAAATGAGATGAAATCAAAGTTAACTCAGTCGCGTCCGACCCCTTGCGACCGCATGGACTATACAGTCAATGGAATTCTCCAGGCCAGAACACTGGAGTGGGTAGCCTTTCCCTTCTCCGGGGGATCTTCCCAACTCAGGTCTCCAGCAATACAGGTGGATTCTTTACCAGCTGAGCCACAAGGAGAATCTGGAGAAAGGGAACAGCAACCCAATCGAGTATTCTGGCCTGGAGAATCCCATGGACAGAGGAGCCTGGTGGGCTACAGTCCACGGGGTAAGAAAGAGTCAGACACAACTGAGAGACTAATACACATTTTATTATGTGTAATGCCTGCTGCTAAGATATAAGACCCCCATCCTGTTTCCAGTCTGTGTGCAGAGATTCTGAAAGTCTTTACCCACCCTTGTGATGGCTCCGGGATAAAGAATCCACCTGCCAATGCAGGAGACACGGGAGACAAAGGTTTGATCCCTGGGTTGGGAAGATTCCCTGGAGAAGGGAATGACAACCCACTCCAGTATTTTTTTAATTGGAGGACTATCGCTTTACAATATTGTGCTGGTTTCTGACATACATCAACATGAATCAGCCATCGGTATACATATGTCTTCTCCCTCCTAACCCTCCCTCCCATCTCCCACCCCATCCCACCCCTCTAGGCTGTCACAGAGCCCTGTGTTGAGTTCCCTGTATCACACAGCAAGTTCCCCCTGGCTGTCTCTCTTGTATATGATGATGTATATGTTTCCATGCTATTTTCTCAATTTGTCCCACCCTCTCCTCCGTCTCCTTCCCTCTAAAGGTCCGTCTAGTCAAAGCTATGGTTTTTCCAGTAGTCATGTGTGGATGTGAGAGTTGGACCATAAAGAAGGCTGAGGACCGAAGAACTGATGCTTTTGAACTGTGGTGTTGGAGAAGACTCTTGAGAGCTCCTTGGGCTGAAAGGAGATCCAACCAGTCCATCCTGAAGGAGATCAGTCGTGGGTGTTCATTAGAAGGACTGATGTTGAAGCTGAAACTCCTATCCTTTGGCCACCTGATGTGAAGGGCTGACTCATTTGAAAAGATCTTGATGCTGGGAAAGATTGAGGGCAGGAGGAGAAGGGGACGACAGAGGATGAGATGGCTGGATGGCATCACCGACTCGATGGACATGGGTTTGAGTAAACTTGGGAGTTGGTGATGGACAGGGAGGCCTGGTGTGCTGCAGTCCACGGGGTGACAAAGAGTTGGACACGACTGGGCGACTGGACTGCACTCCTTCCCTCTCTGTGCCCACAAGTCTGTTCTCTACGTCTGCGTCTCATTTGCTGCCATGCAATTGGGTTCATCCAACATTCCTGCCTTGAAAATTTATGGACGGAAGAGCCTGGTGGGCTGCGGTCCTTGGGTTTGCAGAGTCAGACGTGACTGGGCGACTAAGTACACATTCCTGCATGCACCTTATTTTGGGTTGCTGGCTTCCAGATAGTCACTCCACAAGTGGGAATTTTTAAATAGTGTTGGTTCATAGGAGGTACATCTCTCAGATCACTCTCAAGGGTTTACATTTCAGACCGTTTCAGCGTTCAGATTTCAAACAGTTGGAAAATCCAAAACAGAAGCACTGTTTGCAATAAGCTATCACTTAGGAAAATCGGAGCTGGCGGCCACCTGCCCCTTGCGTCTAGCGGGGGCCTCAGCTGAGTCTTTGTCCTTTCAAACGGAAGCCTCCCTGAGCTCAAGGAATCAGAGAATTCACGTGGATGTTTTGATCTCCACTTCTCTCACAATTATGGTGTCCTACTTTTAAAAGTGGGTTTCTTCCTTTGTTCAGTGGCTTTTAAAACTACCCTGGAACTAAATATACATTTGCCTCGCAGAGGGAAGTTTAATATGGCTTCTCTCTCTAGACTAAGCAGTAACACCAGAAAGAGGTGACCAAGAAAATAGTTAATAATCACCATAAGAACTGTGTCTCCTCAGTATTTGGGATCACCTTTATCAAACATCACCCACAAATTCAGCGTGTTGTTCAGTGACCAAGTCGTGTCTGACTCTTTGCGACCCCATGGACTGCAGCACACTGGGCTTCCCTGTCCTTCACCATCTCCCGGAGCTTGCTCAGACTCACGTCCATTGAGTCGGTGATGCCATTCATCTCATCCTCTGTCATCCCCTTCTCCTCCTGTCCTCAATCTTTCCCAGCATCTGGGTCTTTCCCAATGAGTAGGCTCTTTGCATCAGGTGGCCAAAGGATTGGGGCTTCAGCTTCAGTCCTTGAGTGAATATTCAGGGTTGATTTCCTGTAGGATGGAATGGTTTGATCTCTTCAAATTTAGTATGCTGCTTGTAATTCATGCATTAGTTAATTTCTATTTTATTGGAGTATAGCTGACTTACAATGCTGTGTTGGTTTCAGGTATATAACAAAGTGAATCTGTTATACATATATCCTACTCTTGTTTGGCCTTCCCTGGTGGCCCAAATGGTACAGAATCTGCCTGCAGTGAGGGACACCCCGGCTCAGTCCCTGGGTCAGGAAGATCCCCTGGAGGAGGAAATGGCAACCCACTCCAGGATTCTTGCCTGGAGAACCCCATGGACAGAAGAGCCTGGCGGGCTACAGTCCATGAGGTCTTCAAAGAGTCGGACACAACTGAGCAATTAACATTTTCCCTTTCTTGTACCCTTCTTTAGACTGTTTTAATTCATGCAGAGAAAGAACAGGATGACTGAAAACTGAATCATAGGATAAAGGTTAACATCGTTGGTGGAATATTTGAAACAAATTTAATGCCTGGGTCTTTATCTTGTTGTATAAAGCATTATAAAAACCTTATCAAAATATGAAAGGCATTTATTTGCAGATAAATTCCTTTGGTCTACAAAGATTTCTGGTTTTCCTTTACTCTGAATGTAGGTATGATCTTGAGAACTTCCTTTGCAATCCTCTTTTCAGATGAGAAAAGGGGTATTTGAATGTCCACGGAATTCTGAACATTTGATTCCATTCATTCCATTCGTCTGCAGTTTGAGGAGACTGAAATTGAGGCAGCTTGCACTAAAGATTGTTTATTCAGACTGGTGACTAAGGAGTGTTTGCAGCACCTAATTTTTCACTTGATGTGTGTTTTCTAGTTCTTGTTTTAAAGAAATACTGTTCATTGGTCTGTGTAGCTGCTGAGGGATAATTTTTCCATAATGTCTAACTTCATCACTGCTACTGACATCATGGTTCTTCATCCTCCCTTCACTAACTGGACAATAAAGGATTGTGTGGCTTGGAAAAGTTTGAAAGCTGGCATTTCTATGAGGCTAAACATAGGTTGCCATGCCCTGTGGCCACAAGCACAGGCACATTTTTTTTCTTTTCTTTTTGATGGGAGATCTAATTTAGAAATGCTGGGCTTTGAGCCATAATGGGAAAATGTCTGAGTGTCAGGGGAGGCATCAGGAGGTCAGCCCACCGTTGGAATACTGACTTCAAGCTGGGGAAGTCAAAGAGAAGGGAAAAAAAAGGCAGAAGCAGTATAGATTCTGTAAAACTCATTGAACAAATTTGAAGTTTTTCTTTAGGCAGAGTGATAGAAATTAAATGCCAAGATATCTATTATTCAGCTTAGGTGGGAACCGTACCCCGATGTGCCGAGTCGCTTCAGTCGTGTCCGACTCTTTGCAAGTCTGTCCATGGGAATCTCCAGGCAAAAATACTGGAGTGGGCAGCTGTTTCCTTCTCCAGGGGATCTTCCCAACCCAGGGACCGATCTGACGTTTCCTGCCTTGGCAGATGGATTCTTTACCGTTGAGGCAGCAGGGAAGCCCCCAAGAGCAACTGTCCTCTGCTTTAAAAAAGAAAAAAAGAATCCTTGAAACATCACGTATCAGTTTCACCTGGGGGGAAGAAAATGTTGCTACGTTATGGCTTCATCTCCCCTTGTAGTCAGTAACTGCCAACAGATACCGATGGAAATGGGGAATCAATCCTCTGTTCTCTTTGCTGGTTGTCAGCTGATAGCCCTGTCTGCAGCACCTATCTGATCCACAGAGCATCCTACTGAGGAAAGCGGTACCAGGTTCTCACAGGCTAAGAAACCGGGGCTGAACAAGCTTAGGTAACCCGTCCACTATACCTTAGCTACAAAGACGGTTTTCTTTTTTTTTTTTTCCAAAGAGGGTTTTATAAAAGTGTTTTTTTTTTTTTTAAATGTGGACCATTTGTAAAGGACCGGTTGAATTTGTTACAGTACTGCTCCTGTTTTATCTTTCGTTTTTTTTTTGGCCTTGAGGCATATGGGAGCTTAGCCCCCAGACTAGAGACTGAACCTGTATGCCCCGCCTTGGAGGGCGAAGTCTTAGCCACTGGACAACGAGGGGAGGTCCCTAAGAGCTTTATCTACTCCACTCAGCATCGTTAGTTGCCCAACTAGGGTCCCTTCCTGGCAAGAGACGACTCTGCTTCCCAGTTAATAACAGGCCTTTCTAGGTTATAAGTCTTACCCACGTGAACACAACATTCATTTATACCCCCATGTCGTTTCAAATCCTGCTGTGCATATGATTTCAGCTTCCATGGAGACTCATTAAAATTCTCTTAAAAAAAAAATCCAAAAATATCCCCTTCTCCAACAGCACACTTAAACAGTTTGAATTTTTGTTTAGGAATTAACACTTTACTCTTCACGGATCATCTTCATAGCGTAGATGCCTCAGAATCTTGATTCTGATGACTTTTTTTTTTTTTGCCCTGAAATGTGACAACATCCGTATACCCGCTTCTTCCTTCCTTCCAATTTTGGTTTTTCTAAGGACACTTCCTTGTTTTCAAGTTTCCGTGATGTAATGACGTCTTTGCGGCTTCGTGCTTGGTTGAATTCCAAAAAAGTCCTCACTCAATAAAGGGATGTACTCGGAGGGTATGTAAATCTTATTCATTTACACATACACATGGAAATGTATTCCTACCTCATTGAAACTTACTGCTAAACCAACACATTTCCAGGTGTCAAAGTTTGTGGATTTCCCATTACATTTTTTCTTTTTTCAAAGATCTTAAGTCTTCTGATTTTGTGCAATGTCTTGATATCCTGTCCTATTTCTTCTCTTTTCGTGCTAATGGAGGCTTTCTTGAATAATCACTTTTAAAATTTAAAAACCATGTATGGGGGGAGATAAGGTAAAAATTATGGATTTGTATATTTTTTTAAAAAAAGTATTTGTTTTGCTTTCATCTTTGAAAGCAAAAATTTCCTACAAAATTTCTAGGTTAAAAATGTTTTTTTTTTTTTTTCCTCCTCTTCACCGGAGTGAAGACTTTGATTCATAGCTTCCAGCTCGTCTTCTAGCTTCCAGGGTTGTTGAGGAGAAGTGTGATGTCAAACGGATTCTGATTAATTCTCAGATCTTTTCTTTCTAGGAGATTTTATCGTTTGTATCCAGAGAGTGAGACTTTCGTTTTCATATGCATCAACATTTGTTGGAGCATTCATTCATTATTAGAAACATTCTTATAATTCAGCGGGAAATTATTTTATGTGTGCATAATAAATATACTTTTATACACATGTTCATACATTTATATGGGCTTCCCTGGTGGCTCAGATGGTAAAGAATCTGCCTGCAATGCAGGAGACCTGGGTTCGATCCCAGAGTTGGGAAGATCCCCTGGAGGAGGGCGTGGTGACCCACTCCAGTATTCCTGCCTGGAGAATCCTGTGGACAAAGGAGCCTGGTGGGCTACAGTCCATGGGGTTGCAGAGAGTCAGGCACGACTGAGCGACTAAGCACGCAAGACTATTAGCTAATCTACTGACCTTAACCAAATTTTCTCAGTTGCGCCACTTACAAGTTTCTGTTGGGGAAAAAACAAACAGCCTTGAAAGATCCTATATTTTCTCTTCCAGGATGGTAATCCAGGATCCCACTTCACCTGTAGCTTCTTTTATGTCCTCTGGTCTGGCATGATTGCTGACTTTTGCCTCTTGTGATGCGAGTCAATATATTTATCTCTTCCAGTGCTGATTGCTGAACTTCCCAGATGGTTTCTGGTGTTTTCTTCTCAACGTACAGAAAAATCTTAGGCACAGGTAGCCGTGAATCTATGATGTGCCTTGTAAATATTTCCTCTGTTTTTCTCAGTTGCCTTTTGACTTGACTCGGTGAATAATGTTTTTTTTTTTTTTTTCCCCTCTCCTGTTAAAATGTTTTTTGAATGAAGGCAGAAATTTTTTATTATTTTTTTAATCGAAAGCATGTTTATGAATTTATGTATTTGGCTGCACTGGGTCTCAGCTGTGCCGTGCCGTATCTTCCATCTCTGTCACACCCGTTCGGGATCCTTATTTATGGTGTGTGAGTTTTCAGTTCTGGCACGTGCAGTCTTCAGTCAGGATCTGTAAATCATTTCGCTGTGGCATGTAGCACCGAGTTCCCTCAGCAGGGACTGAACGAGGCTCCCCCTGCTTTGGGAACGTGGAGTCTTAGCCACCGGATCACCAAGGAAGTCTCCGTGCGGTCATACTTTTGAAAAATAATTGGAATGCATCTCGACTCTGCGTCAGTTGTGAAAAGGAATTCACTCAAGCTGTTGTTCAGTACTAGTATTTTTTTATTTAACACGTCATTTTCCCATCTGGAGTTTATTCCTTCCTTGGATGTAAAGTGCATATCTAATGTGATTTGTGCGTGTGTGTTCACAAGTGTATAACCAGCTATCCCAATGGTATTTACTAAGAAGTCAACCTGTACCCAGTAATTTGAGATGACACCTTTTTACTGCACACCCCCACATGGACTTGAGTCTAGCTGTGAACTTTCTCCTGTACTCTAGTTTTTTGTCTACTATAAACAAAACCAAGTCACTTTATTATTTATTTTTTGGACGGACCTTGCAGCTTGCGAGGGATATCGAACCTGCATCCCCTGCAGTCCAAGGCCAGAGTCCTAACTACGGGACTGCCAGGGAGATCCCAAAACACACTTATCTGTTTTATTTACTAGAGACACTGTATTAATTTTTCAAAAATATTTTAAAGTTTATTTAAAATTGTATTTTTACATAAAAATATTAAATAAAAGCGTTTACTACCCTGTTAAATAAAATATGCAATATTTAAAGTATTTAATTTAAAAATGAAATTGTAATATTTAAATATTTAATTTTCAAAAGTAAAAAGTAAAATATTACATTTTAATTTCAAATGTAAACAAAAATACTGCATTTTAATTTTAAAATGACATTTTTACATTTAAATTTACATTAAAATTACATTTAAATGTATTTTTTTACATTTAATTACATTTTAATGTTAAATTTTCTTTATTATTATCATTTTTTAATTTATTTACTTTAATTGGAGGCTAATTACAACATTCCAGTGGTTTCTGCCATACATTGACGTGAGTCAGCCATGGGTGTACATGTGTCCCCATCCCGAACCCCTCTCCCACCTCCCTCCCCATCCCATCCCTCAGGGTCATCTCAGAGCACCGGCTTTGAGTGCCCTGTTTCATGCATCTAACTTGGACTGGTGATCTATTTCACATATGGTCATGTACATGTTTCAATGCTATTTAAATATTACATTTTAATTTTAAGCTAACTTTAAATGAAGGTATTGCATTTTAATTTTAAATGAAGCTTAAATAAAAAATATTAAATTTTTTACTTTAAGAAAGTACTTTAAAAATAGATATGCTGTATTAATTTTATAAGTGTGGTAAGGCCCATCCCCTCTCAGAGATGTCTTCTTTCTATTTTGGTGTATCTCTAGTTACCTATTACTCCTTTTGCCGTGTATACTTTGATAACCCCTTAATGTAGTCTGCATATATTTTTGTAGGTCTGCATGTATTCACGATTGCAGGTGGAACGTCCATCTGGAGATGGTTCCTGTTCTACTGGGTCCAACATCTCATTTTCAAACACCTGGCCTCTTGGCCTTTGATGAGCGTTCTGTTCAGATGCGTGAGATGCTGCTTTCTCTCTGTATCATGGAATGAATCACAGTTAAAAGAAAAAAATCAGTAAATGCTGCAGAAAGAGACCTTAATAATATGAGCAACAGCCTCATCATGGCAAGAACAACTATGAGGAGCGGCTTATAGAACATCGCCGTCTGAAATAAGTCTTTATACAAAGAGGACGTGCTGTACAGCACGCCCTCGCTTAGACGTTGAATCTGAAACATGACGAACATGAACATATCTGCAAGATGGAAGAGGACTTACACAGAGAGCAGACTCCTGGTTGCCAAGGGAGACGAGGGGTAGGGGGACGGATGGAGCGGCGGCTTGCAGTGTAGCCCACGCACTCAAGGTCCCGCAATGCAGGGAAGTCTATTCCATGGCTCCCTGGTGGCTCGGACAGTAAAGAAACCCCTTCAATGTGGGAGACCGGGGCTCCACCTTTGGTTCGTGAGAGGGTAACAGGCAGGAAGGCCAGGGGTCTCCAGACGGAGGAAATAGGCAGCATGTGTCAGACGTTTTGTCCCTCTCTCTTCAGTGGCAGGAGGAGACAACTACAAGTGTCTGATTTTTTTTTTTTTCCTTCTCTATACAAAATTAGGGCTTCCCTTGTGTTTCAGCTGGTAAAGAATCCGCCTGCAATGCGGGAGACCTGGGTTTGATCCCTGGTTTGGGAAGATCCTCTTTGAGAAGGGAAAGGCTACCCACTCCAGTATTCTGGCCTGGAGAATTCCACGGACGGTATAGTCCATGGGGTCGCAAAGAGTCAAACACGACTGAGCGACTAATATAATAAATATATACAAAATCAAAAGGAGGTTTCTTTTAAAATTCTAAATTTAAAATTCAGAATTTTAATTTGCCATGATGACACCTGGTTCCACCTGAACTTAACTTTTGTCAAACCTTGAGCTAACCAATGCTTTTTCTCATGGAAATGGTTTTCTTAAGCTATGTGAACGAACTGCGTATTTACCCTAGACTCTGATTTCTTCAGGTCAGTTCCACTTAAGACTCAGAGCCGATATGGGCTCAACAAACCAGTAATATTTTACTCACACATTGTTCTCGTAATCTATGTTAATGAAACTGTATTTGCTTAGAAACCTGCCTTTCTTCAAGATTCAGGTCAACCGTTTAATGGCCCGGAATGACTAACCTGGTTCCAATGTTATGTCAAAATGCAGGTTGTGGCTGAGGGCCCTGGTGCCACTCTCTGAATTTTGAGACACTTCATTTCTCTAAATAACAGCTTGCTCATAGGTATATAACGTACTGCTAAGGCTATGGTTTTTCCAGTGGTCATGTATGGATGTGAGAGTTGGACTGTGAAGAAAGCTGAGCGCCGAAGAATTGATGCTTTTGAACTGTGGTGTTGGAGAAGACTCTTGAGAGTCCCTTGGACTGCAAGGAGATCCAACCAGTCCATTCTAAAGGAGATCAGTCCTGGGTGTTCTTTGGAAGGACTGATGCTGAAGCTGAAATTCCAATACTTTGGCCACCTCATGTGAAGAGTTGATTCATTGGAAAAGACTCTGATGCTGGGAGGGACTGGGGGCAGGAGGAGAAGGGGACGACAGAGGATGAGATGGCTGGATGGCATCACCGACTCGATGGATCTGAGTTTGAGTGAACTCCGGGAGATGGTGATGGACAGGGAGGCCTGGCGTGCTGCAGTCCATGGGGTCGAAAAGAGTCGGACACGACTGACCGACTGAACTGAACTGAAAGTCTAGCAGGGGGACACTCTTTCTGCCCCCTTCTAATGTCTGTGTCAGAAGCTTTCTCTATCTCTTTTACACTTTAATGAAACTTTATTACACAAAAGCTCTGAGTGATCAAGAGCTGGCCCTGGATTGAATTCCTCTTCTCCGGACACCAAGAATCCTGGTGTCTTTCATGGCTCAGCAGCAACCTTTCAGTCAGGAAGATCCCCTGGAGATGTGATAAATCATAAAGGAAGAAAATATGAAAAAGTAGACAGCATATTAAAAAACATATTAAAAAATTACTTTACCCACAAAGGGCCATCTAGTCAAAGCAATGGTTTTTCCAGTACTCATGTATGGATGTGAGAGTTGGACTATAAAGAAAGCTGAGCGCCAAAGAATTGATGCTTTTGAACTGTGGTGTTGGAGAAGACTCTTGAGAGTCCCTGGGACTGCAAGGAGATCCAACCAGTCCATCCTCCAGGAAATCAGTCCTGGGTGTTCATTGGAAGGACTGATGCTGAAGCTGAGACTCCAATCCTTTGGCCACCTGATGCGAAGAGCTGACTCACTGGAAAAGACCCTGATGCTGGGAAAGACTGAAGGCGGGAGGAGAAGGGGATGACAGAGGATGAGATGGTTGGATGGCATCACCGACTTGATGGACATGAGTTTAAGCAAGCTCCAGGAGTTGGTGATGGACAGGGAGGCCTGGCCTGCTGTAGTCCATGGGGTCGCAAAGGGTCAGACATGACTGAGCAACTGAACTGAACTGATACATAGCCTGCATTGCAGACAGATTTTTTGCCGTCTGAGCCACCAGGGAAGCCCATACAGTGACATAATTCAGTTAGTTCAGTTCAGTTCAGTCGCTCAGTCATGTCCTACTCTTTGTGACCCCGTGAACTGCAGCACGCCAGGCCTCCCTGTCCATCACCAATTCCTGGAGTCCACCCAAACCCATGTCTATCGAGTCGGTGATGCGATCCAACCATCTCATCCTCTGTCGTCCCCTTCTCCTCCTGCCCTCAACCGTTCCCAGCGTCAGGGGCTTTTCAAATGAGTAAGCTCTTTGCATCAGGTGTCCAAAGGATTGGCGTTTCAGCTTCAGCATCAGTCCTTCCAATGAACACCCAGGACTGATCTCCCCCAGGATAACTGGTTGGATCTCCTTGCAGTCCAAGGGACTCTCAAGAGTCTTCTCCAACATTACAGTTCAAAAGTATCCATTCTTCGGCGCTCAGCTTTCTTTATAGTCCAACTCTCACATCCACTGAGCTCTACATCTGAAACTAACACAGCATTACAAGGCAACTATACGTCGATAAAATAAATTTTAAAAAAGAAAAATGAAAACGTGTTCTCTATATTGGTCAATTGAGACAAATGTGAGCGATGTCAACTTTATTCTTTTCTCCCCCTACTTTGTGTGCATGTATGTATGCTCAGTCATGTCTGACTCTTTTGTGACCTCAGGGACTGTAGCCCCGCCAGGCTCCTTGGTCCACGGGGATTCTCCAGGCAAGAATACTGGAGTGGGTTGCCATGCCCCCCTCCAGGGGATCTTCCCAAACCCAGGCATGGAACTGCTGCTTCCTGTATTACCACTGAGCCACCATACTGTATTCCAGACAATTTCCTTTTGCTCTTCCTTTTTCTTTTTCTTTTTTTTTTTGCCAGAAAAAAGTGAATAGTTTTAGAATTCACTCCAGAGAAGCCTTTATTTAATCATCCACATTAGTGGGACTAATTAGACCCTTCTGCAGGAGAAGCTCCGGAAGCCCTTAGTAGAATTTACCTTCAAGAGTTATTCGTGACATGGCATTAGCATTCCAAACCAGTGGTATAATTCTGCCAAACTCCGGAGCTTTTATAGCTATCATGTCTCTTATCTGACTTCCACTTTCTCTCAATAAAGAAACTGAAGTAGTATTTTCTTGGAGCTGTCTAAAACCCATCCAAATTGATAATCTCTGAATGACTCGGTTTTGAGATTAATAAGAACCAGGGTCTTTATCATTCAAAGCATGCCAAACGTATTCCTCTTCAGAGAGTATTTTTTAGATAAAAATCCAGTAGGGGCTTTCATAAGTTTTAAGCATATGGGCTGGGCTCGTTAATATGTTAAAGCCTTCATCTATGAATCATTCATAGATGATTCTCTTTTTTAAAATTGGAGTATAATTGCTTTATGATATTCTGTTAGTTTCCAGTGTACAACAGAGTGAATCAGTCAACATGTACGTATATCCCATCGCTCCTGAACCTCCCTTGCACCCCGCCTCCCACCCCTCTATGTCATCACAAAGCACCGAGCTGAGCTCCCTGAGAGAGCTGAGCTGTCTGTTTTACACTCAACAATGTATCTATGTCAGTGCTACACTCAGTTCACCCCGACTCTCTCCTTCCACAAGTCTGTTCCCAACGTCTGAGTCTCTTGCCCTGCGCTGCAAATAGGTTCATCAGAACCATTTTTCTAGATTCCAAACGTACGTGTTAATACACAGTGTTTGTTTTTTTTTCCTCTTACTGACTTTCTTCACTCTGTATAACAGGCTTTAGGTTCATCCACTGCAGTTCCGCTGACCCAAGTTCATTCCTTTTTATGGCTGAGTAATATTCCACCGTGCGTATGTTCCATATCTTCTTTATCCATTTATCTGTCGATAGACATCTAGGTTGCTTCCCCGTCTTGGCTATTGTGACTAATGCTGCAGTGAACATTGGGGTGCATGTCTGGTTTTGAATTATGGCTTTCTCAGGGTGTATGTCCCGGAGTGGTGCAACTGCTGGGTCATATGGTAGACTGATACAGCTACTGTGGGGAACACTATGAATGTTCCTCCAAAACCTAAAAATAGATCAACCATATGGCCCTCTTCTTATGAAAAGGAAAGAGACACTCTTACTAAATAGCACGGAAAAAGCCTTTATTTTTCCAGTGAGTCATTATGCCAGCAAGTCTTTCTCCAATTTTTCTCTACCTCTCATTTTGTATAGTAACGAAAACCATGATTTTGCAACTTGTAATGGGTCACGAAGAGAACGATCGGAAAACTGAGATAATTTCGCCTGAAGACAGAAAACCAGAGGAATGATTGAAGTTTTAAAATATCATGCAGACAACAGCCGCTTCCACATTCTTAAAAGTTGTCAGAATTGGAAACCAGGTCAGGGTTAGTGTCGGAAAGACTATACAGTTCATGGAATTCTCCAGGCCAGAACACTGGAGTGGGTTGCCATTCCCTTCTCCAGGGGATCTTCCCAACCCAGATGTTTGGCAAGTGGGCTCTTTACCACTGAGCCACCAGGGAAGCCCCTAAAGCGTTTACCTCATCAATGCGTTGGTCATTCATGCAGTCAGCCAACGAAAACATCTGAAGAGCTGCTTTCTGTCACATTGTCTGTTTTAGCAAGTAACAGTGCTATACGGATCCCAGATCAATTTGATTTTCAGAGACATAGTGCATATTTTTAGTGGGAATGTCCATCACGGTATGCAGGAAATTCTTTTTTCTCCAAAAACAATGTGCTATCTAAGATTCAGATGTAACTGGGCATCTTGATTTTTATCTGGCAATTCTTTGTTTTTAAAACTTAAAAAATATTATTAGCTAGTCAACGAATTATTGGGGGCTGAGCCGGGACTTTGTCGCGGTGTTCAGGCTTTTCTCCAGGGCTGGTGTGCGGGCTTCTCACCGTGGTGGCTCTAGAGTGAGGGCTTCTGTACTTGCGGGACACGGGCTTACTTGCTCCGTGGCACGTGGGATCTTCCCCGACCAGGGGTTGAACCCATGTCCCCTGCGTTACAAGGTAGATTCCTAACCACTGGAAGGTCAGGGAAGTCCCCATTTGGCAATTCCTGATGTCTGTCTTGCAGGGTGCCATGTTGCTGAACAGACCAATAAAGCCATAATCCCCAGTTCCATAATTCTATGGGGTGTGTGTGTGTACATATGTTTTCTTTGCGACCCTTTAGACTGTATCCCATCGATTTGGGTTTTTATGTAACAGCTTAGGGAAAACCCAAGCAAACTTTTTGGCCAACCCAACATACCTGGTTTTTTTTTTTAATTAATAAATTTTTTTTTTAATTATGAAAATCTGAAACACGTATTTCCAAGGAAACTTGGAAAATACAGAATAAAGTTACCTACCGTTCTGCTATATATTGCAATCATTTTAAGTAAACAAATTAAGATTTTTAGTTGGTGTTTCAATATCAAATTCTCAAAAATTAATAGAATGACTATACAGAGAAGTCGAAGGATATAGTCAGCCTGAAAAGCACCATGAACTAATTCAGCAATGTTACAATTTTCACACAACAGGGGGGTACAAATTCTGTTCAAGTTCCCATAGACTATACCCCTGGAGACACTGGAACATATCCAGGGACATAAAACAAGGTGTAAAGCTTACATGGTCTAGAAGTACTGAAATCACACAAAGTCTGTTCTCTTATCATGGTGGCATCATCTTAGAAATCAATATCAAAAGATACTTGAAAATAACCCACATGTTTTCAAGTTGTACTGGTTAATTTTATGTCACTGGGCTATGAGAGGTACCCACAGTATCTCATCTTTGAAATGAGTTTTCTTACATGCTCTGTTCACCTGGTAAGGAGGACCGAACGTCTTTATCATGATCATGCTCAGAAACATACACACCCTTGTTTCACTGCAATATGGCTGCCTGAAAAAAAAATCATTTTTAAAAAATTTTATTTTTTTTTAATTTTTGTTTTTTAAAATTTATTTTAATTGGAGGCTAATTACTTTACAATATTGTATTGGTTTTGCCATACATTGACATGAATCAGCCACGGGTGTACATGTGTTCCCCATCCTAAGCCCCCACTCCCACCTCCCTCTCCATCCCATCCCTCAGGGTCATCCCAGTGCACCAGCCCTGAGCACCCTGTCTCATGCATCGAACCTGGACTGGCGATTTGTTTCACATATGGTAATATACATGTTTCAATGCTATTCTCTCATATCATTCCACCCTCGCCTTCTCCCACAGAGTCCAAAAGTCTGTTCTTTACATCTGTGTCTATTTCCGTCTCGCATATAGGATAATCATTACCATCTTTCTAAATTCCATATATATGCATTAATATACTGTATTGGTGTTTTTCTTTCTGGCTTACTTCACTCTGTATAATAGGCTCCAGTTTCATCCACCTCATTAGAACTGATTCAAATGTATTCTTTTTAATGGCTGAGTAATACTCCATTGTGTATATGTACCACAGCTTTCTTATCCATTCGTCTGCTGATGATCTAGGTTGCTTCCATGTCCTGGCTAGTGTAAACAGTGCTGCGATGAACATTGGGGTACACATGTCTCTTTCAATTCTGGTTTCCTCAGTGTGTATGCCCAGCAGTGGGATTGCTAATTATTTGTATGTAATGCAAGATGGGTGCTAATACTTCCACTTGGGTTTAGAGAAGTAGACCATGAGGGCTCAAATGTTGCTGAACAGCGGTCATAAAGTTCTTGCTATATATTGCTAAGAAAATGAAAGCATTAGTCACTCAGCTGTGTCCGACTCTTTGCAACCCCAGGACCACACCCTGCTAGGCTTCTCTGTCCTTGGGATTCTCCAGGCAAGAATACTGGAAAGGATTGCTGTTCCCTTCTCCAGTGTATTGGTATGCTGCTGCTCAGTCGCTTCAGTCGTGTCTGACTCTGTGGGACCCCGTAGACGGCAACCTACCAGGCTCCCCCGTCCCTGGGATTCTCTAGGCAAGAACACTGGAGTGGGTTGCCATTCCTTCTCCAATGCGTGAAAGTGAAAAGTGAAAGTGAAGTCGCTCAGTCGTGTCCAACCCTCAGCGACCCCATGGACTGCAGCCTACCAGGCTCCTCCATCCATGGGATTTTCCAGGCAAGAGTACTGGAGTTGGGTGCCATTGCCTTCTCTGAATGTATTGGTATATTTGCATATAATTTTTTTTCAGGCACATACATATTATATACATGAACAGATAATATGTATCTGTGTCTATGTATGTATGTATAGATAGACAAACATGCATGCATGCTATTTATCTTTGAGGAGAAAACATATGTACATACACATATGCTGATAAAGGTCCATCAAGTCAAAGCTATGGTTTTTCCAGCAGTCATGTATGGATGTGAGGGTTGGACCATAAAGAAGGCTGAGCACCAAAGAACTGATGCTTTCGAACTGTGGTGTTGGAGAAGACACTTGAGAGTCTTGTGAACTACATGGAGATCAAACCAGTCCATCTGAAAGGAAATCACCTCTAATACTCATTGGAAGGACTGATGCTGAAGTTGAAACTCCAATACTTTGGCCACCTGATGAGAAGATCTGACTCATTGAGACATACCCTGATGCCGGGAAAGATTGAAGGCAAAAGGAAGAAAGGGACGACAGAGGAAGAGATGGTTAGATAGCATCAGCGACTCAATGGACATGAGTTTGAGCAAGCTCCAGGAGGTGGTGAAGGACAGAGAATCTTGGTGTGCTGTAGTCCAAGGGGTCACAAAGAGTCAGAGAAGACTTAGTGACTGAACAACAATATATATAGTCATAGATGCGTGACACATATTGTCTATATATTGGAATAAATAAAAGAATTATATAAGGTTATCGGAGAGAGCAATGGCACCCCATTCCAGTACTCTTGCCTGGAAAATCCCATGGATGGAGGACCCTGGTGGGCTGCAGTCCATGGGGTCACTAAGTGTCAGACATGACTGAGCAACTTCACTTTCACTTTTCACTTTGATGCATTGGAGAAGGAAATGGCAACCCACTCCAGTGTTCTTGCCTGGAGAATCCCAGGGACGGGGGAGCCTGGTGGACTGCCGTCTATGGGGTTGCACAGAGTCGGACACGACTGAAGTGACTTAGCAGTAGCATAAGATATATATTTTTGTGGAAGTAAAAATAATCCAGGGAATTTAGCTCCTTCCCCCATTAATAAACAAGGAAATGGGGACTTCCCTGCTGGTGCAGTATTTAACACTCCCTGCTCCCAATGCAGGGGACACAGGTTCAATCCCTCACTGGGGGACTAAGATCTGATATGCCATGCAGCACGGTCAAAATACTAGAATAAGAAAAAAGAGCCCAGGAAATAACTAGCTGCAATAAGACATCTCTGAAAATCCCATGGGCGGAGGAGCCTGGTAGGCTGCAGTCCGTGGGGTCCTGAAGAGTCAGACACGGATGGGCGACTTCACTTTCACTTTTCACTTTGATGCATTGGAGAAGGAAATGGCAACCCACTCCAGTGTTCTTGCCTGGAGAATCCCAGGGACGGGGGAGCCTGGTAGGCTGTTGTCTACGGGGTCGCACAGAGTTGGACACGACTGAAGCGACTTAGCAGCAGCAGCAGCAGCAGAGCAGTAGGGAACTCTGCTTAGTATTCTGTAATAAACCTAAATGGGAAGAGAATTTGAAAATGAAGAGATACATGCATATGTATTTCTGAATCCCTGTGGTGTGTTCCTAAAACTAACACAACGCTGGTAAATCAACGATACTCAAATAAACAGGAAAAGTTTCTAAAGAGCATCTCATGCCACTTACAGAGATATACAAGCCAAGTCTTTAATTTTTAAAATCGCTGGGCCTAAGACGATGTTCAACACCAGCTGAACAAGAGAAAGACAGAGATGCGGAGCCTGCAAAGGTCAGGCAGAATAACTGAGATGAGTTTGGGTATTTGTAGTGAACTTGCACCCTGCCCCGCTCCCTTGAATGCTAGTCGTAATGCATGCTACATCGTACAGGCCGGAACACCTCACTCCCTTTTAGGAGACAATCACGTTGGGTCACATCTGGACGAAGAGCGGTGGGTGAATGCAGAGTGTTGTTCTCTTTCCTGCCCAGCAGCGTATAAAGTCGTGGCTAACGCTCTAGCCTGCTTCCTGGGATGTAATCCATTAACAAAGGACATTTTTTTTTTTTTTTGAAATGCACAGAATCTTCCTCAAGAAGGAAGGAAGGCTTCCTTCTTAAGCCTTCCTGCCAGAAAGATCTGGGGTGAGATATCCACACCGCAGCGTGTGTCCTGACAGCTTCACATTCCACGTGGGCTGTTATGGAATTTGAGCGAATTAATCAATCCTTAACGATGCGGCTGAAGGCAGCCCATCAGAGAAATTCCCGGTATGACTTCCCCTTCCGTGTCCTTCACCTCACTGCAAAATGCTTTTAAACAGTGTTCCTTCACCTCACTGCAAAATGCTTTTAAACAGCCTTCGTTGGATATGGGGTGAAAAGACAATGTGAAATGTAATGAGGTAACCCTAGAAAATTTCTCCAGACCCACATGCGTGGTTTTCAATTATGGGATAGGGCAGGCTGAGATGGTAAAGAATCTGCCTGCCATGTAGGAGTCCTGGGTTTGATCCCTGGGTAGGGAAGATCCCCTGGAGAAAGGAATGGCCACCCACTGCAGTGTTCTTGCTTGGAGAATCCCATGGACAGAGGAGCCTGGTGGGCTACACTCCATGGGGTCACAAAGAGTTGGACACGACTGAGCGACTAACACACACACTCACTAGGTAAGTGGGCATGAATTTCTACTGATTTCCCAAAGGGTGTCAGAAGGCTAGAAGGATCTCGATGAGCCTTTTACATCTGAGGTTCCTTGAGAAACATCTCCAAGAATAAGGAAGGCGTAGATCTGCCTCGTGATCCAGTGGCCAAGACTCTGAGCTCCCAATGCAGGGGGCCTGGGTGGCACCGTAGGTCAGGGAACTAGATCCCAAGGGCCCCCATGAAGAGTTTGTAAGGCACAACTAAAGGTCCTGTGTGCCACAACTGCAGGGGGAAAAAAATAACCCACATGCTGCAGAAAAAGAGGGAAGATTTCCACGCCACAATAAGACCCAGAGTTGTTGTTCAGTCGCTCAGTCGTGTCAGATTCTTTGTGACCCCAGGGACCACGGCATGCCAGGCTTCCCCGTCTTTCGCCATCCGTAGCAAGTTAAATAAATGAATAGTTTAGAAAAAATAATAAAGATGTATTTTTAAAACTACAAACTAAAACTACAGGAACACAGGGAGGGAGAGGCTTGAAGCCCAAACATTTCTGCGGAGACACACGGCTCTGTGTGACAGCCAGCCTTGAAAAGAGAGGCATCAAAAGCGTGCAAATATACCGCGGTCCACGGCAGTCTTGAAAGATAAAAGGTCAGACATAATCCGCCCGCACCCCCTCAAGGAACTCCAAATAGGCACCGAGGTGATGACGCTGGAGTACTGCAGAGACGCTCAGCTATGTTTTCAGAGACCCCGGTGTGTGCAATAGGAAAGGGAAATAAAGGAAGCCTCCACACAAAGAGCCAAGCGCCCTGAGGATGTTTTATAAGGAAGAGAGATAAGCCCCGCTTGCAGCCTAAATAAAGAGCAAGTGCCGGAGAGTGTGTTTATAAGAAAGGAGAACAGGCAAGTTGAACAAACAGTCCCTCGAACTGATTTACAGAACAGAAATAGACTCACAGACTTTGTGGATTTATGCTTACTAGAGGGGACTGGTGGCGGGGAGAGAGAGATTTGGAGCTGGAGATGGACAAAGTCAAGTGTCAAAGGAACTAGTCAACTAGAACATACTTAGATATGAACACACACTAAAGCCTGTGGCTCGGTGAGCCGTGCTGAAACCCAAGGCTAATCTCTGCAGGACTGGCCGCCTGGCCTGCGTGTTGGGCTTGTGCTGAGCAGACCGATGGCTGGCGGATGTGGGGATCCCCAAGGAGAGGGTGCTGACCCAGCTGATAAGCCCGGATTTCCTCGGCCTTCAGCCAGGGGCTGAGCGCCCTGCAGTTCCCTGGGACCCACGCTGTCAGCATGCCTGGTGGAACGTCCACACCCGGGTGACCCTGGAGGTTCAGGAAGTTGGTGCCAGTTAGCACACCAGCAGCCCAGGGAGTCTGTGGGTGTGATGTGACACTCGTGTGTTACGGCTGGACGAGAAAAACGTTACCTCTTTTCTCTGCCTTTGGATGCCCTTTGTCCCTGAACGTGCTTTGTGTATCTGCATTAGAAGTCAACCAGATCTGAGATACAGGAGACATGGGTTCAATCCCTAGGTTGGGAAGATTCCCCTGGAGGGAGAAATGGCTATTCTTGCCTGGAGCATCCTATGGACGGAGGAGCCTGCAGGGCTACAGTCTGTGGGGTCACAGAAACGTCAGACACGACTGGACATACATTCATTCATTCAACTGGCAGAAATACCTGAAAGTGAAGTGAAGTCGCTCAGTCGTGTACAACTCTTTTCGACCCCATGGACTGTAGCCTACCAGGCTCCTCCGTCTGTGGGCTTCTCCAGTCAAGAATACTGGAGTGGGTTGCCATTTCCTTCTCCAGGAGACCTTCCCAACCCAGGGATTGAACCCGGGTCTCCCGCATCGCAGGCAGACACTTTACCATCTGAGCCACCAGGGAAGCTCAACCCTAAAGAGCAACATTCTCCCAGAATCAACATGTTGTTGCTTAGTCACTCAGTCTTTGCGAGGAGTTGGAAGGAGTATGGATGGATGTGATTTGGGTTTTTTTGGCTGCACCATGAGGCTTCTGGGAGAAGGCGATGGTACCCCACTCCAGTACTCTTGACTGGAAAACCCCATGGACGGAGGAGCCTGGTGGGCCACAGTCCACGGTGTCCCGAAGAATCGGACACAACCGAGTGACTTCACTTTCACTTTTCACTTTCATGCATTGGAGAAGGAAATGGCAACCCACTCCAGTATTCTTGCCGGGAGAATCGCAGGGACAGGGGAGCCTGGTGGGCTGCCATCTATGGGGTCGCACAGAGTCGGACACGACTGAAGCAACTTAGCAGCAGGAGCAGAGAGGCTTCTGGGATCTTAGGATCCCAAACAGGGCTTAAACCTGGGCGCACAGCTGTCAAAGCCCGTGTCTTCACCACTGGACTGTCCCTGCTCTTGGATTTTTCAAAAGTAAAAGGCAGGGAGTTTTCTGAAGGTCCAGTGGTTCAGAATCTGCCTGCCAGTGGAGGAGACACGGGTTCCATCCCTGGTCCGGGAGGATCCCAGCTGCCACAGAGCAGCTAAGCTCATGCACCACAATTATCGAGCCCATTAGCCGAGAGCCGTGCTCTGCAACTAGAAAAGCCACCGCAATGAGAAGACCGCTCATGCAACATAGAGTAGCCTCTGCTGCTGCCCTGCAAATAGAGAAACAGACATAGAGAACAGACTTACGGACCTGGGGAGAGGGGAGGGGAGGGTGAGATGAATGGAGAGAGTAACCTGGAAACTTACATCACCATATGTCAAATAGAGAGCCAACGGGAATTTGCTGTATGTCTCAGGAAACTCAAACAGGGGCTCTGTGTCAACCTAGAGGGCTGGGATGGGGAGGGAGACGGGAGGGAGCTTCAGAAAGGAGGGGATACATGTATACCTGTGGCTGATTCATGCTGAGGTTTGGCAGAAAACAGCACAATTCTGAAAAGCAATTAAAAAATTAAATTTAAAAAACAAAAAAAAACAGAGTAACCTCTGCTCACCGCAACTAGAGAAAGCCTGTTCATAGCAATGAAGACCCAGTGCAGCCAAAACAAACAAACAACTAAATAAAAAATATTAAAAAAAAAAAAGTCAAAGGCTGGAGGTCTGGTCAGGATTTGGGTCCGAGACACCTGAAACCTAGGATCTCTGGCTTCTCATTCAATCTTACATGTGTCTCCTGGTTCATTGGGATAGAGTAAGAAGGATATTGAAAAGATAAAAGGGCGAAGAGAATGGATTTTAAAAGGAATATGCAGAGTTTCCTTGGTGTGTTATGTTGTATAATGTTTTGCTCTGTATCTTAAAGGACACGTATGATGTCTTATGTGATTTGTATGCGTTAGCCGCTCAATCATACGCATTCTTACTGAGAAATGTTCATATACTTGTGCTTATATATATATTCTAGTATGTGTGCCCAGCTGCTCAGTTGTATCTGACTCTGTGCAACCCCGTGGAGTGTAGCCCCGCCAGGCTGCTCTGTCCATGGGATTCTCCAGGCAAGAATAATGGAGCTGGTTGCCATGCCCTCCTCCAGGGGATCTTCCCCACCCAGGGATTGAACCTGTGTCTCCTGCACCGCAGGCAGATTCTTTACCATCTGAGCCACCTGGGGAGCCCCGTGTTACGTCAGCCATTCTTTAAAAGGTTGTGTTTTTTTGTTGGGGGGGGGATGTGGAACGTTTTTAAAGGCTTGGTTGAATTCGTTACAACATTGCTCTCTTGACCTTCTGGTCACTTGGCCGTGAGGTGTGTGGGATTGACCAGGGTTGGAACCCGCAGCCCCTGGATTAGAAGGTGAAGGGTTAGCCACTGGACTGCTGGGGAAGTCCCTACGTTATTTTGATATGCAGTATTCATCATGACATACAGCACATGTTATACAATACTTACAATAAGGGGACGCCAGAGGATGAGACGGTCGGATGGCATCACCGACTCGATGGACAGGAGTTTGAGCAAGCTCCGGGAGTTGGTGACGGACAGGGAGGCCTGGTGTGCTGCAGTCCATGGGGTTGTAGAGACTCGGACACAACTAAGCAACGAAAAACGAATATAAAAATCGTCTGAAGGAGCAGCTTATGTTGCTCTGAAGTAGCTGAGGAAAGGCACAAATGTTCCGAGAAGAAGCAAGAAAGCAATGAACCATGTAGATTCTGTCATTCATAGAGCTTTTAAGCCAAGAAGTAGAGAAAGTGTTTTTCATCCTTCAGGAAAATAGTATTGAGGGAACAGAAAAAAGTTTCATTTATGACATTATACAGAAACACCAGTATTTTCTTGCAGAGGATGAAGAAATCTCAGGCTGCACGCGAGAGATAGGTTTGGATATAACAGGACACAGCATTGGAGAAAGGTGTCCAGGTCTTAAAGGGTAGAAATTAACCAGTTTAGAACAGAGCGGAGAAAATCAGCCATGATGGAAGAGGTTTTTCCCTTCGAAGTACTCAGAGGAAAAAGGAAAACTGACCGTGTAAGGGAAGGCTCGGAAAATGATTCTCTGAAGTGACGTCCTCTGAGTACAGAGATCACCTCTACCAAGGTGACATGTGGAAGTCGATCGGCGCGGGATACACTGACAGTCTCCAGGCACAGATAACGTTGCCCACTTTTCATCCTGGATTCATCTGGACCAGTGATGTTGGGGTGGGGGGAATAGTAAATATGGATCGATATCAATAAGATATGGACAAGGTGAATTCAAGAAGGTGATAAGACATGCTTCCCTGGTGGTGGTGGTGGCTTAGAATCTGGGTGCTAATGCAGGGGACACGGGTTCAATCCCTGGTCTGGGAAGATCCTGCGTGCCATGAAGCAACGAAGCCTGTGCACAACTGCTGAGCCTGTGCTCTAGACCTTGGGAGCTGCAACTCCCGAGCCTGCGAACCTCGAGCCTGTGCTCTGCAACAAGAGAAGCCATCACAGCAGAAGTAGAGAGAAGTGCCCTCCCAGCCTCCCCAATGCAGCTAGAGAGAAATCCACGCACAGCACAGCCAAGATAAATAAAGAAAAATTTTGAAAAATTAAAAAAGCAGGCAATAGGAAACTTTCTTGGGACCTACATATTTTAAGACTTTTAGTTGTGACATGGAAAGAGAAGTGTTAGTGAAAGTGTTAGTTGCTCAGTTGTGTCCGATTCTTTTCGACCCTGTGGACTGTAGCCCACCAGGCTCCTCTGTCTGTGGGATTCTCCCAGGCAAGAATACTGGAGTGGGTTGCCATGCCCTCCTCAAGGGGACCTTCCCAACCCAGGGATTGAACCCGGGTCTCCTGCAGTGGCAGGCGGGTTCTTTACTGCTGAGCCACGAAGGAAGCCCCCATCTATAGTCTAGATATGATAGAAAAATTCCTGCACAATCGTGGTTTTACTGCAAATACAGTTTTGTTAAAATAGTTAACAGGTGTTAGAAGTGGGAACGATGGTTATCATATATATTAGGTATACTCTATATGTATTATGCATATTATACCAAATGTGTGTATTATAATCATTATTCTTCCTTCTGTTCTCTGCTGTGCTGTGCTGAGTCACTCAGTCATATCCAACTGTTGGTGACCCCATGGACTGGACGCCAGGCCCCTCTGTCCATGGGGATTCTCCAGGCAAGACTATTGGAGTGGGTTGCCATGCCCTCCTCTGGGGGATCTTCCCGACCCAGGGATCTTCCAAATTGCATGCACGTTCTTTACCTTCTGAGCCACCTAAAAAGAGGGCATATATGTGTACACAGAGCTGATTCACTCTGCTGTACAGCAGAAACTAATGCAACTTCGTGAAGGTACTGTGAAGTGAAGTGTAGGGAAAGTCGCTCAGTCGTGTCTGACTCTTTACGACCCCGTGGACTATAGAGACCATGGAATTCTCCAAGTCAGAAACTAGAACACCCCCTATCACCATACGCAAAAATAAACTCATAATGAATTAAAGACCTAAATGCAAGGCCAGAGACTGTAGAAGTCTTGCATTAGTCACTCAGTCGTGTCCAACTCTTTTCGACCCCATGGGCTGTAATCTACCAGGCTCCTCTGTCCATGGGATTCTCCAGGCCAGAATACTGGAGTGGGTAGCTGTTCCCTTCTCCAGGGGATCTTCCCAACCCAGGGATCGAACCCAGGTCTCCTGCATGGCAGGCAGATTCTTTACCATCTGAGCCACTAGGGAAGCCCATAAAGCTACTATGCTGCTACTGCTGCTGCTGCTAAGTCACTTCAGTCATGTCCGACTCTGTGCGACCCCAGAGACAGCAGCCCACCAGGCTCCCCCGTCCCTGGGATTCTCCAGGCAAGAACACTGGAGTGGGTTGCCATTTCTTTCTCCAATGCATGAAAGTGAAAAGAGAAAGTGAAGTCACTCAGCTGTGTCCAACTCTTAGCGACCCCACAGACTGCAGCCTTCCAGGCTCCTCTGTCCATGGGATTCTCCAGGCAAGAGCACTGGAGTGGGGTGCCATCACCTTCTCCTAAAGCTACCATACTCCAGTACAAATTAAGAAAAGCAACCAACACCGCAGAAGCCACAGAGTTACAAAGTTGTGTCTCATGCAGAAAACAGTGGTAAATGTTGTACCTAGAACTTAGAAGGAGATGGACTTCGTGGCGTTGCTAAGGTGGAAATTTCCGAATGGAAATGTCAATATACCAGGGTGTTTTTATCAAAAATCTTCCTTGTGTTTGATCTCTGGTGGTGGCCAGAGGATTAAACATCCCCTCCAAACCGAGACAAATAGTTCAAAAGCTGAGATGCGGATAGAATGGTACTTTGGCTTTGTCACAGTTACAGAATACAGGTAAAGAATCTGCCTGCAATGTGGGAGACCAGGGTTCCCTCCCTGGGTGGGGAAGATCCCCTGGAGGAGGGCATGGCAGCCCACTCCAGTGTTCTCACCTGGAGAAGCCCATGGACAGATGGGGAGCTGGACATGAGGACCGACGTGACTGAGCACAGCAAGTGTGTATTTATTTTAAAAACTGGTTGGAAAGTTAGACTTCCGGTGTGAACTGATATCCCCACAGTAAAATGGGAGGAGGGAACTTCACTGTTCAGGAGTACCAGGGAATCTGCGTGTATGACTCAGCTGTGGGTGTACTGGGGGCTAATTTGGAAGCAAGGAAGCATGAAGACTCACTATTATCATCTTGCCATTCAAGTGGTTAAAACGGATGATGGATAATATGGCATATTTCTCTTTGCCATCTTGAAGAAACAGTAGACATACAGGCGATCATGATGGTCTCATAACTTGTTCTTCGTCTGCATCAAGCCCCCAAAAAGACCTCAACATACTCATAATCACCCTCCAAAAAAACTGAAGTGTCACCAATTATAATGCCATACAATTATCCATTTGCAACACAAGGGAGAAAATAGAAACCCCAACCTACTGTGCTTGGGAAATGAAAGTGCGTGCATTAGTCACTCAGGCGTGTCCGACTCTTTGGGACCCTATGGACTGTAGCCCGCCAGGCTCCTCGGTCCATTGAATTGTCCAGGCAAGAATACTGGAGTGGGTTGCCATTCCCTTCTCCGGGGGATCTTTCTGACCCAGGGATCGAACCGAGGTCTCCCGTACTGCAGGCCGATTCTTTACCTTCTGAGCCACAGGGGAAGCCAACATATTCCCCACCAGCCTCCCCTAAAATTTAAGCGTAACCAATTATATGCAATACAATTATACATTTTCAACGGAAGGGAAAAAAATAGAAACCAGAACCTGCTGTGCTTGGGAGACGAAGAGCACTCTTCTAAATCATTATTTTCCAGCCAACAATTGAAACTGTAATGATGATGTCAGCCAATGATACATAAGCCGTAAAGATAGACGCACGTCAGAACCTCTATCATGCGGTACATGTGGGATAAGCTGGAGCTTAAAACAAGGAATCAAGAAATGATTTATTAGGAATCAAGACAGAATAAAATCCAGGGGATTATGCCTTGCATCTGGGAAATAGAAACAAATGAGGCCAGCTAAATCAAAGAAAAGAGAGGCAGGGATTTGTACCAATAAGAGAAGAAAGAAAGGAAAAATAAATGAGCAAAAAGCTCTTAACATCTTGGGCAGAGGATTTAATTTTGCCTCTAAAGCGAGATGAATTCTGCAAAAGCTGAGACGCTGATAGGATCATACTTCGGCTCTGTGATGGTCACAGAATACACGTGAGTTTATTTGTGCAAATAAATGAATAAAGTGACCGTGACAACTTCCTTTGTGGATGTAGTCAGAAATGAAGAGCAAGCTGAATCTGGGCTAAAGGCTTGGGGTGGGGTGTGGCCTGGAGCGGGATCTGGAATAGATTTCCTGTGTTTACATTCTCAGTTCTCCAAGCGTGTAATGTGCACGCTCTTTGACATTCCTTGACCTTCCTTTTGTCATTAAAAAATGAGCAGACTAAACGCACGGATGCACACGCTTCTAACAAATGGAGACGTGTGTGGAATGCATAGAGCAGCTGACGCACGGCAAGAGGTCGAGCAAGGTGAAGTTTTACGGAAGCGTATTCCTTCATGCTGGGGAAGATCGAGGGCGGGAGGAGAAGGGAGCCACAGAGGATGAGACGGTTGGATGACATCACTGACCAGGGGACATGAGTTTGGGCAGACTCTGGGAGATGGTGATGGACAGGGAAGCCTGGTGTGCTGCAGTCCATGGGGTCGCAAAGAGTCGGATATGACTTAGCGACCGAAAAACAACATTGAGAACCACCCAACCCCACCTTGGGGTATTAGGTATCCAGATTTCCGTTCCAAACTGAAAAATCCTCCGGGTTGAACAGCATGGCCAATATAGTGGAGAGGAGGAAATGGAACTTATACAGCCTTGGGAAAAGAGATGAGCGTGATTTAAAGAGAAACACAGAGGCTTTGGTGAATGCGGTCCTGCATTTTTACTGTGGGAGTGAATACAAGGAAACAGATTTCACATCTCACTGGCCAAGGGCTGTAATATAACCTCTGATTCAGCTGTCAAGAAAAAGCGCATTTTCCATCCTGTCCAGCAAAGGTGTAAATACACTTCTCCAGCTTGAAGTTTGCGTTAAGCCAGGGGTCTCCCAGCCTCCAGCAACCTAATACCTGATGATGTGAGGTGGAGCCGATGTGTTAATAACAGAAATAAAGTGCACGATAAATGTAATACTCTTGAGTCACCCTGAAACCTTTCTACCCCTCCCCGGTACGTGGAAAAATTGCCTTCCACGAAACAAATCCCTGGTGCTGCAAAGGTTGGGGAACTCTGCTTCACGGTATTAATCAAACAACTGGTTATTTGAATTTTGATTCCAATGGAATCTCATGGACATAGGACAAAACTTGGCAGTCAGCATTTGACCATGGTGCTCATTTTCATCTAGGAAGGGTTTGGTCACTTACCCGAAATGGACTGAGATTGTTACAAGTGCAGAGAGAATGAAATGATATCTAATACTTAAATAACAGTAAGTGATATATATTTCATCTGTTTTGGCTCACTTCTATGAAAAAAAAACTTGAGGTAGGGATAAATTTGCTATTGATAGTATATTTACTACTATGTATTAAACAACTAATAAGTGCCTATTTGATACTACAGGGAACTCGACTCAATGTCTTGTGATAACATATAATGAAAAATAATGTGAAATATATATGTGTGTGCTAAGTCGCCTCATTCGTGCCTGACTCTTTGCAACCCCGTGGACTGTAGCCCACCAGGCTCCTGTGTCCATGGAATTTTCCAGGCAAGAATACTGGAGTGGATTGCATACACATATACATATGTGCATATTTATACGCACACACATGTGTATGGGCTTCCCTGGTGGCTCAGCTGGTAAAGAATCCGCCTGCGATGTGGGAGACCTGGGTTCGATTTCTGGATTGGGAAGGGCCCTGGAGAAGGGAAAGGCCACCCACTCCAGTATTCTGGCCTGGAGAATTTCATGAACCGTGTAGTCCATGGGGTCGCAAAGAGTTGGACACGACTGAGTGACTTTCACTTTCATGTATATATAATTGAATCATTTTCCTGTACCCCTGAAGCTAACACAATATTGCAAATCAACTATAGTTCAATTTGTTAAGAAAAGAATTCTTGTTTCCTGATTAGCTGGTGGAAGATACAGTCAATTTAAATCACTGGCGGTACTACAAATTTGGGTTCTTCAAAAGCAGAGTTTTAGCTTTGTCGTTTTTTTGTATGTAGATGAGCTAGTTACCCAGCATAAGAGAAGCTGAGCATCTAATCATAAACTGCATTTCCAATGGGAGCATTTAATTCTTATTTAAAGGAAATAATAGAAACATCATAAATGGAGGAGGAGGGGCAAAAAATTAAGACAAGTGCTCGTAAGCCTTGAGCTATACTGTCTGTTTAATCAGCTAACAGCCACACTTTGTAAAGTATGATTTTATTTTTAGTAATGGTTTTTTTAAGATGTGGACCATTTTTAAAGTCTTTATTGAATTTTGTACAATATTGTCTCCATTTTATGTTCTGGTTTTCTGGCCTCGAGGCACGGGGGATCTTGGCTCCCCATCCAGGGATCGAACCTTCACCCCTTGCGCTGGAAGGCAAAGTGTTAACCACTGGACCACGAGGGAAGTCCAGTGAATTCCTATGAAGATAGTCTTTATGTCTGAATCCCTCTACTCTCTGCTTCTGGTCATTCCCTCTTGCTTCCCCGGTGGCTCAGATGGTAAAGAATCTGCCTGCCAATGCAGGAGACCTGGGCTCGATCCCTGGGTCGGGAAGATCCCTGGAGAAGGGAAAGGCTACCCACTCCAGTGTTCTTGCCTGGAGAATCCCATGGACAGAGGAGCCTGGAGGGCTACAGTCCACGGGGTCGCAAAGAGTCAGACACAACTGAGCGACCAACACTTTCATTTTCCATACTCTCTTAGATTAGACAAGCACTTGTGTTTGTTACTCTAATTTTCTTTCTTTTTTTTTTAATTTTTGGTAATCTTCTGGAAGAAGAATGGGCTTTCCTAAAACTCAATACCTCATATTGTTAAAGCCTGTGTGGTTACGGCAATTAAATTAAATCCAAGAAAAACGTAAAGATTGTAAATTCGGTGAAAGTGAAAGTGAAGTTGCTCAGTCGTGTCCAACTCTTTGCGACCCCATGGACTGTAGCCCACGAGGCTCCTCTGTGCATGGGATTCTCCAGGCAACAATACTGGAGTGGGTTGCCATGCACGCCCCTAAAGGATCTTCGTGACCCAGGGATGGAACCCAGGTCTCCCGCATTGCAGGCAGACGCTTTACCGTCTGAGCCAGCAGGGCAGCTACCGTGTATATATGTCTATCCTAATTTCTCAGTTCATCACATCTCCCCACCCTCCCCCTCCTTGCTGTAAATTTGGTATATTAAGATAAAAGGGTTCACATCAAGTATGTTGTAAATCACTAAATGGAAACACTTTTTAATTAAAATGTAACTGGACCCACTTGGATGGCTGTCATCACTAAGATGCAAAGTCACACGTGTTTCCAGGTGTGGAGAAATGGGAACACTTGCACATCATTGGTGGGGATAGGAAAAGCCAGCTGCTGAGGAAAACAGTTTAACTGTTCCTTGAAAAGTGGACACCGTGTGTGAAGGAGGGGGTGGGATGAAATGGAGAGGGTAGCTGTGACATATACACACACACCTCCATGTGTAAAATAGACAGCGAGTGGGAAGCTGCTGTGTAGACAGGGAGCTCAGCTCAGGGCTCTGTGATGACCCAGAGGGGTGGATGGCGGGTGAGGGAGGCTCAAGAGGGAGGAGAGATGAGTCTCTGCTGAGAAAACTGTGAACTTCAGAACCTCGTGTGATTGTTCGGTCGCTCAGTCGTGTCTGGCTCTCTGTGACCCCATGGGCTGCAGCCCGCCAGGCTCCTCTGTCCATGGGATTCTCCAGGCAAGAACACTGGAGTGGGTTGCCATGCAGTAACCAAGGCAACACTGTTAAGCAGTTCTCCTCCCACTAAACAAATTAAGAAAAAAAGTTACATGTAAAATTAACATATAACACCACAACTGCTCTCACAAATATGCCAGAGAGAACCTGAACACAAGTGCTCCAATCAACACTTGTCAAATGGTCATGAGAGCATGACTCACAGCATCCACAAGGCAGGACCAGCCGAAATGTCCGTCCACGGAGGAATCGATGAACAAAATGTGGTCCATGCATGGAATGGAATATTATTCAGTCACAGAACGGGAGCACCTCACACAGGCTACCACACGGATGGACCTTGAAACTATTATGCTGTGTGAAAGAAGGGCTTCTCTGATAGCTCAGCTGCTCAAGAATCCGCCTGCAGTGCAGGAGACCCCAGTTTGATTCCTGGGTCGGGAAGAGCCCCTGCAGAAGGGATGGGCTACCCACTCCAGTATTCTTGGGCTCCCCTTGTAGCTCAGCTGGTAAAGAATCTGCCTGCAATGCCGGAGACCTGGGTTCCATCCCTGGGTTGGGAAGAGCCCCTGGAGAAGGGAAAGGCTACCCACTCCAGGATGCTGGCCTGGAGAATTCCATGGACTGTATAGCCCGTGGGCTTGCAAAGAGTCAGACATGACTGAGAGACTTTCAGTGTGAAAGAAGCAAAAGACAGAAGGCAAACGACAATAAGATTCCGTGTATGTGAAATGTCCAGAATTGGAAATACAGACAGGAAGTTTACTAGTGATTACCAAGGGTTATACAGACAGGAAAATGCGGAGTGACTACAAATGGACTTTACTTTTGGGCTGATAAACGTATTGAGTTGGCCAAAAAGCTTGTTTTTTGGTTTTCCATATGGTCTCACAGAAAAAAGTCTCGAACAAACTTTTTCTGGCCAAATATTTTAGAACTAGAGAGAGATGGTGGTTGCATAACCTTGTGGATGGTACTAAAAACCATTTTTTGGAGTAATTATTTTTGTTTGCTTTCAACTGAGGTATAGTTGATGGTGTACAATATTATATAAGTTTCAGGTGTACAATGTAGTTGTTGACAGTTTTTAAAGTTTATGCTCCATTTGTTGGAGAAGGAAATGGCAACCTACTCCAGTGTTCTTGCCTGGAGAATCCCACAGACAGAGGAGCCTGGAGGGCTACAGTCCAGGGGGTCACAGAGAGTCAGACACGACTGAGCGACCGAGCATACATATTCCGTTTACAGGCATTATAAAATGTTGGCTCGATTCCCTGTACTGTACAGTACATCCTTGCAGCTGATATTTTATACACAATGAAAATGAAAGTTGCTCAGTCGTGTCTGACTCTTTGCGACCCCATGGACTCTAGCCCACCAGACTCCTCTGTCCATGGGATTCTCCAGGCAAGAATACTGCAGTGGGTTGCCATGTCCTTCTCCAGGGGATTTACCCGATCCAGGGATGGAACCCAGGTCTCCCACATTGCAGATGGACTCTTTACCATCTGAGCCATCAGGGAAGCCCAAGAACACTGGAGTGGGTAGCCTTTCCCTTCTCCTGGGGATCTTCCCAATGCAGGTATGAAACCCAGGTCTCCGGCACTGAAGGCAGATTCTTACCAGCTGAGCCACCAGAGAGGCCCTTTGCATTTAATACGTCGTGGTCCCTTCTCCCCTTTTCTTCTCCTTCCTGGTCACCTACTAGTTTGTTCTCTGTTATCTATGAGTCTGCTTCTCTTTTGTTATAGTCAATAGGGTGTCGTTTTTTAGATTTCGAGTGTAAGTGATATCACGATCTTTGTCTTCTGTCTGACTTCCTTCGCGTGGGGGCTTCCCTGGCGGCTCAGAGGTTAAAACATCTGCCTGCAACTGGGTTCAATCCCTGGGTTGGGAAGATCCCCTGGAGAAGGAAATGGCAACCCACTCCAGTATTGTTGCCTGGAGCATCCCATGGATGGAGGAGCCTGGTGGGCTACTGTCCACGGGGTCGCAAAGAGTCAGACACGACTGAGCGACTTCACTTCCTTCACTTACTAACATCATCTCTAGGTACCTTCCTATTGCCGCATATGGCATTGTTTTGTTCCTTCTTATGGCTGAGTACTATTTCACTGTGCATGTCTAACCATGTCTCGTTTAACCCATTCCTCTGTTGATGGACATTCAGGTTGTTCCCACGTCTCGGCTGTTCTGAACAGTGCTGCTATGAACATTGACGTGCATGTTATATTTTCCAGTGAGCATTTTCATTTCCTTTGGATATAAAACATTTTCAACATTAGAGAAGTGACATCCCTCAGTCGTGTCCGACTCTTTGCGACCCCGTGGACTGTAACCTACCAGGCTCCTCAGTCCGTGGAATTTTCCAGGCGCGAGTACTGGAATGGGTTGCCATTTCCTCCTGCAACACTAGAAAAGCATTTTAAAAACATGCAATGCAGAATTGTCTTGACTATTTAAGTCTTCTCTCTTCTCCCAAGAAGACAGCGTAAGTAACTTGAACAAGAGTAAAATCTGGTCATATTGAAATGTCTGCAAATAGTGGAAAATAAAAAATAAGAGGGAAAGCACGGGAGGGAGCTTTTATAAACAATAAAGTTGCTAATTCTAAGTAAATGGAATCAGTGGAAAAGAGGTCTGAAAAAATAGTATTTGGGGATAAAAATCATTCTAAACCCAGAAAACAAAGCACATTAAAAAGCAGAGACATTACTTTGCCAAAAAATCTTCATGTAGTCAAAGCAATGGTTTTCCCAGTAGTCTAGTATGGATGTGAGAGTTGGACCATAAAGAATGCTGAGCACAGAAGAATTGATGCTTTTGAATTGTGGTGTTGGAGGAGACTCTTGAGAGTCCCTTGGACTGCAAGGAGATCCAACCAGTCCATCCTAAAGGAGATCAGTCCTGGGTGTTCATTGGAAGGACTGAAGCTGAAGCTGAAACTCCAATACTTTGGTCACCTTATGCAAAGAACTGACTCATTTGAAAAGACCCTGATGCTGGGGAAGACTGAGGGCAGGAGGAGAAGGGGACGACAGAGGATGAGATGGTTGGATGGCATCACTGACTCAATGGACATGGGTTTGGTGGACTCCGGGAGCTGGTGATGGACAGGGAGGCCTGGCGTGCGGCGGTTCGTGGGGTCGCAAAGAGTCGGACAGGACTGAGCGATTGAATAACAAAAACAACATCCACAAATCTCAGAAAGAAGCATTTGGTTCTGATTTCAGGAGGGTTTTGGCTTTGCTGTGAGCGTTGAAGGGTAACTGAGAAATGGAGATGTGTGGACCCGGTGCGTCCAGAAAGGCCTGGCGTGGTATCAGAATTCACCCCATGGTTCTCTTCGTCCTGTTTTCTGAGAGTCGACAATGAGGACTCGTGCGCATAAGCCCTGATGTCAGCACCAATGGTGTGTTATGGATGGCCACGGCCGTGGGTCTGGTGTGAATTCCAATAACATTCACGATGGCAAGTGATTCAGCACCGGGAACTTGCCCGCCTGAGATATTACACCAGTCCCGACACCGCCCTGCCTGTCAGCGCAGGGAGTACCTGACAAATTACACCAGCCCAACTCGTAGGTGCTCCCAGGTGTGTAATGGAGAGAGAAGCACGTGGAAACGCTTGATGGATTCACACGGCATAGCTTGTTGCCTCGGTGCCGCTGAGTGTGTCTTAGATCTTTGCACAGAGAGATGTCACCCCCCGAAATCAGCGACCCGGCCCGAAACGGGAAGAGGTGGTTAAGATGCAGGAGCCTGTAAAAGTTACAAATACAGTTCACGGAGATGAGTCTCTGCTGAGAAAACTGTGAATTTCACAACCTTGTTTGATTGTTCGGTCGCTCAGTCGTGTCTGGCTCTCTGTGACCGCATGGGCTGCAGCCCGCCAGGCTCCTCTGTCCATGGGATCCTCCAGGCAAGAACACTGGAGTGGGTTGCCATGCCCTCCTCCAGGGGCATCTTCCCGACGCAGGAACTGAACCCACACATTCTGCATTGCAGGCAGATTCTTTATCATTGAGCTGTTATGGCCAATGCAACCCAGTTCATCAGAGCAACAAAAAAGTCTGAAAATATATTTTCTGACCATTTCAACATTCATTCGCCGTATCCCCAATGAAAGAGCATGGTTTATTCGTTTATTTTTTATGTATTCAAACTGTCACTAAGAATTTAAAATGCTATTACCTTGAAATGTATTTAAAATATCTGTCTTGCTTTGCCGAAGATGTTACACTGATTTTTTTTTTTTTTCTTTTCAGCTGGGAGTGAGAATAATTTGCCCTTTCATTCTGCCATTATCTTTTCTGTTTTCTGAAGTGCTACATATATAAAGTTGATGCTGTGGTTTATCTGGTCATCATCTCTACAGAGATAATTCACAATACGGTTAACCTCCCAGAGGTCAAGATTACCTGGGAAAAAAGTAAACTGAAGAGATAGTTATAATCACCCGGCGATTCCAGTGGTGCAGTGTTGACAGAAAAAAGCATTCTTAGAAGTGAAGTTGTTTTTTCTGGTTCAGAGTTTTCCATCCACCTAAAGCTTTGGTGTGAAATGCTCTTGAAATATCATGAATTGAGCAGGATTTGGGGGAAAAACATCAATATTGCTATCAAGATAATATGCTGTCAGGTTTTTTTAAAATTCATTTATTGGAAGTGTTAGTTGCTCAGTCGTGTCTGACTCTTTGCAACGCCACAAACTGTAGCCCAGCAGGCTCCTCTGTCCATGGGATTTCCCAGGCAAGAACACTGCAGTGGGTTGCCATGCCCTCCTCCACGGGATCTTCTCAACCTGGGGACTGAACCTGGGTCTTTTGCGTGGCAGGCCATTTCTTTACTGTCTGAGCCACCAGGGAAGCCTTAGCTCCTTTGCCTCATATGACGCATGTGGGGTCTAGTTCCCTAAACAGAGATCGAACCCAGGCCTCCTGCATTGGGAGCAGGGACTCTTAACCACTAGACCACCAGGAAATTTCTAGTGAACAGTTTTATGAGTTGCAAACTTGATTTGGATATCGAAGACATTTAAGAAGCCAGTTTTCTTAACAAAAAAAAAGACTGAATTTTCCATACAAGCTGGTCTAAGGGAAGTTCACTGAGCAAATAAATATAAAAGATAGAGCAGACATTTACAAAACAATGATTTGTGGGAATGCAGAAGGTATTGGTAAAGCTGGGACTATTGTTAAAAACCCAGGCGATGAGGGTTTGATCCCTGGGTGGGGAAGATTCCCCTGGAGAAGGAAATGGCAACCCACGCCAGTACTCTTGCATGGACAATCCCATGGACGGAGGAACCTGGTGGGCTACAGTCCAGGGGGTCGCAAAGAGTCAGAGACAACTGAAGCGACTTAGCAGGCATCACAGAAGGTATCACAGGGAAATGGACCCCAGACTTTGGTTCCATGGGAATAGCCCAAACATTTTACAGAGAGTTCCTCCTACATTTAGTCAATGTAATTGCTCTGTAATGTGTATTCTTGCCAGTAGAGAAGCAAAACAGTTGCACTCAGATTCTTATAAATTATTTTCCTGGTACCCTACCAGGCTTGATCCTCTAGGGCAAAAATTCTGTGAAAGTGACCTCACATGCTCAGTATTGAAATTCTAGCAATCGGCATTGAATTTCTTCCTTGTATGTATGGTGCACAGCATGTCATTCAGCATGGAAATCTACTTCCTTTATTATGGGTTTATCCTTTAAAATGAGTAGCCCTTAGATCGTAATTGCAAAAATGCTACGATTAATTAGTTCTTTTTTGTCCTTGAAAGTCTTTTATTTGGTTAATCATAATGATTAATCTGTTCTGACAGAGTAATTGTTGTCTTTAGATTGTATTCTCGGAGCTTCATACAGCCTAGCAGACTGGATTATTCAGCAGTTTCTTGATAATTAACGACTACAAATTGAATCTGGTTGTTGCCCTGGTTTGGCAGTGTTTTGGTTTGCTTTTTCTTCCGGAACTCATGACCTAGGCAGTTGCATTTGGAAGCAGAAATGGAAGCAAAAGAACCAACTCAATGTTTCAGTAGCTAAAATGTTTCTGGGGGATAATACGCAATGCTTGTAGATTTTAAGATGTCTTGAGTAGAGTCTTGAAAGAGATAAGAAAGTCTACGAATTTTAACATGAGGCTCACTTTTCTGTTGTAGCCTAGCAAGATACGTGTGACTCGCATTTTTCTTTTTGGCTGCCCTAGGTCCTTGTTGCAGAAAGTGGGCTTTCTCTAGTTTCAGCGAGTGGGGGCTCCTCTCCAGTAGTGGTGTGCGGGCTTCTCATCGTGGTGTCCACTCTTCTTGTGGACAACTGGCTTTCGAGCGTGCAGCCTCAGTTGCCCTGTGGCACCGGCTTCATCCCTGACCAGGGATCACACCCGTGTCCCCTGCAGTGGCAAGCAGATGACTCTTAATCACCGGACCCCCAGGCAAGTCCAACTTGCATTTTTCTCTGGATGCGTGAAAACCTTCGGGCTGCTTTCTACTTGGGCAACCTGTGTGCTGCCCAGAGATTCCACTTCTAAGGAGGAGAGTGTCTGTGAGTGTTTGTGTGTGATTTATTAGAGATGCCATGGGTGTTATTTTTTTCCCATGCATCTTACATTTTGGTTAAGTGAACTTCCCCACCACTTCTTAGTTACTTTGCTCAGTCCTGTCTGACTCTTTGTGATCCCATGGACTGCAGCACGCCAGGCCTCCCTGTCCATCACCATCTCCCAGAGCTTGCTCAAACTCATGTCCATTGAGTCGGTGATGCCATCCATCCATCTCTTCCTCTGTCGCCCCCTTCTCCTCCTGCCGTCAATCTTTCCCAGTATCAGGCTCTTTTCCAACGATTCCACTTTTCACATCAGGTGGCCAAAAGTATTGGAGTTTCAGCTTCAGCATCAGTCCTTCCAATGAATATTCAGGACTGATTTCCTTTAGGATGGACTGGCTGCATCTCCTTGCAGTGCATTTTTTTTATGCTTCGATTCGTGAATGCGGTGTGCTGCACTGATCTGTGGAGACAGCTTCAAGTGAAGCTTGAAAGGTACACAACACAGAAATCAGAGTTCTCCAAACCGGTGACGTCACTGCAACTGCAAGACATGGGGCGAGAGGAGATTACAGAGGTAGAGAGAAGCAGGGAGGATTTCTGACATGTATTGAATTTAAGGAGACACATGCCCTCATTAGAACTTAAATGAGGATGGGCACTCCTTTGTTCTAGGGAACAATCCTGAAACACAGACTGGGTAAATCACCAGATAAATGTTTCAGCCGTTTATCTTATGCTGTTGTTTATAAATGATCATTTTCACCCATTTTTACCATGTTGATTGCTTTCAGTAGGTAAGTCTCAAAGTCACTCCAAACAGAGATGAATTTGAAATATGGAACGAGCAAGTGTTAGGCAGATGCTCTTGACGTGTGTATGTGTGTGTGTATCTGTGTGTTATTTTTTTATTGTTGTTGATTTATAAGACTCTGTGAGAAGGATGGGGTAAGGGAGAGTTTAGGGAGTCTGGGATGGACATGGACACACTGCTGTATTTAACATGGAGAACCAACAAAGACGTGCTGTCCAGCACAGGGAATTCTGGTCAGTACTCTGTAATAACCTGATGGTCACCAGGGGGAAGGATGGGGGAAGGGATGGTTAGGGAGTTTGGGATGGACATGGACACGCAGCCAAATTTACCATGGAGAACCAGCAAGGACCTGCTGGACAGCACAGGGAACTCTGCTCAATACTCTGTAATAACCTGATGGTCACCAGGGGGAAGGATGGGGGAAGGGATGGTTAGGGAGTTTGGGATGGACATGGACACACTGCTGTATTTAACATGGAGAACCAGCACGGACCTGCTGGACAGCACAGGGAACTCTGCTCAATACTCTGTAATAACCTTATGGTCACCAGGGGGAAGGATGGGGGAAGCGATAGTCAGGGAGTCTGGGATGGACATGGACACACTGCTGTATTTCACATGGAGAACCAGCAAGGACCTGCTGGACAGCACAGGGAACTCTGCTCAGTGCCATGTGGCAGCCTGGGTGGGAGGGGAGTTTGGGAGAGAATGGATACATGTGTATGTATGGCTGAATCATTTCACTCTCCACTTGAAACTGTCACAACATTGTTCATTGGCTATAACCCAATAAAAAATACAAAGTTTAAAAAAAAAGTACTCTGTAGACTTCACCAAATATTCTTTTATCCTCAGCCCTGGGCTTTGTTCTTCTCTGTACTTACAGGCAACCAATTCTGTGAGGCTGGTGTTCACTGCTCCTACCCCCAATTTTATTATTTTAATTGTAAAATTTAGATTCATTTCTGTGCAACTCGTCTATAAGCATTTGTTGTCTTAACAGTTGTCTTCCAGCATCTAACCATCTCAGTAGTATTGTATCAATTTGTAGTTGACACACACACACACACACACACACACACACACATATATTAATGGGGATAAGTATTATAAAAGATGCTCATTTTGGAGTGGTGGTTTACAGTGAATTGTGTCCCTGCCACCCCTCAAAAAATGAAAGATATTCTGACATCCTAACCCTTAGTCGTTGCAAATGCAACTTCATTTCACACTAAGGTCTTTGCAGATGTAATCAAGTTAAGCTGATGTCATTCAGGTTGACATGAATTCAGTCTGGCCTATAAAAAAAGGGAACATTAGATACAAAGATGTATTTTGGACAAAAATGTCATTAGGGCTTAGGTAAGTGTTACTTTTTCCCTGTTTCAATTAGTTTTTATTGGTATATAGGCAACCCACTCCAGTATTCTTGCCTGGAGAATCCCAAGGACAGAGGAACCTAGTGGGCTGCCGTCTATGGGGTCGCACACGACTGAAGCGACTTAGCAGCAGCAGTAGCAGTTAGCAGTTGCTTCATAACATCAGTTTCCCCGGGATTCTCCAGGCAAGAATACTGGAGTGGGTTGTCATTCCCTTCTCCAGGGGATCTTCCCAACCCAGGGATCGAACCCAGGTCTCCCGAGCGAGTTGCAGGCAGATTCTTTACCATCTGAGTGGCCAGGGAAGCCCTACATTATTAGTTTCTATTGTACATCAGCTTATACATCAGTATAAGCTATACTTATACATATAGCTCCTATTTTTAAGATTTCCTTTTCATTTAGGTCATCGCAGAGCACTGAGTAGAGTCCCCTGTGCTATATAGTGAAAGTGAAAGCGGCTCAGATGTATCCGACTCTTTTGTGACCCCATGGACTGCAGCCTGCCAGGCTCCTCCATCTATGGGATTCTCCAGGCAAGAATAGTGGAGTGGGTACCCATTTCCTTCTCCAGGGGATCTTCCCGACCCAGGAATCAAACCCACGTCTCCTGCACTGCAGGCGGATTCTTTACCACTCAGCAACCAGGGAATGTGCCAAAATCAAGTGAAATCCTAAAAAAAAAAAAAAAGAAAGAAAGAAAAAATGTGATTCAGGGGCTTGTAAAATACTGATGAATTGATAATGAAGACTCACAGTCTTATTCCTAATCAGTCATGCACCTCTGTCCGTTTTCATTACAGTTAAATTTTAATTCGTGCAGAAGCCTTCCTCTCATCAGAACAGAGAGAGGAGAGCTGTGTTGATCCATCCCCAGAAGAAAAGAGTTGGCACCGTCCACCCCCAGAGGGGGCAAAAGGTGTGAAATTGAGGCGACTGTTTACAATGAAGTCATTTTCACATCTCTGGATGCCGCATAATTCAAACCCTCTATGTGTTCAACTGGGTATTGTAATCTTTAGAGCCAGCCAGGGAAAAATATGACCTCTTAACAGCAAATCTTCGGGTGCTAATGTTCACCTGTTGGCCTGAAAACGCGTTCCTTTTTGCTCCAAGCAGACAATTCTGCGGCGGGCAATCATTTCCATCTCAGGCAGGAGATTGGAAAATAAAAACTGGAGATGAGAGTTTTCCGTGCGGCGTCCTCGAGCTGTGCGGCGGTCGTCTTGGGGAACGAGATGATATTTTAGAGGCTTTTGTCACCCTGACCTCTTCTACACCCGTGATGTTTGGATTTCCTGCCACGTGGCTCTCAGGCTCAGAGCCGAGTGAAGGTGGGTTTTTGCCCACACTGGTGCATTGAGGGCAAGCAGTCTTTCTCGAGGTTTGCCAATTACTCAAGTCTCCAAATGGGAATGGCAAATCGGTTGATTGCAATCTGAAAGGAGTTTTGTGTCCCCCCCGCTAACCCCTCCCATGGTGAGAGTATCCAGGCTTTGCTGGCAAGTTAGCAGAATCTAAAGGTTAGTTCCATGTGTATCTATAGAAGAAAAGGGAATACCCCTCCTTGGTTCCTTTCTTAAAGGTCTCCATTAACATTTGTGTAAACAGTTCACCTGCCTGCCCTGAGGTGGAGGGGGTGAGGGACAGTTTGCTGGAGGGGAAAAAAAAGATACCTCTAACTTCCTATTCTTGTTGTTCAGTGGCTCAGTGGTGTCCGACTTTCTGCGACCCCATGGACTGCAGCACGCCAGGCTTCCCTGTCCTTCACCAACTCCCAGAGCTTGCTCAAACTTGTGTCTGCTGAGTCGGTGATGCCATCCAACCATCTCATCCTCTGTCGTCCCCTTCTCCTCATGACTTCAATCTTTCCCAGCATCAGGGTCTTTCCCGGTGAGTCAGCTCTTTGCATCTTTTAACATGGATGAATTGGTGCTCCTAACTCTAACTAGACCTGCTGGTAGGACCCGGGTTTATGGATCCTGTAGATTGAACGTGGCTTCAGAAAGCTGGCAAGTCTACAGAGTGATCACGGATCACTGGATGAGTTTGGGAAGGGTTGGACTAAAGGCTGGAAGCCAGCTAGCCATGGGCTGAAGAGCACGTGGCTTCAGGTCTTCTCATGGTTTCATTTGCTGCTTTCTCTTTTACCACTAAATGATCCCTGATAATCTGGATGTACCCCAGTTCACTCATCTCTTCACCTACCGAAGGATATCTCCGTTGCTTCCAGATTTCAGCAGTGATGAACAAGTCTGCCATCAGCATTCCTCTGCGGAATATATACTGTGTTTGTGGCTGAAGTGTTACATCGAGCTGAAGTGCTGAAGTTGATGTCATGTCTTAGGTGTCCTGCACTAAATCCACAGAGGGAAAACGTCCTCCTGCAGGGGTCCAGCCCCGGTGGATCCAGGGAATTTGAAGGGGAGACGGCTTCGGTGATCAGGATACGATAGAATTAAAGATATAAAGAGTGGTTAAATAAGAATAGCTCAGTGAGAAAATTCAGTGGAGAAAAGTGGCTGAATAACTTGGTTTATGTGGAAAGCTAATAAAATTCCAAAATAAGGAATTTGCGTCACCTACGTAGGCCTCAGGCATCCTCCTGTTCTCCCGAAGGAGAGGAGACACTAAGGCCTCCCCGGTCAGATCTTAGAAGCCAAGGCAAAATTAGTAGGCTTGACGAGCCTCCACGCTCCAATTCAGCCAGAAGGTGAGAGAAAGAACGACATGGGGAGACCAAGCTTTGGTGAACGAGGCCGGCACTTTATTTTCCAAAGTAGTTTTTATACCTTAAGTTATGCATAGAGGATAATGGGGGAAGGGGTAGGGTCAGCAGTAAGCCAGGCTTTCTTCCTGCAAACTTATCATATGCAAAAGTTTAGGTGATTTACATCATCTTCTGGCCAAGAGGCCTGTTAACATTTTGTGACTCTTTCTTCAGAAAACTTATTTTTCTCTAAAGGTGATTATTGTAAAGTCAGGCGCCACCCTCTGAGAGCATTAGATAAAGTTGCATTCCTATAGGGCAAAGGTGTGGTGGGCTGTAACAAGAAAAAGAATTAACTCAAGGGTCCAAGGTTACAAACATTAAAGCTACTACTTACATTCCTATACACCAATTATATTAATCAATACACTGCCAGGGACACAGGAGGTAAGGGATATGGAAACTCAGCAGCAAACATTGGCCCAACAAGTGAAAAACCCTTCACCAATACAACTTCTAATCAATCTTTTAACTGCTCAAAGGAATCTGTATTTAGACAGTTTAGAACATCTCATGCCCCTCACGGTTGGGAGGCTGTGAACAATCACATGTGTCTGGAAGAACCTATTCAGGCAGGCTAGAGGACTTCCGAAGGAGTTTGTAGGTTGAAACATTCTTGTCACGCTCAGGAACTTTATCAACTGGAGCTGTAAGTTAACTCTTTTTCAGAGAGAGGTGGTGGGGGACAGCCCCCCGTAAAGTCAGAGGTGTAGGTGAGAGCACAAAGCAGTAAAGTAGGCAGACTCTGGTTTTGGAGGTAGATGCTCGAGAATTTCCAGGGGGACTCCTGAGGCTCGATCCCGCCTTTGGGTATGCCGAGCCTCCTTCCTCATGACCTTTGCCACGGGTGGAGTTCCTTACGCTGGCTCCCAGCATTGTCCTGATATTCCTAATTAAAATATAGGTATGTGTGTGTTAGGCGTTCTGTTGTGTCCAACTCTTTGCGACCCCTTGGACCGTAGCCCACCAGGCTCCTCTGTCCATGGGATTCTCCAGCCAAGACTGCTGGAGCGGGTTGTCATTTCCTTCTCCAGGAGATCTTCCTGACCCAGGGATCGAGCCTGCATCTCCGGCGCTGGCAGGAAGATTCTTTACCCCCTGAGCCACCAGGGAAGCCCCAGATACACACAGCTGAGTCGCTGTGTTGCACAGAAGAAAATAAAACAATATTGTAAAGCAACTAGAGTCCAAGAAAAATTTTCCAAAAAATGAAGAAATGGATAAATAAAAAATAGATGTGGTCATTGACAGAACCAAAAAAAGCCTTGATGGCAGGCATTTAAAAAATGCTTCCATATCCACAATTCCGAATACAACATATGCCATATTTTAGATGTTAAATTTTATAGATGTTAAACATTATAGGACTAAATGATATGAGTTGAAAATTATTAATGAATTCTGCACACTTACAAAAAAAGAAGGAAGGCTGAAGCAGAAAGGGGTAGTAGAGAATGAGATGGTGGGATGGCATCACTGACTCAATGGACATGAGTTTGAGCAAAGTCGAGCAGATAGTGAAGGACAGGGAGGCCTGGCGTGCTGTGGTCCATGGCGGTGGAAAAGAGTCACACACGACTTAGCAGCTGAACTCACACATATACATGCACATGCACACACATAATATATAGAATCTACCCAACTTTTGCTTTAAATAGAAAGCTGGTTCCTTATGATGTGAAAAATGAGATATTTAAGAACAGGTTACGTGAATACGTTTGTATATACCCTTCCGCCATGGACTGTCCATCTTGGGTTTAATTCATTGGGTTCACTTCTCTGGCCATCACAGATATTATAATTTTTAATTGGCCCTTTTGTAAAGGGTTGTGCATAAATACAGATTTATTTAAGTCATGAGCAACCTATAATGAATGATTCAATGTTTTTTGCCTCACAGCTATTCTTGTGTCTTTTAGAGACTACACAGTACATCCCTGGTGGGCTACTGGTTAAGGAAAAAAGTATTAGTTGGTCATTTGTGCCCAGCTCTTTAAGACCCCATGGACTATAGCCTGCCAGGCTCCTCTGTCCATGGGATTCTCCAGGCGAGAATACTGGAGTGGGTTGCCATTTCCTCCTTCAGGGGATCTTCCCGACCCCGGTACCAAACTTGGGTCTCCTGCATTGCAGGCAGATTCTTTACTGTCTGAGAGCCCAGGGAAGCCCCCAGGGGTTAAGAATGTGCCTGCAAAGACAGGGGTATAGGTTCAGTCTCTCATCTAGGAGGATCCCACATGCTGTGGAACAGCCTACCCACGTTGGCTGTATCTACGTCGCCTGTTCTCCATAACAAGAGAAGCCACCTCAGGGAGAAGCCCACCCATCACAGCCAACAATACCCTCCACTCTCTGCACCAGAGAAAACCCACACGCAGCAACAAAGACCCCGCACGGCCAAGAAAAAACCCCAAAAGCAACCCATATAACACCCCCTGACTACTGCCTTAGTGCCAAAGCCCCATTTGGGTGTTCAGTCAAAGGTTATGACAGAATCATTAAGGGCTTCTGATGGTCAGGTACACTTATTTATTTATTAAAACTTTTTATTATTTTTTTTTACTTTACAATATTGTATTGGTTTTGCCATACATCAACATGCATCCACCATGGGTGTACACGTGTTCCCCATGTCAGGTGCATTTAAACATCTGACTCACTGCTAACTATCAATTAGGACTCTCTCCATTTCACCAGGGTGTCACTCTTCCAGTTACACCACACATTTTGTCCAGACACAACTCGTGAAACATTCAACATGACGCAGAAAACCCATCCAGTCCTTTTAAACAGATGGCTTTGAAGAATGCTCCCTATTTTGTGTTCTCTCTCTCTGTATATATATATACATATTTCCTGCAAGCCTCCCGGGACACATTGACCAAAGCGGGAAAATGACAGATCCGAATTGACAGGCAAGACACGTTTTCCTCTCACCGTCGTGAGACTGCTTTTTGGAAACTGGCTCCCTGGCCACGTGGACTGTCTCCTGTGTGAAAAGAAGGGCTTCCTGCCGAACCCAAAGAAGGGCAGAGACCGGTCAGGCCAGGGCTATCCCCAAGTAACAGCATTATGCCAAAGATGCCCACACATGTTAAATGAAATGTCAGCAGGGCAGGGAAGACGGGCTCGGGGTCTCGCCCGCTGATCAAGCGTGATGCAAGCCGAAGTAGGCACTCTGAGCTTCTGAAGCAAGGGGCTCTGTCAGCCCAAGCCACTCTGCGAATGGCATTTGGGGAAAGAGGCACAGAAGTGTACGGACACATAGTTGGTGAGCAGTCACATGCTACCACTCTACATCTTGTTTCTTCAAAAACGGCCAGATGTACATGCCGCTGTCCACTACAAACTGGCACTTCCCTTGGACACTTGCAGGAATTCCCTGGTGGCTCAGTGGCAAAGAATCCGCCTGCAGTGCAGGAGACATAAGAGATGCGAGTTTGATCTCTGGGTCCAGGAGATCCCCTGGAGGAGGAAATGGAAACCCACTGCAGTTATTCTTGCCTGGAGAATCCCATGGACAGAGGAGCCTGGCGGGCTAGTCATGCAGTTGCAGAGTCAGACATGATGGAAAGACTTAATAACAGTTTCTGCACCAGAATCACCTCTAAATGGACCTCCCTGCCTCCACCCCGACCCCTGCCTCTTAGAAGCAACTTCTCAGAGCTATCCGAGGTGCTGTCTCCTGGCTAGAGTCCTCATTTTGCCCCCAAATAAAACTTATTTCACAATTCTCACCTTGTGCATTTTTTGTGTGGCTGTGCTGGGTCTTGCTTTTTGCTGTGTGTGGGCTTTCTCTAGTCATGGTGCATGGAGACTGCTTTTGGTTGCAGGGTTCAGGCTTCTCATTTCGCTGGCTCTCCTTGTTGCAGAGCTCAGGCTCCATGGTGCACTGGCTTCAGTAGTCGGAGCCTGTGGGTTCAGGAGTTGCAGGTCCCGGCTCTAGAGCAGAGGCTCAGTAGTCGTGGGGCCTGGGCTTAGTCGCTACGCAACATGTGGCATGCTTCCAGAAAAGGGATTCAGCTGTGTCTCCTGCACTGGCCAGTGGATTCTCTACCACTGAGCCGCCTGGGAAGTCCCTGATTCTGTATCTTTATAAGTCGTGTTGTTGTTTAGTTGCTATATTGTATCCAACCCTTGGGACTCCATGGACCGTAGCCCGCCAGGCTCCTCTGTCCATGGGATTCTCCAGGCGAGAATACTGGAGTGGGTTGCCATGCCCTCCTCCAGGGGATCTCTCCCACCCGGGGATCGAACCTGTGTCTCTTACCTCTCCTGCGTTGGCAGGTGGGTTCTTTACTGCTGACCCAGTAGGGAAGTCTCTGATTCTGTTTCTTCATAAGACGGCCGGCGAGTGAAAATCAGAGTCATTCCAGGAGCACAAGTGTGTCTGGCTAAGAAAGCTCTGAAAGCTGAACTCAGTGTGATAGTGAAGCTAGAGAAACACTCCAGAGAAGTGTGGCTTAGCAAATAAATAACATCTTTTGGAAAGTCTCCATGGTGATCAGGATGACGAAGAACGCTCTGGACCTCACATTATCAGTCTCAAAAAAATGAAGTTTCGAGGAATGTGCAGTTGAAGAGTTCAAATGAGGATATATATATATATATATTTTTTACATTAAAATGCATTTATTTATTGGACTTCCCTGGTGGTCCAGTGGCTAAGATTTCTTCTTCCAGTGTACAGGGTATAGGTTTGATCCCTGGACATGGAGCCAAGATTCCATATGCCTCTTGGCTGGAAACCCAAAACATAATATAAAAGCAATATTGTAACAGATTCAATAAACAATTTTTTTTAATGATCCACATAAAAAATTTTTCTTTACATTTATTTATGTACTTATATCAATGCACATAAAATGTGTGTATAATGTATACTAGAATGCATACACAAAATATATACAATACATACAATATATACAATTTATAGTATATAAGGAGTATCATAATAGTATAGTATAGTATACATATAGTATAATTAAATTATTTAAAATAATGTGCGTCTATATTATATAAAATATATTATTTTTATTTTATATTAAATATGACCTATTCTATATTATATTACAATATATTACATATAAATAATATGTGGGTTAATATAACATGTGTTATATATTAAACATATATTGTTCAGTCACTCAGTTGTGTCCAACTCTTTGTGACCCCATGGACTGCAGCCCACCAGGTTCCTCTGTCCATGGGATTCTCCAGGCAACAATACTGGAGGGGGTTGTCATTCCCTTGTCCAGGGGATCTTCCCGATCAAACAATTGGCTGCACCAATTCACATTCCCGCCCACACGGCAGGAGGGTTCCTTTCTCTCCACACCCTCTCCAGCATTTATTGTGTGTAGACTTTTTGATGAGGGCCATTCTGACCAGTGTGAGGGGTCTCAAACCTGGGTCTCCTGCATCAGCAGAGAGATTCTTTACCATCTGAACCACCAGGGAAGCCCATCTATGAGATGATGTAGGAGCAAATATTCTTCACAATATAAAGTTTCACATATACTTGTAAAGGACTTCCCTGATGTCTCAGTTGGTAAAGAATCCGCCTGCAATGCATGAAACCCCAGTTCGATTCTGGGGTTGATAAGATCCACTGGAGAAAGGAAAGGCTACCCATTCCAGGGTTCTGACCTGGAGAATTCTATGGACTGTATAGTCCACGGGGTCACAAACAGGACTGAGTGACTTTCACATACTTGTAATGCAATTATCACTCTGTTTCAAATTACTGACATGTCTCAGGAAAATAATCAGGGAAGATTTTTAGCTTTGAGGTGCTAATATAACATAGAATATCAATTAACTTCCAAGATTCATAAGCGTGTAGCACACTTGTATTTGTATATTCTATTATAATATAAAGCCGCTGTATAGCGTGGGTTTCCAGCATTTAATATGATCCCTTTAAAACACCCACACCCAGTCAAAAAATGGTCAGGAGACCTAAACAGACGTTTCTCCAAAGAAGACCTACAGATGGCTAACAGGCACTTGAAAAGATGCTCAACATCACTAATTATTGCTATTGCTATTGCTAAGTCACTTCAGTTGTGTCCGACTCTGTGTGACCCCATAGACGGCAGCCCACCAGGCTTCCCCATCCCTGGGATTCTCCAGGCAAGAACATTGGAGTGGGTTGCCATTTCCTTCTCCAATGCGTGAAAGTGAAAAGTGAAAGTAAAGTCACTCAATTGTGTCTGACCCTCAGCGACCCCATGGACTGCAGCCCACCAGGTTCCCCCATCCATGGGATTTTCCAGGCAAGAGTACTGGAGTGGGGTGCCATTGCCTTCTCCGTCACTAATTATTAGAGAAATGCAAAATACGCTGAAGGAACCACTCATACTGGTCAGAATGGCCCTCATCAAAATGTCTACACACAATAAATGCTGGAGAGGGTGTGGAGAGAAGGGAGCCCTCCTACAGTGTGGGTGGGAATGTGAATTGGTGCAGCCACTGTGGAGAACAATATGGGGGTTCCTTAAAAAATTAAAAATCGAGTTACCATGTGATCCAGCAATCATTATTCACTGACGTTCCTTTGCATAAGTGAACAGGTTAGTAAAATATTCAAGATTATGTCAATTGCAAATGCTCGTCTCTACCATCTTTTAAAAGAAAACAGAAAAGGATAAATCATACCAGAAATAGAGGGCATGTCATTAATACGATGAGAATACATTAATACGTCGATACAGTGTTGTCTTTGGATGGAAGCAGCGTGTTACATGCATGAGATAAGTTGCTGTCTCTAGAGTAGAATCCAAAACACAGGTACCTTCGAGCCACCCCAGATCGCAATCAGAGATTAGAGAGCATGGAGAATTGATAATTCCTAAGCCCACTGCCAGCAGATCTCAGAAAACAGTCTCTCTTCACCAAGCACAAATGCAGACTCAGATCCACACCTACTTCTTTCTCCCGAGTCCCTCCTAACCTTGCATTCACCTCACCGGTCTCTGTTGATCTATGAAGCATCACATCATACATTATTTTCTTCACTCCAAAGCCTGTGCATTTTTCTGTCTGCCCAGAATAAAAAATAGGCTTGACTTACTGTCTAGACGTTCTTTAGACGGTGGCCCAGCTCCTACAAGAACAAAGAGAGTGTGTCACACGTCAACGTTGCCATTTTGACATGGGAGATTTGTTAAAATTAATGTTTGTTGCAATATAGTTGCATTACAATGGTGTGTAAGTTTCTGCTGTATGGCAAAATGAGCCGGCCATACACATACCCCCCTCTTTTCTGGATTTCCTTCCCATTGAGGCCACCATGGAACATTGAGCAGCCTTCCCGTGGTGTACAATTCTCATTAGTCATCTATTTTATACAAAATACCTGTAGTGTAAATGCTATAATTCATCCCACCCTACCCCTCTTAGTCCCCCTGGTGTCCACGACTGTTCTTTTCACATGCATCTCTATTTCCGCTTAGTAAAGAAGACCGTCTGTACCAATTTTTTCAGATTCCACATGTATGTGTTAATATGCGATATTTGTTTTTCTCTGTCTGACTTCACTCTCTATTACAGACTCTAGGTCCGTCCATGGCTCTGTATATATGTATTTTTAAAAAATAATTTGGATAATAGTAGTCTTTTTGTTAATTGTAGGGTAACTGCTTTATCATGTTGTATTGGTTTCTGCAGTACAACATCGGGGATCAGCCATAAGCACATATATGTCCCCTCCACCTTGAGCCTGCTGCCCGCCCCCACCACTCTATATATGTATTTTTATGATAAGGTGTCATGCTTTTGTCACCCTGTACATGCAAGCTAAGTCCCTTCAGTCATGTCGTACTCTTTGTGAGCCCATGGACTGTATCCCACCAGGCTCCTCTGTCCATGGGATTTCCCAGGCAGGAATATGGGAGTGGGTTGCCATTTCCTTCTCCAGAGGATCTTCCTGACCCAGGGATCAAACCCAGGTCTCCTGCATTGCAGGTGGATTCCTTCCTGTTTGAGCCACAATGACTCCAATATGAGCAATTTTCCTGTCACCGTGAGCAGAATTTCTTGCCAATATGCTGGGTTGGCCAAAAAGTTTGTTTGTGCTTTTATATAACATGGAAAACCCCTACAAGCTTTTTGGCCAACCCAATCCTTAGTTTTACAGATTTAACACTTGAAGTAATTATTCTGAATTTGGAGGAAAGATAGGAACTAGATTAGAAAGTGTATATAATTAGTCATCCTTACTGCAAAGTTACCTTTAAATTAACTTGGAAAACATAAATATTATCTGATTGGACTCTGGCCATAGCTCATACTCATCTGTCTTTTTATTGGAAAAGACCCTGATGCTGGGAAAGATTGAAGGCAGGAGGAGATGGGGACGACAGAGGATGAGATGGTTGGATGGCATCACTGACTCCATGGACATGAGTTTCAGTAGACTCTGGGAGTTGGTGATGGACAGGGAGGCCTGGTGTGCTGTAGTCCATGAGGTCACAAAGAGTCGGACATGACTGAGCAACTGAACTGATTGGCTGCATTGGGTCTTAGTTGCTACTCAGGGCTCAGTTGTCCCACGACATGTGGGATCTTAGCCCCCTGATCAGGGATTGAACCTATGTCCCGTTCACTGGGGATTGCTAACCACTGCACTCCCAGGGAAGTCTCTATCCTTATGTTTTAAAGAGAAAATTTGTTTGCTGTCAGTGTCATTTAATGGTTTAGGGACCGTAATCGAGGTCCTGAGTTTAGTGCGTGTGCAGACTTGCCTGGTGGCTTGGACGGTAAAGAATCTGCCTGCAATGCGGGAGACCCGAGTTCAATCCCTGGGTTGGGAAGATTCCCTGGAGGAGGTCATGGCAACCCACTCCAGTCTTCTTGCCTGGAGAATCCCCGTGGACAGAGGAGCCTGGTGGGCTACAGTCCACAGGGTCAAAAAGAGTTGGACGTGACTAAGCCACTGAGCAGGTAGGTACCTTCAGTCCAGTGGTGAAGAGGTGTGGGGCAGGTAGACCAGAAGGACTTGAAGGCACGATGGTTAATTCTGCATTTGTGCGGTAATTTTGGAGATGTGTTCAGTTCAGTTCAGTTCAGTCGGTCAGTCGTGTCCAACTCTTTGCAACCCCACAAATCGCAGCACACCAGGCCACCCTGTCCATCACCATCTCCTGGAGTTCACTCAAACTCACGTCCATCGAGTCGGTGATGCCGTCCAGCCATCTCATCCTCTGTCGTCCCCTTCTCCTCCTGCCCCCAATCCCTCCCAGCATCAGAGTCTTTTCCAAGGAGTCAACTCTTTGCATGAGGTGGCCAAAGTACTGGAGTTTCAGCTTTAGCATCAGTCCTTCCAAAGAATACCCAGGGCTGATCTCCTTTAGAATGGACTGGGTGGATCTCCTTGCAGTCTCAAGGGTCTTCTCCAACATCACGTGGTAAGGACAAAAAAAGGAGGCATCGGGCTCCTGGAAGGTGGAGGTGACTCTGTGAATTGCCAGGCTTTGGGGATGGAGGAGAATGTGAGCGCTGACGATGGAAACATGGCCGTGTTCTCATCAAGTAATAAAGGAGCTGTCATCGTTAATAGACGCCGGCAAGGGTTGGTCTCTCAAGCAGAATCAGTAAGAAAAGTGTATGATGGCTTGTCCGGGACTAATGAAGCTGAGAGACTGAAGCTACTCCATCATCCCGTTTTCCCAGTACACCTGGCTTCTCTTGATTAAAAAGGCATTTATCTAATGATCCATTGCGAACCATTACCAGAAACGGAGAATGGTGCCGTTATTGAGGGAGAGAGAAATTGAAAGGCATTTGAGGGAGGAATCTTTCCTCACTGTAATAAACCCCGAGAAAGCACTGATCTTTAAAGGAAAAATTGTTGGTTTTGCAGTTGGTGCCGAGCTGTCGAGATCAGTTACGGAGAGAATTATTTAGCCGGATTGCCAGCACTCTGTGCTCACAAAGTCAAGACATTTCTATTTCTTTTATCAAGTGATTTTTTATACAAAAGAGCGCCTCCGTGATTGGGATAATGCTGAAAGAAAATTCCATTTTATTAAAAAAAAAAGGTGCTAGGATTACTATGAGAGAATCTATTACACAATTGGTACCTTATTCTAGAATATGACAGTGTGTCTGATGAAAATGGCTGGTTGTGGCTGTAAAAATTACCTTGCTGTTTTCAACCAGCACTGCGGGGAGGAGACAGATTCTACGCCCCGGACTAGTTGATGATATTCCAGGTTGTTATTGGATGATTAAACAGTTCTCTGAAAAATAAGCCCCAAAAGCCCTTGTTATAACATGTACACTTAACCGAAAAAGGTAGAGAGAAGTTTGAAAATAGGAGAAAGCGGCAGAATTAGACATCTGGAATTAGGTTTGTTGTTCAGCTGCTTAGTCATGTCCGACTCTTTGCGACCCCATGGCTTGCAGCACACCAGGCCTCCCTGTCCATCACCAACTCCCGGAGCTTGCTCAAACTCATGTCCATTGAGTTGGTGATGCCATCCAACCATCTCATCCTCTGTCGTCCCCTTCTCCTCCTGCCCCCAATCTTTCGCAGCATCAGGGTCTTTTCAAATGAGTCAGCTCTTTGCATCAGATGGCCAAAGTACTGGGGCTTCAGCATCAGTCCTTCCAGTGCATATTCAGGACTGAGTTCCTTTAGGATTAATGGGGTTGACCTCCTTGCAGTGCAAGGGACTCTCAAGAGTCTTCTCCAACACCACAGTTCAAAAGCATCAATTCTTCGGTGCTCACCTTTCTTTATAGTCCAACTCTCACATCCGTACATGACTACTGGAAAAACCACAGCTTTGACTGTATGGACCTTTGTTGGCAAAGTAATGTTTCTGCTTTTTAATATGCTGTCTATGTTTATCATAGCTTTTCACCCAAGGAGCAAATGTCTTTAATTTTCATGGTGGCAATCATTGTCTGCAGTCATTTTGCAGCCCGAGAAAATAAAGTCTGTCACTGTTTCAACTTTTCTGCCTTGTATTTGCCTTGAAGTGATGGGACCAGGATGTGATGTGAGAGTTGGACCATAAAGAAAGCTGAGGGCCAAGGAATTTATGTTTTTGAACTGTGTTGTTGGAGAAGACTCTAGAGAGTCCCTTGGACTGCAAGGAGATCAAACCTGTCCATCCTAAAGGAGATCAGTCCTGAATATTCATTGGAAGGACTGATGCTGAAGCTGAAACTCCAATATTTGGCCACCTGAGGTGAAGAGCTGACTCACTGGAAAAGAGCCTGATGCTGGGAAAGATTGAAGGCAGGAGGAGAAGGGGACGACAGAGGATGAGATGGTTGGATGACATCACTGACTTGATGGACATGAATTTGAGTAAAGTCTTGGAGTTGGTGATGGACAGGGAGGCCTAGTGTGCTGCACTCCATGGGGTCACAAAGAGTTGGACATGACTGAGCAACTGAACTGAACTTCCTATCTGAGGAATTAGGTTACAAACTTTAAAATGTATTTTTGTCCAGGTATCTGTTGCTTCATTCCTAATATTCTTCCACAGTATTAGAAACCACACAAGCCTGCTACAATGTATGCCGACATGTAGCAACTGTGAGCTTTAAGCGTGTGTCACTAGATCAGGTCAACATAAGGAATATCTGTTTGCACTGTGTACACTTGTCTTTCTGGGAATTGGATACATGGTTTTATTTAGCAGTGATATTTCTTCTAGCATCTCTACTGGGACTATTCATAGTATGTATTTAAAACAGGCTAAGCACAATCAATAACCTCAGATATGCAGATGACACCACCCTTATGGCAGAAAGTGAAGAGGAACTCAAAAGCCTCTTGATGAAAAGTGAAAGAGGAGAGTGAAAACGTTGGCTTAAAGCTCAACACTCAGAAAACGAAGATCATGGCATCTTGGTCCCATCACTTCATGGGAAATAGATGGGGAAACAGCAGAAACAGTGTCAGACAGTTTTTTTGGGGGGGCTCCAAAATCACTGCAGATGGTGATTGCAGCCATGAAATTAAAAGATGCTTACTCCTTGGAAGGAAAGTTATGACCAACCTAGATAGCATATTCAAAAGCAGAGACATTACTTTGCCAACAAAGGTCTGTCTAGTCAAGGCTATGGTTTTTCCAGTGGTCATGTATGGATGTGAGAGTTGGACTGTGAAGAAAGCTGAGCACCGAAGAATTGATGCTTTTGAACTGTGGTGTTGGAGAAGACTCTTGAGAGTCCCTTGGGCTGCAAGGAGATCCAACCAGTCTATCCTAAAGAGAATCAGTCCTGAATATTATTGGAAGGACTGATGCTGAAGCTGAAACTCCAATACTCTGGCCACCTGATGGGAAGCACTGAGTCACTGGAAAAGACCCAGATACTGGGAAAGATTGAAGGTGGGAGGAGAAGGGGATGACAGAGGATGAGATGGCTGGATGGCATCACTGACTCGATGGACATGAGTCTGAGTGAACTCCGGGAGTTGGTGATGGACAGGGAGGCCTGGCGTGCTGGGATTCCTGGGGTCGCAAAGAGTCGAACACGACTGAGCGGCTGAATTAAACTGAACTGAAGCGCTGTGCTTGGTGAAAGAAGCCCACCACACAAGACACAGCGTGTTTAATTTTATGTGGAATGCGTTATGTACACATGAGAACACATGGAGGCAGAAAATAGGTTAGTGATTGCTGTCTGGGAGAGGGGGTATAGAGGAGGCGGGGGGCTGTTAATGGATAAAAAATGTCTTTTTAGGGTGAAGAAAATATTCTGGGATAGAAGGTGGTGATGTTTGCAGATACTAAATATACCAAAAACCACTGAACTGCAAACATTTTCAAGAATGCATTTAAAAAATTGTATTTTATGGAAATATAGTTGATTTACAATGTGTTAATTTCTGCTCTCAAGCAAATTGAATCGATTACACATGTATATTAATACCTATATATCTGCAGTTTTCATAGTTTTACATTGTAGTTTATCACAGGATATTGGGTATAGTTCCCTATGCTCTTGGTAGGACCTCGTTTATTCACCGTATATATGATAGTTTGCGCCAGCTAACTCCAAACTCCTAGTCCATTCCTCCCCCAGTCTCCTTCCGCTTGTCAACCACAAGCCTGCTCTCTGAACCCTGGTTTCTGTCATAGGTTCTCCAGGCAAGAGTACTGGAGTGGGGTGCCACTGCCTTCTCCGATAGGTAAGTCCAGTTGTATTATCCTGTTTGATTATGCATGTAAGTGATATCGTATGGCATTGGTCTTTTGTCTTCATTTAGTGTGATAATCTCCAGGAACGTGCATGTTGCTTCAAATGGTATTATTTCATTCTTTTTTTTTTTATGGCTGAGGAATATTCCGTTGGGCTTCCCTGGTGGCTCAGCTGGTCAAGAACCTGCCTGCAATGCAATACACTATTCAATTGTATATATGGACCACATCTTGTTTATTCATTCTACTGTTGATGGACCCTTGGGTTGCTTTCATGTTACCTACTGCGAACAGTAAGACTGTCTTTCATGACACGTGAATTGCATCTGAACAAAAGCTGGTAAAAACATGAAGCGTTTTTATCTAGTGCCAAAGCTGACGACAGCGTCTGCATGTTGTGATGGCTCCATCTGCAAGTGGAAGTGAACAGTAGTGCTCAGTCCCTCAGGCATGTCCAACTCTGTGTCACCCCATGGACTGTAGCCCACCAGCCTTCTGTGTCCATGGGATTCTCCAGGTAAGAATACTGGAGTGGGTCGCCACTTCCTTCGCCAGGGGATCTTCCCAACCGTGGGATCGAACCCACCTTTTGTGTCTCCTGTATGGGCAGGTGGATTCTTTACCACTAGGGGCACCTGGGAATCCCTGAAGCTTTCAAAACCCAACCTTCTTGGTTTCGGTCCTCCATGTATGGTCTTTGAATCAGTGCCATCGGAATTTTGTCGGGGGTGAATTTCACGGCTGTATTTCAGCTCCTGAATCAGAACCTTCAGTTTGGCAAGACTGCAAAGGGATGGTCTGCACATTCATACGTATGGTTAGAAAGCAATGGACTCAATGGACGTGAGCAAACTCCAGGAGATGTGAAGGACAGAGGAGCCTGGTGTGTTCAGTCCATGGGATCCCAAAGACTCAGACACGACTTAGTGACTGAACAAGAAGAACAGCAGTGGATAAGACTCTGAGCTTCCAGTGCAGGGGGTGAGACTTTGATATCTGGTTGGGGAAGATCCCACATGAAGACGATACATGGGCCTCCCAGGCGGCTCGGTGGTAACGAATCCTCCTGCCATGCAAGAGACGTGGGTTCGTTCTCCAGGTTGGGAAGATCTCCTAGAGAAGGGCATGGCAACCCACTCCAGTATTCTTGTCTGGAGAATCCTCATGGACAGAGGAGCCTGGCAGGGCTACAGTCTATGGGGTCGCAGAGAGTCAGACACGACGGAGCGATTTTCACTCTTTTCACTTCGGGGAACTAACGTCCGATGAGCCACTAAAAAAAAATGCATCTAAAAAAACAAACAAACACAATTTTGAGCAAACTATTTAAAAGAACTACCCCTCAAAGAATTCCAATATATCCCGAATACAGACTCTTTGTGACCCCATGAGCTGCAGCCCGCCAGGCTCCTCTGTTGATGGGATCCTCCAGGCAAGAATACCTGAGTGGGTTGCCGTTCCCTTCTCCAGGGGATCTTCCCGACCCAGAGTTTGAACCCGGGTCTCCTGCATTGGCAGGCAGATTCTTTGTCATTGAGCCACCAGGGAAGCCCTCATTTAGGGGCTATAAATGCGCGACTGTGCACTTGGAGGTAAATAATCTTAGGACATGTTAGTGGTTTCTGTCTTGGCGGTGTGTGTATGAATTTGACAAATTTCAGTATTTATGAGTTGCTGTATTCTGTGGAATGCAGATAACGCCCAAGGCCCTTCTTCATTCCAAAGGGGTTTTGATCAAAGAAATGGAGTGTGTAAAAACGTTGCATAAATTCTAGCATGAGCTGAAGAGGACTGGTGTTTTGTTAACAAGACTACTTCAAAGTGAATTGCACCTTTCTGGGAAACACTTCAGACAATGATACTGTGATCATTTGGCAACTGTTTCTGGTCTTTCTTGCTAAAAGCAGGCTTGGACACAGAGTCTTGTTTCTTTATGTGTGGTAATTTGGATTATGAAGCATTGTCTTAAAATGTTATTTTCTCTAAAGCTGATCAGCCTCATCTTTCATGGTGTTTACATACCGCCTGGCAGTCAACTTTCCAGGGATGGGGTTTGCCAAAGGGAAAAAGGATTTCAATAGAATTTTACAATCTTCTTGTTGCATACTTTTTGGACAATTTTTGAGTCTTAGTGTTTCAAAATAGTTACAACATCACCCCCCTTTCTTAAAGGTTGGTTGAACAGTTCACTCAGACATTTGTCACCACATGTTCAAATTCCTTCATTCTAACTTTTTGTGCTGCTACTATTAACTCATTTTACCCTATCTTTTTGAGTTGCTAACTGGTTTTATTAAAGAAGTCTTACATGTATTACATTTATAAACTCGTGTTTAGTTGTTCAGTCGTGTCCAACTCTTTGCGACCCCATGGACTGTAGCCCACCAGGCTCCTCTGTCCATGGGATTCTCCAGGCAAGAACACTGGAGTGGGTTGTCATGCTCTCCTCCAGATAAACTCTTTAATTTCTCTTTAAGCTATCTTTTATTGAGAACCTATTGTAGAGCACAGGGAACTCTACTTAATGCTTTGTGGTGACTTAAATGGGAGGGCAATCCAAAAAAGAGGGCATCTATACATGCATATAGCTGATTGATTTTGCTGTTCAGTAGAAACTAACACAGTATAAAGCAACCACACTTCAGTAAAAAATAAACACAAAATTAAAAGTAGCTGAATCTTCAAAAAATTATCTTTAATTGAAGTACAGTTGATGTACAATATTATATACATTTTAAGTAAACAGTATAGTGTCTCACAATTTTCAAAGGTTGTGCCCCATTTGTAGATATACAAAGTAATGGCTATACAATAGATACAATATTGTATATCATTGGCACCCCACTCCAGTACTCTTGCCTGGAAAATCCCATGGACGGAGGAGCCTGGTAGGCTGCAGTCCATGGGGTCACAAAGAGTCGGACACGACTGAGTGACTTCACTTTCACTTTTCACTTTCATGCATTGGAGAAGGAAAGGGCAATCCACTCCAGTGTTCTTGCCTGGAGAATCCCAGGGACGGGGGAGCCTGGCGGGTTGCCGTCTATGGGGTCGCACAGAGTGGGACACGACTGAAGCGACTTAGCAGCAGCAACAGCATATATATATATATATATACACACAATATATACAGTGCTGGCTGTATAATATATCCAATATTGAATATATTATATATATAATATTGACTATATAGTATATATAAAACAATATACCTTTGTAAGTTATTTTATATCTACTAGTCGGTACCTCTTAATGCTCTAAATTCTTCTATTTTTTGAGAAGCTGCACTTTACCTATTCTGAACAGAACCCCATATTCACGATGCATGAAAATACTGAGAAAGCACAAATGCTCTGAACGATAAACAATGTGGTTTTACATACTATGTGGT